>NC_092578.1:1392000-1740000 GCF_037975245.1 Apostichopus japonicus
AAGTTTGGTCTGAAAAATGGGGGACCAAAAAGATTGAATCTCCAAAAACAAATTGGGTCCGAAAAAATGTTGGTCAAAAAAAAGAGTCCAAACAATTTGTCGGAACATAGAGACGTCGGAACATAGAGACGTCGGAACATAGGGATGTCACCCCTTTGCTCAATTATTATATCGCGCTCTCTGACACAACTCCTGTTTTAGTCTGTATACACGCTGTTTGTGAAACGCACACGACATTGCCGTATGAGAACACCTGTCGGTGAATTGTTTTTATCAGTCACCAAAACAAGGCTTCCTGCACCACAACTGAGTCAGTGACTATTATCATGTGAAAAATTCATCAAAATTTCCATTGACCATTGTAGCACTGCGTTATGGCTGACAAAATTTGGGTAGGCTATATCGTTTCAATGAGGTTTTTTGGGGGGGCCTATTTCAGTTGGGGGGCTAATGGGGGGCAGACTACTTCAGTGGGGGGGGGGGCTAAAGCCCCCCAAGTCCCCCCTTGGCGCCGCCACTGATACTCATGCAGCTAGTCCATGTATACAACGTTGTTATAACAATGCTTGTGAAAAGGAAATTATATTTTCATCCGATGACCTTATTCGTGACCTTTGACATGAACTTATATATCATTAACTCACTATAGAGAAGGATCAAGTCAGCGTGTCGCCTATCACGTCTCTGACCTTTACCATTCTTGATGATGTTAGACTGCAAAGTATAACAGCAGACGTCGCGCTTGTGTACAAAAACACACATACCGACATGTCTGCTCGATCAGCTGTTCATCTGCCTCAAGATGAATCAAAGTAACTATTCCCTTGGCAAATTTTCACTGCTCGTGAAAATGTACCGTCGGCATTTGTCAAGCTTTTAGCCTTTATTACCCCGTGTGGTAGACATAACTCAGCTTGTCTGTACCAATCACGCTACCGGGGGACTTCCCATAGGGTTGCAGCCGCAAACCGGCGCACGCAACTATATATAATACAAGTTACCTCGCAAGTCTCCATTCATACACCTGGGTGAAGTGATGCAATGGAGATAAAGTGCCTTGCCCAAGGTCACAACGCAATGATCTGGCCCGGGACTCGAACCTGTAATCCTTAGATCAGAGTCCACTGCCTTAACTACTTGACCACATTGCAACGCCTTCTCACTTTCAGACAATAATTAATTGATCATCATATAACTAATTGAATCTTCATGAAGTGTGGTCTTTGTTATTTTTTAAGGCTTTCTACATCACCATTGTCTTACCGTAATTCCCCCTTTTATTTTATCTTTTCTTTTTTAAAGTCATTAGTGAATATTCTCTTTCGGATAATCTTGGGTTATCTGCAATTCAAGAAAACCTTCAAAACCCGAACTTCACTGATATCGGAGAAAGTTTTCAGTCAGATAGAGAGAACAGCATTAAAACGGCAAGATTATGAAATAATATTTGAAATTAATGAAAGGATGACTTTATAGGCCGAAATTTAGTCTTGATATACCATGTTCGAGAAAACAAAAACGAAGAAATGCTTCTACAAGTATTCCGGTTTCCAAGATATTAAAGATAATAATATCTATGGAATGATTACGTCAACTCCTCTGTATAGGCGTTAATGTTTATGCTAATAATCCTTTGTTTTGACAAATTCTAACGAACTCAACCAAGACATGTTCTTTTAATTTCACATACACAACAGAGCATGCATTCAATGATGATATTCAACACTGTTTGTCTTTGAAATTTGTTACATATTGTAAACATGTCAATTTTTATATCTTCCCAATGAATTTTGTATTGCATCTGATGAATTAATAATGGTCGGTGTATAGTCCGGTCACTAATTACTGTTTAAAGGTTAATTTCTTAAATATTCAAAAAAAGCTATATAGAGATAAAACCTAGACTGATAACAGCGGTTCCCAATGGTCTGTTTCAATATCAACATTAATGTTTGTGTCTGCAGTCATTCTTTTAAATTAAGAAACCATGACTTTGTAAATTTGAGAGTTATGCATTGAACACCTTTAGACTAAAATTTGCGAAATTCAAATTTAGTCCGTATATAGCAACACATTTTTAGACATAGAGTATTGTTAGGCTACATAATAACTTTTGGAATAAATTCATTATCATACGGTAAACGCTTGAACTACGTCACTTCCGGCCCGGACAAATTCCTCATGAAGTTGTCTGACCAAATCGGGTCGGTCTAAGACCACCGTGGGTATGAAAGGTCCAGCCTGGATGTAGCATCTCCTCTCAAAGTTGAATATGTACCCCTCGGCTACCACTACCTTCTCCCCACAATGAAGCCTCTCCATTAACCCTGAAATGAAAGAAAACCAAAACTTTATGGCGAGGGCAGTCTAAATGGCTGGAAGTGCAACCGCGTGGACGTGTTGAAGACCGTAACCATGCAAGCGTGTCTCAAGATAGGAATCCCTAGCGTCTATAAAGATCTGTGCTGTTTAGCATTAACGTATCTTTAAACCAACGTAACGCGATTGCGTGAAAGCGCATTCAAACATGCTAACGCGCCGCGGGTGAACCGTAAAAACTGATGGGCTGGGTGATTAACTATTTCTAAGTTCCATAAACTTTCAAACAAGTTGCGTTATAAAACAGTTATAGTTTGTTCTGAAAAGTTCTGTTGCATGTTTTGAAAGATCTATATATCGAATATCGAATAATTACGAACAAACTTGCAAAAATACAAATTTAAAGACAGCAATGCATTTGTGATTAACCACTGACACCGTGATACTGCGGTTGATTCCATATCATCGACGGGATTAAAAGTCTCAAGTTACACACTGTACTTTCATGTCACCGCAAAGCATATGCTTGTATGAGCAGTATGCAGCCATATCAGTAATTATAGAAGTACAGAGTGGTACTATTAGCACTGGGAAATTGTCCCAAGTTTCTGTTTTTCTCAGATTTTGTTTCTTTATGGTAATTTCACGTCCCGTTTTCAGAGCACTCGTCGGTACTGTCAGTGCGAGCAGTATGTGAAACAAACATCCAATTAGCCGGGTTTGTCATCGCCACTTGACAATAGGCTTGAACTTCGGTGCATGGGAGTTGTGTGTGTATGAAGAAGGACCGGGTGGGGGGGGGGGGGGGGGTTCGCAAAAGTACGAAGCTAACCATAAAATGAAGTTTGATTAGTGATTTTTAACAGAAGACTGTATTTATCTGTTGAAACGATTTGAAGGGGTGGAATGAAAGTTTCCGCCCTTCCAAACCTGAAAAAACTGGTCGACGTCCCTGTCCACTGCATGGTAGGATCGAGGCCTATATCACTATTTTATAACTTGAGGTGATATCCCCATTCCATATGCCCTAGCTCGCTGTTCACAGGACCTGCACGCCCACTCATCCGTTCGCCCACGCTACCCCTCATTCCGAACCGACTTGCACCACCCTGTCCCTCTTTCAACCCCCCTGGTCATTTTTTCGTGGGGTTTTGCACTGTTCAAATTTACGGCAACATAACTTCCTGCTACAGAAATCGAACCGAATCCCGAACTTGTTCGCAGCAATATTGAAAGATGAGGTCTTTTGATGAATAAACTGACTTCATGTACAAAAGACATTAATACGATGGCCCATTAGGGCCATAGTGAAAAAAAAAATTGTCAAGTAAAAAAAAAAAAAAAATCAAGTGAAAAATTGATAAGTGAAAAAAAAAAATTGACAAGTGAAAGAAAAAAACAATTCCAACCAAAGAATTAATCTGTCATGACAGATTATTTAATCTGTCGTAACAGATTATTTAATCTGTCGTAACAGATTATTTAATCTGTCGTAACAGATTATATAATCTGTCGTAACAGACTATTTAATCTGTCGTAACAGACTATTTAATCTGTCGTAACAGATTATTTAATCTGTCGTAACAGATTATTTAATCTGTCGTAACAGATTATTTAATCTGTCGTAACAGATTATTTAATCTGTCGTAACAGATTATATAATCTGTCGTAACAGATTATATAATCTGTCGTAACAGATTATATAATCTGTCGTAACAGATTATATAATCTGTCGTAACAGATTATATAATCTGTCGTAACAGATTATTTAATCTGTCGTAACAGATTATTTAATATGTCGTAACAGATTATTTAATCTGTCGTAACAGATTATTTAATCTGTCGTAACAGATTATTTAATCTGTCGTAACAGATTATTTAATTACACATAGATGCCTGCTCTTGTACGGAGACTTCGACGTGCCATATTACTTCTTCTATGAGCGAAATGTCAGTTAGTTCAGATTGAAAAAAGATTGAAAATGAAGCAAATTAATTTTTGGGTCGATTTATCCTGTATTCCTGTAACTATGAGGAAACGACTATGGTAGTGTGTTTATGTTGGCTACACACATCAAGCAAAGAGTGTGGAACGCCAAAACCGACCAAAATGCAGTACAAAATTATGTGAACCTTATATGTGAATAAAAAGTTCCCGCTTCATAATGACGTGGAACTGTATAAATCCATTTGTGGCACTATTGGCACCGCCAAATTTTAAGAACGCATTTTGGGGGTAAATTTTGGTGGAAAACAAAATTTATTACGGCGATGTGCATTTATGGAATAATGCCCGTTTGCTCCTAGTTCACTTTTGGTGCTACATGTTCAAACTTCAGCTGCGTGCTAATGTATCGAAAGCTAGGACAGGACATTAAGAGTTTATCAGAATGGTAACAATGTATGCCACTATGATATTATAACACATTGTCACAATTCCTGATTCTCAAAGCAACAATTATTTGCCAAATTTTCTTTTATTACGTCAAAAGAAATATTTACCATCTTTAAATTCTAAACTAATAAACGATGTGTTTTCCTATTTTCGAGGGTATGAAAGCATAATAATTAAAAATATAGGGAGGGTTCTCTATATAGGGAACTTTGGATGATAAGTTACAGATCTATTGGTTAGGTAAACGTAGCAGCCGGGGGGGGGGGGGATATCCGTGGGAGGCAAATCCCTATATCCAATTTGAACTTGAATTATCCCACTGTTAGAACGCTTAGTAACCGTTTTTTTAGTTCGGAACTTTGATGTTTGGGACTTCTGTATGGCATGACGCGAGCTAAAAGGTGGATTTTCAAGCGACAGGGTGGGAATTTTGTCTCTTTCAGGTTTTCCGTCCCACCTAACCTATTTAATGTTTATTAACGAAAGTTTGCATGACCTGAGTTGGTCCAAACTAGCAGTGGAATCTGCAATGCTTGGCTCTTGATCCCTGACTTGCCGAACCTATATGGTGAAATCATGAATATCTCTGAAATAAAGTTATTTTTAGGCTAGTTTGATCAGAACAATTATCCTGCATGTCCTCTTTACATCTACTTTCAGTGGCGTAGGAAGGTACTTTTGAGTGGGGGGGGGCTGAAGACTGATGGCCGGCCTGGGGGAGGGGTCTAAGGGGAGGGGGTGTCCCCCTCCCCTTTGGAATTTTTTGCATTTCCAGGTAGCCTCAGATGCAATTTGGTGCAATATAGCACACTTCAACACCCAATCCATTTTGTAAACTTAATTTTGTATTTTCACCAGGCCTTAGATGCAATTTGGTGCTCCAAATGAGATTTTTTCTCATTTGGAAATGAAAAAGGGGTTTTCTGACTTGCGAAGCGGGGGGGGGGGGGGGGGCGGAATGATACTTCCGCCCCTCCACATTTTTCACTGGGGGGCTGGCGCCCCCCAGCCCCCCCGGTTCCTACGCCCTTGTCTACTTTACATTACAAGTTTGTGTAACTGTGCACGATCACATGATAGCTTAGTCATTGAAAACATGCTTGATAACAGAGGCGCTCGCAGAAATATAGCCAGGTCCGAAAAAAGGTGGGGGGGGGGGGATCCTGTAGCGTGGACAGCGCCACCATTGATTCACAAACATGTCCTTAGATTTTCAAAGTCCAGAAAATTTGGAAAAAAGCAAAACTGACGGAAGGAAAATGATTACTAGAATGAACTTCTGAATTTTGATACCCCGTATAAACTCATCTATATCCCCTTCATCGTACACAAACGGATGACCTCATGGGCATTAATTTTATTTAAAGCAGCTTTAACATGGCACATCAAAGTCCCCGTACAATGTCCATCTCTGTTAGGACAGATGAAATAGTCTCTCATGACAGGTTATTATCTATGCGGTCGTCATTGTAACGAATCATTTACCAGTAGGAAGGAAATTTCGGACTTCAAGGAAACTTGAAGGAAATTTCGGAGGAGTTCTACATAATAAGAACATTGCATGTAAGCACATTTCATTTGTAGCCAGTGTTTTTTAATTACACATTTTGCTATACCGTACTGCAGTTGTAGATACATATTACCGTAGGTAAGCCCAACCATACTAACAATTAACAGAGATATCGAGAAGAGGTGAGGGTTTTCACGTTCCTTTCCCCAGTTTCCTACCTAAAAAGTTGTTCGTATCATTTACTATCAGAGAGGGCGAATCAACTGTCATTTGGCAAAGAACCATTACATTGGCTCCTATTAATTGTCAATATTCCATTCACCAAATCACAAGGTAAATTCTTGGTAGGTTGTGCATGCTTGATATAGGTTTCTAGTAACATACAATTGTCGTTCAATTTTAGAAGTATGAAACTAAATTAACATTTTTGGTTTACAGTGTTCAATAGTGATGATGGTGGTTGGGCCTGGGGAGGTGACAGGAGATAAAGCATGGAATATGAACTGTGAACTTATACGGTACTGAAAAATGTGTAACAATGGGGCGTAGTTGTTGCCATGGCTTCCCTGTTCGGGTATTAGTGGCACATATCACAAATTTCTTAAAATATTTGTGGGGAGAACATGTTATACGAATGCGTTCTAGGAGAATCTGCTCAACTCCGTATAGTACAGGGAACTAAATTTAGTACGTGACTTATTAATTGGGAGATGTAAAGGTGAGAAATGCAACCCCGTACCCGCGGGTACAGGATTACATGCTCTCCTCTGTGGTCCACATACCACACCATCGAATCCACTGTACTGCTGGGGTATAACTAAGTCGTGTACACAGAAGAGTAGGCAAGTTTACATAGCAATAATTGTCTTAGATGGATTTCATTTGTTTACAGATATTTTGTTCAAGGCGTAATGGAAGATCGAGAGGAAATTATCCGTCACTATTTTCGCCTTGGATACAGTTATGATGACATTTGTATTTCCCTTGCATCGCGTCATAACATATTGATTAGCAAGCGGCATCTGAAGAGACTTATTAACTTTCATATGGGTTTGTTTAGACGGAAGCATTATTCTGATATTAATGATGTTATAGACTTCATTGAGATATTGTTAACGACATCAGGACAGTTACACGGTTATAGGTGGATTCATCTTAAATGTATCTTGCATGGACTGACTGTAAGCAGAGAAACTGTTCGCTTGATTCTTGGATTTCTAGATCCAGAGGGCGTTCAAGTTCGGCGGAGAAGAAGACTGAGACGACGCCAATACCGCGTTGCCGGGCCTAATTTCCTTTGGCACATTGACTCGTATGATAAACTGAAGCCATACGGCATATGCATAAATGGATGCATTGATGGATTCTCTAGGCAGATGATATGGTTAAAGGCATACCACAATAACAGCGACCCACGGCTAATTGCCGGCTATTACATGGAATCGATTCGTGAGACCGAGGGATGTCCAGCCGTACTCCGCACTGACTTTGGCACCGAAAATAGCATAATCAAACGTATACAGCAGTTTCTAAGGAGAAATGGTAATGATGCCCTAGCTGGCCCTAGTAGCTTTATGCAGGGCACAAGCCATCACAATCAAAGAATCGAATGTTGGTGGAGTTTTCTTCGCAAACATTGCACTCAGTTCTGGATGAATGCTTTTAGTTACCTCAGAGAGGAGGGCATGTTCACTGGAACATACCTGGACAAAGCGTTGATTCAGTTTTGCTTTCTAAATCTTATCCAGGTAATGTATTTTGTATGTAGTCAAATAAATCCATGCCATGTATTAGTAACAAATTGCTTGTTTTATGATATGTTTGCAAAATGATAAACCAGAATGCAGAAATGGATTAAGATGGGACAAATTTTGTACTTCTGATTATGATGACCAAATGATAGACTTGTGCTTGAACCAATGTGATTCCTCAGCATACAATATGCTATTATAACCATGAGATCTCTCCAAGCTTCCTCATCTTGAGATATTGTGTCCACATTGTTTTCACAAATTGATGCCTGTTAAACGAAAATAACCTTTGACCTCCATCAAAACAATAAGCTTCTTGTACTCAATGCAGTACAACTATATACAACATATCAGACCTTTCCAAGCTTCCAGCCTTGAAATATGGTGTTTACTAGCTGGGCGTCACCAACACACACATACACACACCAAAAATGTTACGATTATCATCTAAAAAAAAAAGGAGAGGGGGGAGGGGGGGTCATAGCAGATAGAACAAGAGCATGAAAAGAAATACTTCAAAATTTTGTGCAGCATATGATTTCTAGGTGCAGAAGGGTGGATGTGCGAATTCAATAAGCATTTTTCACCATGGAGGTTACATATACTATGACATGATTAACTTTTAACCAAAATTCGGAAAATTCCAACTAATATTTTTTTACAGACAGAATTACATGATCTGCAGCTTGAATGGAACAACCATCGCATATCACCATCCAGAAACAGAATTGGTCCTTTCGGTCGACCAGAAATTATGTACACTGCACCGGAACTATATCAAACTAGGAGTTACCTAATGGAAGTGCAACAGGACGAAATAGAAGTTTGTGAGGAAGAATGTGTCTTTAGGGATAACTTTCCATGCGACAGAGATGTATATGAACTATGTTGTATTCAAATGGTAGATAATAATATTAATGTTCCAGTTACAGCATTTGATGCCATGATGTTATATGAACGTCTTAGAAGATTGGTGCTGGCTGAACTGTAGGAGAAATCTGCCTCCCCCTGCACCTTTATGCATATGGATATTGTATGCTTCCTGTGAGCCTATCTCACATGGCTCCTGATGGAACACATGGTTAAGAGAATTTTTTGGACGTATCAGCAGCCAATCTAATGCCAATCGAAGCCTTCCTAAAAGGCATTAATAGATGAAGGCTGGGTGTCTTGGTGATTGGAAGAGCAAAACATAGGCTTAATTTGCTGACGGAGGCGTTGGCACAGTGAAGTGCCCCCAATAAGATTTGTAAAATGGAGGAGTTTTATACTCTTTTATGTTCTGTTTGCTTTACTCTCACTGCAAAACTACCTGTTATTTACTGTTAATGTCACTTCTTTCCACCCACGTGCACCTGCCCCTTCTGTTTTCCCCTAGTTTTTCCCTTTCTTACCCATAAAGCGTGCATCCCAGGCCAAGCTCACCCTGGATAAACGCCTGTTGTTAGTTAAGTTGGACTCAGACTAAGGATATACTTGTCTCAAACTGGGGGATCCCCTGATATTTACTTCAATTATCTGATATTAACATGCATGTCTTCTTTAGCTAGTTTTCTCTATGCAGCAATTAGATTTATATTACATTAATCACTTGCCCTCTTTGCTCACCACCACTACACCGACCAAGTTCATATTAGCCCCCTTTTGCAATCCTTTTCCAAGGTTGTCATAAGCCTATGTTTAAGTGAAAATGATAATTATAGGGTACAATTTTTGTGTAGTTTCATACATATGACATATCAAGTGGTGATATAGAGCACATAACCTGCAGACCTATTCGATCACAATAAATTTTTACAGCAAATACACATGATCAAACACAACAGTGGCTTAAAAAAAAAATAATAATTTGTGGTCAAATTTTAAAAGTAGAGTTAACACCCCTCTGAGAAAGAAGCAAGGCACACCTGAATGTTGTATGGAAAAAAATCAAGGACGTATTAGGAAGGACATGAGACAAGGTGAGTAATTAAAGGAATGGAATGCTAAGAGTGTGAATGGTTGTCAAATGTGTTGGCAATAGTAGTAAAATGGCATTAGCTGACAGTACTAACCGTACTTGTTCTGACGAAGTGATTTTTAAATACCAAGACAGAATAATGTAAAGAGGACACTATGACTGACAACAGTGTCCTCCAACTACAGCAACAAATATTGATATGGACACAATATGTAAGGACACTATGACTGACAGTAGTGTCTCCATGTTCTGCAGAAGCAGGCTGCATCCAGTCTAAGCAAGTTCGACAACACGTTACAGTATAATTACAAAGATTTGAAGTATTATCAAATCTGCAGTGTAAAACTGATCATTTGACACAAGAAAATAGGATCAATAATTGAACTGATAGCCAGATATCTGAGTATCCATCTATATATTTTGATGCTCCTTCAATATACCATGATGTGATACCTTACAGGATGAATCCATTACCAAGTCATTGTGTCCTTATAGATGCAATACATTAAGTAATTGAATGGCATGGGAAAGAGGAAAAGGGGGAGGGGGGGGGGGGTAGCCTTAACCATACAGTCTAATACATATAAACATAATATCCAAAGACAAAGACCTTACATAAGATATGCATAATGTAGTCTGTGTTTGATAGAGTGCTCAATCTGCATAACAAGCTACCTGTATGTCTGATTTATTCCCTTGGATGTTTAAGCATTAATGTACAGTAAGAACACATGACCACAACTATGCTAAAGCAAAGTCAAGACATGGTCATCGATACTCAGTTTTGCTTTCTGAAACTTCAGTATGTATATACCTGACCACTTTGATGAATATAGCAAGGTCACTTTTGAAACTAATATACCTAATGATATTTAGCTTAAGATATTAAGGGGACAACTATCATGATCAATCTGAGTCATGGGAAAATGGATACTTTCCATACTCATAATAGGTACAGTATATGGGGTAAACAGAATATTGCATATATGTGTTACAATGTATTGCCATGTACTATTAATATGTAGCTTGGACTTAGGCTCGGACCAGCTGGACTCGGATCTACTAATCTCAACTACAGCACTGGACTGTCACTCTAAGTATTTAATGTATTTTTCTCTCTCTAAGTCATGAATTCTTATTAAGTACCCCACATCTAAGTAAATGACCCAAGTCATATAGCAGCACTGTACTCTTTATGGTTACTCTGAATATTGGCAATAATGGCAATAACTAATTTTGTTTTGCCCTTTGCCTTAATTATTCCATGAATCATTAATAAATTTCACTTTTTTTTGGCTCTCTTAAAGCAGCATTTTGCGTCCTTTTCTATTATTTTTCTCAACCTCACTGACTTGGGTTAATTACTTGTATTGAATTTTCAATTCACTGCATAGGTTTTTCTGAAATTTTTCGTTTATCATAACAATCTTTACTGCAGGAATATGACAAAGTTTACAACAAAACTGTGGAATGACCAGCTCTCCTGCTCTGTTTATTCATGAACAATAATAACTCAAAATAAAAACCAAGAAATAAGTTTAAGATAAAACAATTAAAGTACTTTCCAAATTATTGAAAATGTTTATGATAAACAACTACACATCTTCAAAACGTGCCCAGAGTAATTACCTGAGGATGCACCAATGCAAGACTCTAATGAGCAGTGAGGTTGGAGTAGCTGTACATCACACCTCATAGTTCCTGCTCTATTCCGCATAGGACTCATTTTAACTACTGATCTCTCTTTATATTCACGCTGACACTGTCCTGTTTCTTTCTAAATGATTTATACCACTTTTTGCATTACATACAGGATCTCTGTTTTTGTTGAATATATGGATTAAATATTCTTCAAAATTAAAAAACAAAGGCTGCATAAAACTTTACATATAACTCAAAAGTAATGTACAGTAAGCCAACAATTTACTATTTGTAGAAACCATGCCAGTTATGCAAAAAAGTATGATAGAAATTTTGTACAAAATTCCTTAGACATACTGCACAAAAATGTATTTTTAATCCGACTTGCTTAATGTACTGACAGTTTCTAGGATCAAAAAGATGACAAAAATTGATAAATCTATCCAATTGATGTATAACACTTCCTTGAATATGTTGTAATGGCTCTCTTTTATACTTTGCCAAATTGTCTAAAACTATGAACATATGGAGTAACTACTTCTGCAACTTTAACAAAATGCACTTTTACTACAAAAAAAAACATTAAACTCTCATGCAATATTTAGCCAACACTTCAATCTAACTACAGAAAATATTTGTAATGTCAAGTCCTATCTGTTTACTTGTTACTTCATTCACCACGAAGGCTAAATGATGTTGTATGATTTGTTAAATAAGAGACCAAAAGACAGAAACTTTCAAAGTTCCAGCCGACTTTGCCTAATCAATGTTATACAGGCTGATTGTAATGATTTAAATAAACTGACTCTAGTAGACTAAAACGTACACATAACACATATCTACATTTGAAAACAGTTTTCCTGGTCCACAGAGCATTCTGAATGAATGAACAAAACCACTGTACATTTTATCCCTTATCTTAAGATGATGGTGATGTAATAATTGGCTGAACAACACCAATTTCTCAGGTTACAGAAGAAAATATCCTTTACTTTAAAACACCACCATAAACAAGAAATATGGGTCTTTGCAGAAGAAAAATATGTAAAAGACAAGTTGAGGGTACCTCACAAACATAAACTTAAAGTAGTAGAACTTATTTTATTCACAAAGGCCAGCTATATTAAACTATGTCCATTACCCAGATACCTGAGTCAAGAACCTGGTTTAGTTCATTTTTCATATCAATGTAGCTTTCATAAGTTGTTGGAAGCTCCAAACACTGGCTGCAAGTGTGTGCGACTGGCCTGCGTGCAAAGCCATCCAAGAGATTGAATGAAACGTTTAACTGCGGGAATGACAAAACATCAGCCCCAGTCCAAAAGCGCAAAAACTTCTGAAGCTTGTCTTTCTCAAGGGATCGGATGTACTTCTTTAAGTAAGAAAATACCACATGTTGGCCTTCTGAAATATCTTGTGGGACTTTTATCCTGCTAATAACTTTCTGGGACGTTGGCATCATGTTTTTGTAGAGTTCACGCAGTTGTAATGGAGTTAGTTCTTCTCGCAAGGGCTCAAGAGTCTCTCGCATGCTGTCAGCTATGAACATTGGTTTCTGAATTATCTCTTTGTGCCCTATTTCATACAGGATTTGAGGCAAGTTGCGCTTCGTAACTAGAACTCGGCATCCGTAACCATCAAGAATATCAATCAGCTCATCATAACTAGCACCCTCTGGAAAGTGTGTAAGTGCTTCCACAATGACCATTTTCTCTGACACTGATATGTATTGCAAAAATGCATCCTTCATGTCCCCTTCACTCTTCCCAAATATGGCTTCTTCCATGAATGGGGGACTAAGAGACAATGGAAAGTACCTCATATCTTTCCATCCTTTGGAAATTATGCGACCAACTGATTCCCAAGAATTTGCATCAAAGTCATGTCGTAATGAAGGAACTTTGAACTGGTCACCTGTTGAATACTTTGCAAACTCCTCCCAAAAAGCTGTGAAGGCATCGGCATACACTCCGGACCCCTCTCCCAATTCAATTTCACCATTTGGCAGTACCATTCTTATCTCAATTGCAGAATTTGGTACTTGTGGGTCTTTAAAGAACTCTATGAAGTCTTCAAAAACATGTGTTCTCCTGATTACAAATGTTTTTTTGGTGTGTTTATCATCAATATGACTATCACTAGCAGCTAAAGCTGATGGTCGAAACACAATTGTGGGTGTTCCTGAAGGTAATTCATTGCTGGGATGGCCACTTAAATTAATTTCTGACTCTTCATAAGTCGTCAGATCACTTAGTTCAGTCATTACTTGTTGAGATGTACCAACCGTCACCTCACTGCCAACATCAGTCATCACATGAAGATCAATGGCTGGAATTTCATCACCTGAATCATCGGACACATGGACAGTTTCATCTACATCTTGTACCTGGTCAGCTTCCTCAGAGGATGCTTCACCACTAGTTGACTCGTCTCTTTCAATTTCTTTGGTAGATATGTACATTCTTAGGACACTCAATTTGGTGGTTTCGTACATCTCTTCAATTGTTGGATTGTTCACAAAGGGGAGCTTGCGAACATCCATCATCTCAAATTTAAAATCTGCTAGTGTTCCTTTAGGGGAAAGCCCGTCTGGGAAAAACAACTTCTTTGCCTCCTCTAACACATGTGAAACATTCATGGCTTTTGGCATAATTAAACGTCGTATGCCACCACCGTTTTGTATACGTACTTGCTTGTATGTGTCCCCTTTGGACAAATGCAGCCATCCAACATCAACCCTTCTTTCAGCTTTCGCAGCATTTTTGTTTCCTTGCATTCTGCTGGAACGGTGTGTAGAACCTTCAGTTGTTCTGTTTTCCCTTTGTCTTAGCCTCAACTTTTCTCGCAGCCTCTCCATTATTTTGTCCTTTCTGGTTGACATTTTCATCAGCAAACCCTTTAAAGAAATAATGCAACAAAAATATAAACATCACTATCAAAATGTATTCATATTAAATGAATGCTTACTAAAACACACTCGTACATGTTGACTAATCAGTTTTTCATAATTGCAAAGCTATTACCAATAATGCCGGGTCAAACAATAATTCTGCCATGCACCTCCATTAATCAAATGTCTTTCATATAACACAATTTACATGAATACTTTGTAATTATCATGCTTTATGTACAGGACATCTGCACATGCCTATCTATATCACTGTTGGCAGATTGGTTGGGGGGGGGGGATCTTCCCTCGTGCAGGCCAGTCCACTATTAATGGCTTTTGAACTGTTTATTTCAGTAGGCTATTTTCTGAAAAAGTAGTAGTATATTAAAGGCTTCGTAATTGACGCACCCCCGTAATTGACGCACCTTCAATTATTACTAGCAACGATACAGAAGGCCACCTAAACTTTTTGCAGTCAAGCAGAATTACATATTTCATGAGTTTGAATCCATTTCAGCTATTTGCTGACCAACTTGTGGTATTTTTTAAGCTTTAAACACCCTCCCCCCCAGTTTTACACATTTTTGGGACATTTGGAAATCTTACTCCCTAAAAATAACCAAAACTACTTCAAAATGATACCACTACTCTCTGGGACCTGACCTGTCTAAGCTTAGAGGTTCAGAGCATAGCAAACGGCATGCAAAGTCAATGGATGTATACTTAGGCGTACAATACAGTTACGACGCATGTGTCAATTTAGGGGTATGAAAGAACTTGACACAGCAGACATTTTGTGGTCAAATTCTTCTCAATTGTACGTTGTGTAAGCACAAAACAATAAATATTTTGAGATCATTACATTTCTAAGGAACTACACATATGAAAAGTGCATGCAGTTGAGTGATTTTGATGTTGACCGACATCGTCAATCCAATCCTTAAGTGCGTCAATTATGAGCCCACCATGCTACTACTAGTACTAGGCTAGGCCTAGCAATTGTTTAATAATGTGTTAAACTCGATCAGTCAAATGCTAGGCCACGAAGCAGTGGTATGAATTCCCTCCCAATCTTGCTTCAACTTAGTAATGTATAGTGAAGTGTAGGCCATGGGTTTACTTTATTTCAACTAAATCTAACTTTTGCTTTTATCATTCATGGTTAGGGCAGGCCCGGTAACAGCTGTTTGTAACGTTAGGCAACTTAGAGTTGTTCGTAGACCTATGACTAACTCTGAACATCCATGAAGCCGATGATCTAGGCTTAAAGTTAGTCTTTCTAACCAGAAAAGTAAAACTTTACATGTATAAATAACTTAACATGTTTCAAACGAATACAACTTTAAACTTACATGGTAAAACTCACGCCGAAATACAAATGCATCACTGATGGCGTTCCTAATCCTACTGGCTATGCACACGTACGTACTTACTTCAATGACTGACTGTTCGGTAAGTGGAATATATCATGCGCTATGCGCTACTGTATATGTTGCACGTGCAGCGTGCACTGTGATGTGGTATTGTTCAGCGTTATTGTGTTGGAGTTCTCTCTTCATACCTTGCTCGTGCCCAGGCTTGGGTTTGGATAAATATATTCTTTACACTTCAATACTCGTGTGTGTTTTTTCGTCGTTCATCGCCTGGCGTAGACTAATCTGTTACGACAGATTAAATAATCTGTTACGACAGATTAAATAATCTGTTACGACAGATTAAATAATCTGTTACGACAGATTAAATAATCTGTTACGACAGATTATATAATCTGTTACGACAGATTAAATAATCTGTTACGACAGATTAAATAATCTGTTACGACAGATTAAATAATCTGTTACGACAGATTATATAATCTGTTACGACAGATTAAATAATCTGTTACGACAGATTAAATAATCTGTTACGACAGATTAAATAATCTGTTACGACAGATTAAATAATCTGTTACGACAGATTAAATAATCTGTTACGACAGATTAAATAATCTGTTACGACAGATTAAATAATCTGTCACGACAGATTAATTCTTTGGTTGGATTTTTTTTTCTTTCACTTGTCAATTTTTTTTTCACGTATCAATTTTTCACTTGAATTTTTTTTTTTTTTACTTCAACTTTTTTTTTCACTATGGCCCTAATGGGCCATCGTACATTAACGTATCCTAAGTAAGATTTTTTAATACCCCTTGTGTTTACCAAAACAAAAAACGTTTTCTTCAATTTTCTCAGTTACGTAAAACATCTATCCCTGGACCTCACCAGGGGCCCTAGGGCTGTTCAAAATTACGGCAACATAACTTCCTGCTACAGAAATCGAACCGAATCCCGAACTTGTTCGCATCAATATTGAAAGATGAGGTCTTGTGATGAATAAACTGACTTCATGTACAAAAGACATTAACGTATCCTAAGTAAGAATTTTTTAATACCCCTTGTGTTTACCAAAACAAAAACGTTTTCTTCAATTTTCTCAGTTACGTGTAACATCTATACCCTGGACCTCACCAGGGCCCTAGGGCGTCTTGGACCCCCAGCGGAGAAGCACAGTGCTGCGCGCGCGAATTTATTATGTGCCCCTCAGCCTGCACCTTTTTTCAGTGAAGACAGGGTTCTGATATGATGTTATATCAAGATACGCAATCGTTTGAGCCGACGGTCAGTAAACTAAAGCCGGGCTTTAAAAGTTTGCCCACCGCTGGTATAACATAGAACTACAATGGAGATAGCGGAGTCCGCATAAGACGTATATAACAAGTTGCACAGAAAGCCCGATACCTAATGAAGTTTGCCTATATAACACTTGGACTTGTTAAACAGAAAGTTGTGTTTAAAAGTATAGTTCACCTCAGTTGTTTCTCTAAAGACAATTTATAAAGAACTATATTAACATTTCTCAAATATGTGGATGTAGTCTGATGCGGTCAATATGGCGAGTTGATAATGACAATCAATTCAGAAAATATGTGATATTTTAATAGTAGAAAAATCTTACCTTTTGTAGCCATTCCGATAGCTGTGTAGCCGAAATCCCTTACTATTTGGAAATGGGTGTTACCTCCATGGTGTTACGTGATGCAACATGGCGATTTGCTTGCGACGTTTTCTTATTTCTCTGTATATAGAATAGTACGGAAGCGTAGAAGGGACATTGCATTGACGAGTGACCAACTTGACAATACGACAATTTTCTGCAAATTGACGAGTTGTCGAGACGGTAACGTGACAAAATTCAGAAAATTGACGTTTTGACGAGATCACGGATCTCGTCAATGCAGCAATTTTCTGCAAATTGACGAGTTGCACAGTTACTACCATCTCGACAAGATGACAAAATTCAGAAAGTTGTCGTTTTGACGAGATATCGGATCTCGTCAATGCATCAATTTTCTGCAAATTGACGAGTTGCACACTTACTACGTATACCATCTCGATAAGATGACAAAATTCAGAAAATTGATGCATTGACGAGATCCGGAATGCAATAGTCTTCTTGTACTTAATAAGACAGATCCACATACCAAGTATGAAGTTAATCCACCATTAACTTATTGAGTTTCCATGTTTACAAGCAAGAGTGACACACATATACGCCATCACCATCACATAGATTCCTTTTTCCTCTCGGCAAGCAAGGGCGTAGGAACCGGGGGCTGGGGGCGCCAGCCCCCCAGTGAAAAATATGGGGGGGGCGGAAGTATCATTCTGCCCCCCCCCCGCTCCGCAAGTCAGAAAACCCCTTTTTCATTTCCAAATGAGAAAAAAATCTCACTTGGAGCACCAAATTACATTTAAGGTCAGGTGAAAATGAAAAATTCTTTACAAAATGGAGTGGGAGTTGAAGTGTGCTATATTGCACCAAATTGCATCTGAGGCCACCTGGGAATGCAAAAAAATTCCAAAGGGGAGGGGACACCCCCTCCCCTTAGACCCCTCCCCCAGGCCGGACATCAGTCTTCAGCCCCCCCCCCCACTCAAAAGTACCTTCCTACGCCACTGTCGGCAAGGAATCAAAAACAGCCAGGAGTGTCTTCTGTACAATGACCAGGTGAAGGGGAGGGGGGAGGGGTTGCATGAAGGGGCATGCTGGTATTTTGCCTAGGTAATGTTTGTCCTAACAATATTTGCAAGCAATGCCATACATTAGTTACTGCCACTATGAATAATCAAGTCATCGATTTTGACTATACCTCTCATCATTTGAATTTCTAACTTGAAACGTTATCAAGATGTCCAATTTTGAGCCAAAAAAGAAAAAAAAACGAAACAAGAATTTTGTCATAAAACGTTGTTACGTTAGGATGAAAATGTTAAATTTCCATGTAAACATTGCAAATTAACAGCCCAGTTCAATACTAAACCTATCATAGTGCTTTTTCTCTAATATAACATGTATGGCTTTGTGTCAAGCAGGACTTTTCCTGCCAAAAATACCCCTTATCCAAAGAAAAGTTTCCCATAGAGGAGGGGAACCCTTCCCTAAAACTTGGGCTTAGGTTGGTTATCAATTGAGTGCAGTGAAGATGAAATGAGGGTAAAGGAACTCTGCTCTTACTCTTATGCCACCGACTTGTGTGTCTTTTCCTCGTGAGAGGACACTCATGGTCAGCTAAAGCTGAACTCCAATCAAGTTGAACACCTCCCTCAATTTTTTTTGAGAAAGTGATCAGTGTTGGATGGAGAAAATGCTCCAGTCATGTGGGAGAGACTACACTGTTAGATATCATGAGTGTCTGTGAATGGGGGAATGCAAGTAAACAAAAGGGTAATCCAAAAACACTAAGTCCATTACTTAACAGGGAATCTGCGCTTTATTCAGCCACAAATTCCTAGCATATGGCCAAAACCAGAATTATGCCACTAAACATTCTGAACAACAGAAAAATTTGAATGGATATTTTATCATTTTTTCCCCTGTTCACTACAGGACCATCTCATTGTGAGATACTCTATTGGCTATTTCGACACAATGACTAAACAGAGTTTGAGAGATTGTTAGTTTGTCTGCTGGGAGAGTGCATGGTAATATCTGACCTGTGTCCGGAGAGTGCATGGTAATATCTGACACTGTGTCCATAACGAATGGTTTCAGTAAATCCTAGAGAAGAACATTCCTATGAGTTTGGAGTTGAGATTTTTGAAGACCTGTAGTGAGAATCCAGTCCATACTCATTATCACCTTAAGAAGACTCCAAGCATTCTCCCAGGCCTCTGTCTTACTGGTCACAGAATCAAGCACTATCCCTGGTTTATGAATATTCATAGAGGATCCAGACAGTCTATCAGTCACAAATCCAGTCTGCTTCTCACAATTGGTCTTACCAGGTCTGACTAACACACTGGAAAAGTGATCCTGAGGTAAGCTGTGATGAATGCTGGCTTGATGAGCACTCTTTTGGTCGTCTAAAGAAATTAAACTTTGATCTCTGCTTGTTTGGACATCTGGACCAGCATTTATGGAATGAGTTGTATCATTCGTTTGATGAACTGCTTTGCAGTCTGAACGACTGGCTCTATCAGTCTCAGATAACAGACTAGATGTGTCAGTCTTCATGTAGTGATCCACACTTGAACTGCTCTCTGTTCTACCAGCACAAATATTACAATTAGGAACTGATAGACTGACTCCATCAGTACGACTGAAACCATCAGTACTAAGAGGCATGCTTTGTGTCCTGGCTTTGGCTTTATGACAGCCAGTTTTTGCCTCCTGCTCCTCAATCTCTTGAAAACCACTAGTAGAAGTTGGAGCTATGTCAGTGAGAGAGTTCTGGCTGGTCAATAATGTAGAGTTAATTTCCACGGTTGTTTTCACCACTTTGTCCGGGGTCCAATTTTTGTCTTGACGGGATGAAAACAGGGTTTCTATTACAGCCTCAGTGTCCAAATATGAGGCTGATACAAAATTCCTGATGGCAGTCTTGATGTCAAACTTTGACAAATTGCCTTGATTTGAAACTAACCAAATTATGAATTCTTCCAACCCCTCCTGGAATGCTTCGAGTACTCTCGTTTCTTCCAAAACTTTACGAGAACCTTTCGGCTGACCCAGTGAGACTGTGAAAACAAGGATGAATAAGACAAATAAAATCGACCAATGCTTCAGAAAACAGTGAATAGGATGGACAGATCTGGTCTGGAGGGTCGTTTGGATAGTAAAACAATCTGGGTAATATATAAGCTTTAATACACTACAGCTTAGGATGCAATTTCATTGGAATGTACACAGTGAAAAATAATTTCTCTCCTGCGTGATTATGGCATTCTGGGCTGTAACTGAATCTGTCCCGTTTAAATTTTAAATACTCATGAAATTTGAGTTTCATAAGTTGTAATTATGTCCTTCATTTTTACACTAATGAATGTTTAGTTATCAGAGCAGGATAATGGAGGATATGTATGAGAGAGGCACTGGATATTCCAGGTGATGCTATAATTATAATTAATCATAATATAATTAATCATAATTAATTAATTATAATTAAGTATAATATAATTATAATTAATAACTATAATTAATCAGTAAGGATTGCCATTACTTTCAACAGAGCTATATGCAGCAGCATGAATGTTTATTGTTGGTAGAGTAGAGGGTTTACAGGCTCAGATCCAGGGGATGGGGGAGGGGGAGATGGGGGGTAATTTGCTGACTGGGGCCTTACCTTTATGTTCTTCTAATTTTCTTAATACTTTTAGTTCTGTTATTGCGCCTCCCAAACAAACGTATCGCATCTTCAATAAATCTCTCAACTTGTGATAACTTGACCAAAATTTTACTCTCTGTTCCTCTACATGAGGGTTACTTGGTCCACAGATTACCACTGTCTGAAATAATGGAACATAAATGAAAAACCAAAATAGATATATTATCACCATAAACTTAATCCAAAACAATTCACATATGTAGACGATGTGACCTTAATAAAGAAGTACTTGGATGATCATTGTAACCTAAAACTGAAAGAAGATGAATTATGTTATGCTTAAGACTAACAGATGACTCAAGCAATGGAATTGAAAAATCTAAAGTAACTTACAAAATGACAGAAAGCTGAAACAGTTGAATACAAACAGTTTACACCTTCTTTATCACACTAGACAAAACAATCACCAAGTATATTGATGCAATGTGAAACTGAATGGCTCCTGTCCTGACTTCATACAACACAGGGGAGTTACATCGGTTTTCAACAAGGGAGTTTTCTCAACTGCCTTATTCGGTATAAAGGGTCAAATATATTTTCAAACAATGATATAATGATCCCTGACCTTTGATCTTAAATTCTTAAACTACCCAACCACCCACTATTCAAATATTGTTATGAGCAACATTGATCCCCGATCCAGACAATCATGTACAAGGGTCAGAGTTTGAGTAGTTTCAAACAATTACCTATAATGTCCACTTAACGACCTTTGACTCTGACCTGAATCAGGAAGACAAAGTAGGGCAATGTTTGAATCCAATGGGTGTGAGTCTGTGCTGTAGAAAGCCATTACTAAAGCTACCAATTTTCCTTGCTCGATAAACCATAAATTTGTGAAGATTTTTTTTTTCCCGTAGAGAGTAATACTGTTGAACTTGGCTAAATGCAGGAAACTTACTGACAAATGACTTGGCTCGATTTAAAATTTAGAATATCTCGTTAATTTATCTGATTAATGACAACAATGTAGTAAAAGCTATTACATACATGCAGGCTGTTAATTCCTGTTATTTTGATGAAGGCTGTTTGTTGGGTTTGAAGCTTTCTGACCACAGAATGCCAGCCTGCCTCCCAACAATCTATGTGGAGATTGTCACAAATATCATGCTGTGGACAAAAAAACAAAGACAATGATAATCCTGATAATTATACTGATAGGGGGACACAATAAAGGACTGCTTATGATAATGGGGAGGGTGTTGGGGGAGGAGGGGGGCTAACAAGGCCTACTATACATGGCTTTGTGTGGTGAACATTTGTTTTATTTGTACAGTGAATGTTTACATGTCACATTTGCAATCATGTATGTCAAAGGTCATTCTTCAAGTAGGGGAAAGATTCTTTTATTATACTGCCCTCATGCTGTCATTTATATCAGGTATTCTGATTTAAGTCTTTTTTATTATCTTGTAATGGGTGTAAGAAACAGGGCAAGTTTAACCCCTATAAAATTTAGGGCAAATGTTGGCAGCAATGTACAAGCCTTGAAAGATAACCAATTACAACTAATCACCTCTAAAGTAAGGTGCACCTCAGTCACACAAATTAGGACATTATCCTTCTGCCCCCCCCCCTACTTCTCACTAAAACTTATTTTGTTTTCCCCACAAAGTAGAGGGGTAACGCTCAAACTATATCACCCTCCTCTTTTTCTTCATACCTAGATTAGGAATGTTTCATACCTGAGTAATACATGTAAAATATACATTGATATGTGTATTTGTGACTGCACTCAAATACTCCAAGGCACTAAAAGGTACTGACGAGACAACCAGGATATCATTAGCCAAGCAGTAATCACATAGCTGAGTATCCACATGACCTTTGACCAGAATCATTGAAACTTTCAGCTGCAAAGAGATTAAACTTGATTAGACCTTGTATCAGTATAGTCAGTGGTTTAATATCTATTATATTTATTACACTAACAAGAATCATCAGTTCTGTGACCTGATGTATTGGTCCTAGCAGGATCTTGATCCTCTGAATAAGATCCTTCTAGGATCGACATGTCATTCCATCTAACTACAATGGTGTTTTGCAGTAGATAAGCAGTTTGTTAACAGTTCATTTCACTCTCTCTCATGTACTGTTATTATAAAAGTGCTACATTCTAATATTAGGGCAAAGGTGGCCACCCTTTAAATAGTAGAACAACATAGAGTTACTCATTAAGAATGTCTGGTAAAGAAAATTGAACAATGATTTGAAGGAACAAAACTTTCAAATAGTGCAAAAATCTCTTCCCATAATGGCCAGTTACACATCAATCCCTCTGACGACTTTAAAAGAAAAACTTCCCACTCTCTGGAACAAATTCATTTATTTAATGTAAATAGCTTCTTTAATAATCGTCTTCTTCGTAGTCTTCATCATACTTTGTTCTGATTCGATACAAGAAATGTTTATCCTACCTCCTGCAAGATTTGCTTAATGTTATCCAGCCATGATGAGTGACTGTCCCTTGCACTCTGTGAAAGGCTATCTGTGACAAGCTTTACTTCCATTGGGCCTTTGAAACCTGGATGTTTGAATCCAGGTGTCAAATCTCCATTGATTAACTGTGAATCAAACATAAAAATTGAAACCTAGAATACATATACAGAGCACCATGGGATATGTAAATGCACATCTTAACAGACAATGGGGCATTGCACCTTTTGCGATATGTTATGCTTTGCAAAGAAGGAGAAGGATCTAAATACTAAATATTCTAATTTTACATATCCTTCTACCAAACACGCTATAGTGGGTAAAAGTTGTTTCTTAAATTTGACATTATTTCTGTCACTGTATTTTAGCCAAAAATGCAACAATTTATCTGTTCAATGGCACAGTGGTATTAGACATGGTTGAATAATTACAGGAAAGATGAAATTATTCAGACCTCTTCTATTTCAAGATATCATCACCATTTGCTGGAAATGTTTTGTCATTTGTAACCTGTTCCACCAAACAATTCAAAGTTGCACATTTAAAGTACATATCATTGATTTTGTCCATTAACTTACCACTGCTCTCAAAGAGTTGCATCTAAGAGAACTCACAAGAGGAATCTGGTCTACCTCACATCTTAGCACCAACCCATCTATGATGGTGGAATCCTCTACAGAAGGACCAAGGACCTGGCAAACAAAAGGATCTCCATGGTGACTGCTAAAAAACAAGGAAAGCAAGATACTTATCCATGTGTAAAATGCAAGAAAAACATCATAACACAAAGTTATAAGCTAAAAAAACAAAAATTAGGGAAATACTACATAGCAACAGCTAGACTAGATAAGTATAAACCATCAGTACTCCCTCCACCCCCCTCTTCCCCTCCCCTACCACAGGCATTACACTTTCATACTGCACAAATTGTTCATGCCACATTTAATAAATTAAACTCCTTCATTGTTAATGTCAGCTGAATCAAACAATGAGGTGAGTTTAGTTTTGTCCAAATATATCATTTTCTTCTTAAACAATGAAATAAATTTCACAGCTTGGTTTCTCTATCTGTTCTCACAACAAACCTGTTTTATAATTTTGCATCTAAAAAGGTACAGGGAAATCGAATAAAATCACATTTAAAATGTATAAAAACAAATAAATCAAACAAGACAATTCATCCATTAAATGTTATAATGTCTTAAAATCTGACATTTGTTGGTTTAAAATCAGTGACCAAATCATCCAATAAATCAATGAATAAATGAATAAAAGATATTGTTTATTTACTTATCCTGCAACTGCTTTAAGCAGATCTGCTTGGCTAAATTCATTGAAGACTTCGCACCATGAGATAAACTACCACTGGTAAACAGAAAGAAATATGTATCAAATTGTGGTCAATTCATTACAATTTTAACAAGCAATCTTACACGATTCTTTGCTACTTTCGATAAAATTTCATTACTTTCCAGTTAGAATTTACATTTCCTCTATAAAATGTTTCCAGATGAATTGAGTAACAAACCAGGTATTTACCATCTTGAGTTAAAAAAAAAAAACAGTCTGAGCAACAAACCATGTTTTTGCTTCTTTTTGTAAAAACCACCCAATTTTAACTTCTATTTTCTTGTTAGAGTAACCTTCAAGGAAGAGCAAATTATCAAAGGGACAACAGCAAACATTCTTAAAATTCAGCTCTGCTCTGTTCACAGACAGCACCACAACTAATTGGAACTTACCAAAGATTCAGAAATGCTTGAACTCTCTCATCATCAATATCCTCATCAGTTGGACTGAGAGAATGTCTTGAAGAACTAGCAACAGAGTGAAAATGTTGAATACCTTTGTTGCTGCATGAGATGGGTTGATGAAGTGTTTGTTCTCCTACTCTCTCAGGAGATATTTCTCCTGGCTTCATTTCTACTTGAACTTTACCATTTCTCTCCATCTCTCTTAACTCATCATCACATTTCACACTTGGCAGAACAAACAACCCTTTATCCCTGGGTGACTGAACAGGACTTGAAGGATGTGTTACGTTTGAGGAGAGATACATATTGCTCAATCTACCTTCAGAAGAAGAGTTTGCAACCATTGCTCTGGGAGGTAAAATGGAGGATGAAGTCATAGGTTCTCCGTGGTTACCATGGTAACTTCCTCTATCATTCTCAGTCATTCTGTCATCATCATCAAAGGTCAGTCTATCTTGTAAATTTTCTGACTTCCCATTTGCAGGTTTGTAACGAGCTTTGTTTCCATTAGTTTTTAAACAACTCCTGTTATCTTCATCGAAAATTCCACCAGAAGTTGTCCGAGTAGTTTGAAAGTGTCTGCTATTCCTGAGTATCATTTGTATGGATGGAGCTTTGGGTTTCATTGATTTCACATCAACATTCAAGCTGCTTAATCGTGTTTCCAAATTTTCATCATTATTTCCTAATTCTACAGGAAGTAGGTGCTTTGTCATATTTTGATTGTGCTCCAGTAATAAGTTTCGTGTGTGTCTAGTCCCTGATGTAAGATTAATTTTGGTCTGTTCTTCTGATGCAACCATCTGATCATAAGATTGGACGTCAGAGATGGAATATTTATCATTTGACATTCCTTGCTCTGTTGTCAAATTATCATCTTCTGCAGAAAGGGCTAACTTTCTTCCTGTCAATGACATCCTTTCTCCTAAACCATTATCATCATCTTCATAATATCTGCCATTGTCACTTCTGGTCTTTTTTGCATCCTCCATAATTCCACAAGTTCCTGAGACTTGGAGCAAGTCTAGAGAAGCTTTGTTGCTAGGAGATGCATCATCCACTCTTATGCCATTTGTTTCTTTCAGGCTTGAGATACCAGAGTCACCAATAGAATCCTCAAAATACCAACCAACCTCATCATCGCTGTTCATTGCTACTGATTCATGGATGACTTCCGACAAGTTTACAGAATTCCCTTTGTCAATCCTGTTGCTTGCTATTGCATCATCTCTTTCAGTTTGCCTAACGGAATCACTCTCATCTCCATCCCTATCGAAAAACCAACTTAAATCATCCTCAGAATAATTCACATCGATTTTTGAATCCTCTGACGACTCCAAGTTTTTTGTGCTGAACTCCAAACTAAGGTCGACTGGGCCTACTTTGCAGTCATCTGCTCCAAGCAAAGATCTTTGTTCCACCTGATTTTGTTGGATCATTTCTTTGGTTTGAGAGCTTTCTGTTCCAAACAATTGTGGTCTTTTATTTGTTGTCTCTAAGGTTTCTATAATATCTGAACAATCGATGGCTTCTTCCTTACAGGCATCTACACACACATGCATGATGCTATCCCCCAGAGAATGAATGGTTTCTACTGATATTCCCTGTCAAGAGAAAATTAAAAACAGTAGTGTAGTAAATTTGTGAACAAAGACATTTTTTAATATTATTAATTGTATCTGAGACATTAGTAATTGGTTAATTTCTCAAATCAACAGCCATAGGAAAAAAGAAAGATCAGAAGAAAGGTAACATTGCCCCAATGTACGCTAAAAGACTAGAAATTGTCGCCAATTACTACAATTAAATCACTGCTGTTAAATCCTCCTCCAGATTACCAAGTACTAACATTTGGAGCCAACTTAAATGATCTTTAAGTGACATCATTTAGAGATGGTTTGGTATTGCGTGTTAATTTAAAACAGATATGTAAAAACACTGGTACATAATTAGATTTGGCATTTCTCTAGCTAAATTAATTTGATGATTGCATGTAAGTAATTGTCCCCAAATAAATCATCCAACTTGCAGTAATTCATTAAACATCGGGAAAACGAATATTTGATTTAAACAATGAAAGGGTTTTATGACTTCTAACCTTCACCCAAAAAACACCCCAAAAAAAGCCATGATTTATCTTTCTTTAACTAATGCGGTACAGCCTCATATACCAGCTAAACACCTACTTCGTCCAGCAGTGACTGTATGGCGTTTGCCCAGGTGCCAGCCATGCAAACTAATGTGGTGCAGCCAGAGCCTATTCGTTTGGAATGATTCAAGCAAGCATCCCTAAGAAGATGGCCAACTGGATGCTATAGAAAAGGAAAACCAAAAATAAGGAATTTATGTTAAGCTGATTATTACTTAAGTCAAAACCTAGGTTTAAGAAATGAAAATATTTACTTCTAAACTAAAACAAACACAGATTGATTAAATAAACACTTTTAATTAACAACTACTATTATCGGCATGCTTCTAAACTTTCAAGCAATGAACCCATCTTAAATAAATGCTACTTACTTCTATATCCAGCAACGATAATAACTTTTGGGTAGAAAAGGCGGCCTCACAACCATCATCTTCTGTGATAAATTTAATACTAAGATGAGAAAACAGAGTCGTGTAAAGAAGTTAACATCAGTAATCTATTCTTTCTTGGTATACTTGTTGGTTTACTTTTGAAAACAATGTGTTATTAAATTCAGAAGAAAAGGTGCAAATATGAGAAAAATGTTGCAGAAACAAGAAACTTTTTGGGGGACATAGCCCTATTAGTCTACCATAGTGTAACGATTGTATGTACTGTGAGACTGAAATATATGGAACGCGAAAAGGACCACAACATATGATGATGTTAATGATGATCTAATTTTATACGATCATGTACTGTAAACTTACGATCATGTACTAGAAATACACCATCATGTATTAAAAATTTACGATCATGTACCAAACATATACGATCATGTACTAAAAGTATACGATCATGTTCTAAACATATACGATCATGTACTACAAACGTACGATGTACATCAAAACAAATACGATCATGTACTAATAATGTTATGTTCAAAAAAAGTGGCGTCTGCATACGCGTATGTATATTCATATGTGGTGTATGCATACGAGTATGGATATTCAGTTTAAACTCATTAAGAACCATTAGGGGCGGGGCTTCAGTATCAACTTTGATATTCCTAGGGACACTTATATATGGATATGCATACGCGTATTCAAACGACAATAATGGATATTCATACGCCACTTTTTTTTAACTTTTTTTAAGTTTTCAGTACATGATCGTATATGTTTTGATGTACATCTTACGTTTTTAGTACATCATCGCATGTTTTGATGTACATCTTAGTTTTTAGTACATCATCGTATATGTTTAGTACATCATCGTAAGTTTTTTAGTACATGAACGTATAAAATTAGATCATCATTAACATCATCATATGTTGTGGTCCTTTTCGCGTTCCATAGAAATACATGTGTTGTAACCTAACAAATTAACTAATGAAATACATTAAAAATAGCATATTGTTATTAGCAAATTTATAATTTCCAACAAATACAAAGACATTATCTATTAGGAATAAAAAATAAAAGAAATTGTATGACTAATTTGTAAAAAAATTGGCCTACCTTCTTTCTGGTCCCAGAAATCTTTTGCAAGCAACAGCTTAAGAAATTAAGAAAGAAAAGTTATAATTACTCTCAGTAACTCTTTACTTTATTACGTTATGAAAGGAAAGGGTTATGTTTTGATAATTAGTAATTACTGTAGGTTATCCAGATATAATCATCAGATATTATTATTTCTATTACTTATTGTAAAATGTTGTAAGTTTTGTATAATCATGTTTTTTATTCAAAAAAAAATAAAAAATGTATTTAATATTAATATTGTTAAAAAGTGATAACTATTTACTTAATCTCTGCTAACTTATCAGTTGATAACATAATTAGAGATGGCAAATCTAATAAGCACAAAAATTTAATCCTAAGCATTATATTTTAGAAAATATAAAGTAGTTATGGTGAAAATTTTGGAAAAGTTCATCAAGAATTTATATTCAGACCATCTTGCAACCTGATATAATCGAAACGATTAGGTAGAATAATGCAATGTATACCTGTCTATGATACCTTACTGCAAGAATGGTTGAGAAGTGTTTTACCCTAAGTTACATTCTTACCGATGGAATGTACAGCTTGTAGCCCAGAACAGCATTTTGCGGTGGTGGGTTCCCAGTATGTCATTATTTTAAAGCACTATATAACTGTCTCATGTCAAAAGCACTCAGCAAAAAAGAAGAAGATCATCCTGAAAAAGAAAAGGAAACATCAGGAAAGAGAGGTACAAGGTAATTCCCACTTTCAAGCAAAAGAGTAGATTGAGTCAATTTAACTGTGGCATACAAGATCTATTTCCTCTCCTTTAGTGCCTTGCAGTGTGGGAGGTGATGTAGGATTCTAGGAAATTACAAATTGGTATATATTTAGGCAGTTTATACTACTACTAGTAGTACTAGCACTAGTGCTATATGAATAATTGGTTTATTTGCAAGACTGCTTGATGAACAGAGGTGAAAGAAAGTACTGTAAGCAAATACAAACTACTGAAAGTAGACTGGGGCATTCACTTACATAGTTACATCTGCTACCAAATTAACCAATACAATCACCTGACACCTAGCCTATATACTTCCACAACTTAATATTTCGCACAACTGGTGACGAGATGTGCGATCGAATTTGCAGATGGGACTAGGCTAGCCTAAAAATAAATTAGTGCCTAGGCTTAGTATTCGATAGAGAAGTTACAAATTTTACCGTACTCAGGTATGGGATGTGATAACGATGCTTATAAAAGAAATCGACACCTATGTTTTAATTTGGTCCATATGTTCAATTATATATCCTTCACCGATGGCGATCAATTCTGTTGATTTCTTCACCGCTATAGTTCTGCATGCACCTGCTGACACTGATCTGTACACTAGTGTACAGATCAGTGCCTGCTGATCATGAATTGGATTTGTTTACAAACAAGGAATTTGTTCGTTGGTGATATTGCACAATACATGCTGCTAAGAATAGCTGCATGTTTTTAAACGTTTATATCTCAGTAATATATTTTCAATATTGATCACAAATACTTCATTAAGAAGTAAAATTAAGACATTATAGTAACTTTTAAGACATTTATATTGCTAAAAAATGGTTTTTAGTATTTTTAAACTCGAACTTTAAAGTGCAAAATTCTCCTTCTGGCTATATTTTCAAAATGGCAGCCTCCATGATCAATACATACCGCAATGGGACTGTGAGATGCAAAAGAATCATTCGATGTTTACCTCATTTTAAACATCATTTTCTGAATTCAGCGGGAGAAACCAAAGCAATGTCATATGAAATCAAGAATCAGAAGAATTATTCTGGTAGATGTGGGGTCGTTTTTTCATTAGACAATTTGTATGGCTCCGTTTTCTGTCGCAGATTTGATACTATATATGCTGCTCTTGTTGGGCCTAAGCATAGAATTGATTCTACAAAATGTTCCTCCGCCGCAACATGTACAAGGCAAAAACATACAGCGGGACACCAGAATTTGATAGTAATTGCCATTGACTCTTGGTTGAATAAACCACTTAGACCAGGTGTTTGTGTTCGTACTCAAGGGAATGGATGTAAATGTCTGTCGAATTTTGATCAACAGCCCAATTCAAAAACCACTAGCAACAGAAGTGGAAATACCTTAAAAGTTATAGGTAAGGATCATGCAACCTAACTTTAATAGAGTATCCAGCATTGAAGGGTTAATTTAATTCATTTTATACCAATCTTAATGACACATTTGTGTAGAAAGTGTGTTATTACTGACAAAGGTTGCTTTTACTCATGAACAAATTAGGCTAATAATTGTACTGTATCAAATGTTAGTAACTAATGTTTATACAATTAAATGAGTGAAGATGATTGTTGAGTGGAAAATATGAGTTCAAATCCCCTCAAGTAAGTTTATTTTAGACATAATAGTGAAATGTGCAGCTGCAAGCTACTGTATGCAGTTAGAATTTGGACTATAGGTCATGTGTTTGGTTTGAAAAATCCTGTCTTGAATATTTATTTTCTCAACTTCCTTTTAATGCTTACACTTATTTTCCATTTAACAAAGCTTTGAATCACTTCTACAGAACCCTAGCTCAATATTCCTTTACTGCACTATTTCTAAGAAGATCTACTCATTTGTAAATTTTCTGTACATTTGTACCTTCAGGTATTGGCCCAGTTTTCATTGAAAATAACTTATAATAGGACATATAAATGATGTCCTTTCATTTTGCTCATCATATGCTGCTTCTATTCTTTGTATTCTGTGCAGACAGTAAATTGTTTCCTAATCATGAACAATTACACAGGATGGCAGTTGATGTTTTCATTATCCCTACTAATAAAGTAACATATTTAGGTTTTTATTCTTCTATATATATTGATTTTCAGGGATATTTGCTGCATTATTTTTCAAAAAGGAAAAAGAAGAAGAAAGTGTCGAATCACTAGTTGCAAAAGCTGTAGCATCTGAGCAGAAAGGACACATGGATAAAGCTGAGGACTTTTATCATCTAGCAATTGAGTTGGCAAAACAAGAAAACAGAACTGATAAAGTAGTCTACATTTATGATATGGTATGTTTTTCTATTTATTTTCTTTTAAGGTCCTATGGACTGAAGAAAAAATATTGTGTGTGTGTTTTACTGTGCTATTTTGACCGACTGAATCAACACTGTTCACTTTGTTAATATATGATGGTATCATTTCTTTCCCCAGACATCAGGGTAAATGTAAATGATAAAACTTTTGGTAGTCATAGTAAATATAACTTAGCAATACAATACCTGCTTCATTTTGCTTTAAACTTTAGTCCCATGGTACAAAGAGCCCAGTAAAACCAACTTTACTGATTTACTTGATCAACTTTCATAACTTTGATACCAAGATAGATATCAAACACATAAGCCCTCATTTTCTATGCTTATTCATATTGTACATACACTACATTTAATTCTTTTATTTTATTTACCTTCAGATGGCAAATTTCAACCTGAAAATCAGCAAGTATTTGAAAGCAGAGCAGCTCTTTAAAGAAACTATTAAGCTACTTCTGGAGGCAGGGTTCAAGCAGCATGACCCCGCAGTCCTTGAAATATCTCTTAAACTAGCTGGTATATACGATCTACAGTACAGGTATAGTACAACAGTGTTCATTTTAATTTTGCTTTTCATAACCAGATCACAAAATTGATGCAAACTGGTATCTAAACTACTTCTTGAGGCAGGCTTACCCAAGCACGACCTAGTCGTCCTTGAGATATCTCTTAAACTAGGGAGTATATATATATGATCTTTTTGTCTGTTTACGAACTGGCATGCAATAATATAAAGTGAAGCGGTGTTTTGAAAGTATGGTGATGTACGTTGGTGGCAAAATGATACTGTTAATTTGTGGTTAAGAAGCCATGATTTCCTTATTATTAATGTGCTTGAATATTCATCAGAGAGTCTGCCCAATCATGTTTTAATTAATGCAGATTTGTTTTAGTTAAATCAGGGGTGGGCATGAAATTGATTTTGTTGATTACAGCAATAGTTGTACCCAATCTCCCGGGTTGCAACATTTGGGTTGTACTTACTGTGGTGCAAATATTAAAATGTTACATAATATTGGAAGTCATAAATTTATTAGAAAAATTGTACATTTGTATTGTTGACCTGTTATGATGAATACTCTATCACAATTAGGCCCTGAGCTTAAACTCCCAAAGGTATACATGTTTCATGTTTTTCTTGCTAAAATGATTCTGGTACTATTATAGTAGGGGCAGCAGATACTTGCCCGCAGGTTGCCATCTTTGAGTCATACTGTCAGTGTTGTAGTCACATTTTTAGTAATTATACAGAATTTGTTTTACTTGCAAGGTACACAGAGGCAGAAGCAGGATTTCAGTTTTGTCTTTCTAAAGCGGAGGAAGGTTTGAAGATATTTAAGGAGAATGGTGAGGAAGATATCGAACAGGAGATGAATCTGTACGCCATGCTCGGCGTCAGCTTGGATGCTTATGGTAAATTCATGTTGAAGAGGAAACATTATGATGTTGCAGAAGATGCTTACATCAGAGCAATCAAGATTTGTGAGAATGAGCTGGCAGATAAAGGAAAACCACATCCACAGGTAGGTAACACTACAGAGTGTCATGGTCGTATAGTAGAAACCGCACTTATAGTGTCACACAATATTAAAATGTGGAAATACGAACACTTGAAACCCTTGGTAGCAGAAATTCAGATATTTATGGATCCTTATGTTAGATCATGCACTTTCTATGTTACAAACGGACCAGACCAGAATAGTATCCACTTTTTTCTGGTTCCTTTACTTCCATCTGCAATTCCCTATATTTACCGTTTACTGTATTTGATACCATCTATATTTATCCTATCTTGTTCAAAATGTAAACAATGGAAGGTAGCAAATACACTTGATTGATTGATCATGTGATGTCAACACAGATATATTTAGGAAATGTTGTAAAACAGAAGACTTGTTTTGTGCATCTATGTTAGTACTAAATACTAAAGTGAATACTTATAGTAAACTGTTATAGCACTACAGAATGTTTGGTGAACCTTGCAGGAACAAGGAGTCAGCTCTTGGAAAACCAACCAGAAGATTTTGTCTCAAGTAGATAATGTGAAAAGCTCCTATTGAAATAGAGATTAAGTTAAAGGGAGGGAAGACTCGCGCACAAAGAAACGTCTGATGCCGGTAATCTGACCTAGTTTTGAATGAGGTGTAACAGAAGTGTTAGACACCACCATCGATCCCAGAAAATACACACACAGCTTGCTACCTTCGGTAATTAGACACTAGTGTACAGTCAATGCATACAGCTACGGTCAATACCCACAACACATTGTACATAGCAGCGATGGACATCTCAGGTCAAGATAAAAAATAACAAGGTATCACGTTTCATTACTGTCTGCATTTTGTAGCGACAAGATAAAAACTTCACTTGCAAGCTACGGAAATTAACTTTTTCAGAGGGCGGCACGCGGTTTGGGGCAAGTCTTCAATGCCTTTAAATATTGGTTTAACTTAACATGCTATTACATAGCAATTCACTACATTAAAGAACAGAAAGAATGAAATTAGGATTACATCATTACAGAACAGGCGAAGGACAGAGCTTAGCTATAAATGCCAGCAATGTTTTCTTGTTTGTTTTCAATTTCTCTTATTTCTGTGTTGCAGACGGCAACTCTCCTAAACGATCTTGGAACGGTTTATGAACAGAAGAAGAATTATAAGAAAGCTATGGAGATGGTTTGTAGAGCTGAGAAACTGGCACAGGATTCTCCAGATAATTTAGCCGTGATATTGTGCAATAAAGCTTCTTTGCTTCTCAGGAATGGTAAGAAACTGAGTAGCTGTTGATAGAAGTCTGTTTGTTGATGTGGTACTCTCTTTATATCACTAAAAGATACAACAGAGATTCAACTACTTCTGTGCAGTCTCCTGATCTTAGTAATAACCTACTTTTCACAAGAGTGTAGAGGACGGGGAGGGGGGGGGCAGGAGGTTCATATGAGAGAAAAGGGGAAGGAAAGTGAATATCCAAATACATTGTGGTGTCAAAAACTGTTGCTTAGATTCACATTTTTATGACAGTTGTGCTGAACCAGCCATGCTGCATTTTCTCAGCTCACAGGTCTTATTCCATCTTGGGCTGACCTTTGAACCTTTGAAAGTGTCTTGGTTATTATGACTGGTGAGTGATGACATGCAATGTGTTCTACTTAGGTCTTTCTCTCTACGTTTAAATTTTATGATATTTTGTTGTTTTACTGACAAGTATCAATTATTAATCTTTCTTTTATGATCTGCAGGTGACAGAGAGGAAGCAACTGCTCTCTTTCGACGAGCATTACGATTGGCCGAAAAATCACAAGATGATGATACCATCATATTTGTACGGATTGCCATGTCCAAGCTCGCAGCTCCTCTCAGAAAAACAGATTAGAATACTAAAATTAATGCCAGTGATGAAAGGAACAAAAAGAAATAAGTCGTTGGTGCAAAAAAGTCCATTATACGATTTTAGTTTCCGCTTAAGCCATTGTTGCTTACATGTACCTCAGTTGCTATGGCAACTATTTTTCAAGAATCTCAGGTAGTTTAACAATGAGATTTGTTCTCATATTATCTACATCTACTCTTCTCCAGGTGAGGAGTGTCTAGTGTACTGAGCGACAAATCAATGGTGGAGCTGCATTAATCTGTTTGGGTCTGTGTGACTGTTATCTATTTCTCTAAAAAGACGGAAAAGAAAAAAAAGGGTTAGAATAATGATAATGGATTGGTCTACTTCAAATGCAATACCACCAGACTCCCAGAAGGAACCAAAGTGTTAGTTTCTTGTCCTTAACATTTACCATGATATGCCTTCTAGTAGAATCTCTGCATAACTAATCTAGTTTTTGGTCAACAGTGGTAACATTGTGACACACCTTGGCCTGTCCACCCTATATTCACCCCTCTCCACCCCCTACAGCACCCCCTCCCCCCCCCCCCCTTGCCAAAGTACTTAACTAATAAAGCAAAGCACGAACTGTTTAGGCAATCAGTCTATCTGTACCAAATATTGTCAAAATCTGAACAGAGTTTGTTGTATTTTTAAATTCAAAACCTTGCCAAGAGTGAACATATTATTTTGTTATTATTTGGAACTGTAAAAGAAATGATAATGAAATAATAAAAATGTTGATAAAGAGAGAAATAAACAGATATAGTACTTCAGGCTTAGTTTGTTGTTATTTATTATATTTGATGAGTCTATTTCTTTCTATTTTAACTCTCATGCAGTTTGCAATTCTCTAAATAAATATGCTGCATGCAAATCACAATATCATAAATCATCTGAAAAACTGTTTATTTGAATGAAGAAATTTGAATAATATATCTTAGTTTGTCTCTTCCAAATCTATAGCCTGAATTATCACTTTTGCACAAAATCCAGATCCAGGTTTCTGTAAAGTAAAGACCATCCCCTCCCCCTACCTACCCCCCCCCCGCCCACAACCCCAACAAAGGTATAACACAAGTATATTATTTATGCTTCCATTTCATACTTAAATGTAAGTTTATGAAATATCAAATATAAATAAATCATTAGGAAATGTTATGATAAATCGACTGTTTCCCTGGATTTTGTAGAAACTTGTTTCATACTTGTTTCCTGATTTGTGAAGTTGAAGTATAGAGGATGGACAGCCTACCCCCCCCCCCCCACCCGAATTTTTTTTTATGTAATATCAGTTATTGAATGGCAGAATTTGCCATCCGCTTCAAACCCTTCAGAAGGCAAGCTGTATTTCCTGATATCGAAAATTATGCTTTGAATAACACGATTCCCTTTCGTTCTCAGTTGACAAGACACATGTACAAAACTTTCAAATGGAGCTTTTTACATCTCTTTCTCAACGCCCGTCCTCCTCAGCCATTTACCTCCACGCATGGTTTGAAAATTCTTATATTGGGGAAGTAATGGAAGTTAAAAACTTCACAAGTTTAATATAATCTTCTGTCAGCTGTCGTCAGAATGTTAAGGATATGGCCTGGGCTAGCACCAACACCACCACCAAAAAAAAAAATACATACAAACATTAAAGTAAATTGTAAACCTTTATGAAAATAACGGGCGATTGTAACACACATCTTACTAATTTAGGGGCAACCCTCTTAAATCAAAGTCCCACTTCCCACGTTCCTTCGGAATGTGCCCCCCCCCCCCCCCCATTGGCCACCGTGACCGTTTTAATTCACTTGTGCATAGTTGAAACTATGTACTAGATTCGGCTGGCTTCATCTCCAATAATCCTGATTTCTCGTCAGATGTTGCTGCAGCAATATCATCTTGAATTTTTTCGTCATTATCTTCGAAGAAAGAGCTTGTGACTGTGAAGGTCACGACACCGATAAATGCCACCAAAACTATGGAAATCACATTAGCGATCAGCACTTTACTCGTTACACTATCGAAACCGCCATTGCTGTGAATTAAGAAGAACAGTTTTACCTTGAACAACTGAACATTTCGAATGGCAAGCATGATGTTCAATCAATAAAAGAAAGATTAAACTTTTGACCGATTGATATTGACTTGGTGTTGATGGTCAGGTTGGCCCACAGCGACAATAATATCGCTGTGTCCAATTTCTTCATTTTCCTTAACTATATTATGCAATGGAAACATATTGTTCTTTTTTTAATTCCATGTTTCACGGGCCCCGGGCCTGACGACAGGTGTGTAAGAGGGTTTACACTCCAGGACAAAGGGTCAATTTTTAGGGAACCCGGGAAATTTTGGAGGGCCCTGACAAATATGGAATACAAAGAGTAGTATAGTTTCATACTATACATGAACAGTGCTAAAAGTGGCCCATCGACATAATTGCACTCGTGGGCTCGACCAGGCAAAGAAATTTTAGGTGAGATGTAATGATGTACGTTAGGAATATTTCAAGTGCCCCAGTCTAGTCACTTTATTCCTCTTTAATATGCTAGCAAGTGAAATAATTGTTGCTCAGTCAAATTTCAAATGAACAACATTAAGAACAAGAAACATCTCATTATATTATGTTTAAGAATATTTAGAGGAATTAAGATATACCGTAGAATATACACTTTGAAAGATAATATATAACAAAAGTGGCTTGCTAAACCATGGACTGCAATACTTTAGAACATTATCCATCGACTTGAGTCGATGATTTGAATAACAACACATTCTTACTTGTAGAAGATTTGTTCAGTAAGCCCTGTAAGAATGGAGACTGCCACCATACCAAAGATGAAGAAACCGAAGAAAAGATGGACTCCTTTATAGGCTGACCTGATCGACTCTCTTGGACGAGGAAACAGAAAAAACAGGAACCCAAACAACAACTACAGAAGAACAACAAAATATAAAAAAGAAAGAAAGAAAGAAAGGGGAAAATTAATTATGAGTGTTTAGCGCCATTAACAGACCATTGTAATTTTTTCCATCTGTTTTTTAAAGTTAACAGTGCATGAATCTTCGTATTAATGGCGTAATGGCCACGTCATTAAGTTTAGTTGTAAGGGTGAATATGCATGAATTTACATTCTACCAGAAGAAACACAAACAAAATTTAAAGTGAAATTTGAAACATTCTTTTAGTTAATGAATGTGTATACATAATGTATATTTTTCCTATCTTTTTTTACATTTCAAATTTATGAAGTGAGTATTCAAGGAGCAAATTTGCAAAGCGTGGGTTGGGTAGTTAGGTAAACGTGGGAGTGCAATTAGGAGAAATTTTGTCATTGTGAAATGGTAAAGGTAATTATAGGACCTACATCCATTTAATTGTCTAAAATTGTTACTGTAACATTCTATATACACATTTACATATGTGAAGTATACAAGTCTTTCAGCGACACGACTTTTATTAATCACCTGTAGCCCAAAGAAAACTACTGTTGCCATGCCAACCCAGTTGTGGAGGCTCATCATATTCGGATAACCGTGGGTACGGTGGTACCGGAACACAGCAAAGAGGGCTAAAACCGCCATTATGAAGGCTACCAACTGAATGATGAAGTGTATCATCTTCAAAGTAAATCTACTGAGTCCCGTGGCTGCCCCGGCCCTATAAACCAGAATACCTGCGAAAAACACCAAGAAAATCGGAAGACCCAATCAGCATCGAGAAATTCTCAAAAATATGAATATGCATATTATGTGAAGTAGTGTCAACCAGTTGAGACAATTTCGTAATGCTAATACCTCTCTAAACTGTCCTCCCATGTCATGCTTCAAAGCACTCATATTGACAGTACAAACAGTTCCTAACCTTTATCTGATAAAAAAACATAATATTCATACTGCATGATACTACGAGTGCTTTGAAGCAGGCATGACAGTATACAGTATAGAAAAAATTGTCCCAACTGGGTGATAGCGTCTTTCTATAGACACTCGCTATATACTGACCGCTGCCAACTGTAACGAGGGCCACGAGGGGGAATTGTATTACACGGCCGGTCAGCTATATGACCACCCCACCATATAGGGCCTACCGTAAGTTGGTTGCGATAAAGGGATGACTGGGTTATTCACTTGGTGGGCACATACAAATCTCTAGAATGAGGGGCATTTTTATTTAGATTATTTCAGTGATCACGAATGTCTTTATAGATCTTCACTGACATACGTAGTGGAATGTATACACTTCATGCATTAAGAAATTAAATTGATCTTATAAATTCTATGTAGGCCTAGCTAGGCTATCCAGTTATATCTGGCTTTATATGGCATGATAAAACTTGATCTGGCCAGATTTAACCAGATATAAAGCCAGATCTGGGATTTCGGTAAGGGATATTGTTTTTTTGTAAACAATTCAGTTCTCCATGTCTGTTCCTTACTATTTATTTAGTGTATTAGGTTTTCAGCATGCTACTGTACTCTTTAAAAGGCCTTAGTCTCTATTTATAATGCTGGCACTTTCTTGATATTGGTCAGATAAATAATGACTGGGACCTGGGTAGTAGGCGGCACAATTTATCTTTCTAACTTTGCATATGGCCTGTATATGCCACTTTAAGGTGGAATTAGGTGCTGGTGGCTGCATCATTTCACAGTTGATCACATTCGGCGCGGAAAAGAGTATAGGCATGTATGATTTGGCAGCTGGAATAGATCCAGGGTGCACGTATGTAAGCCTCATCTAGGCATGTTTTGGCAACACTTCGGGCATCGTAGTAATCACCGCTGCCCTAGACCTATATTTATTAGTAACTAATATGCTGGTATATATACTCCCTATAGGCTTATCGTTGGCGATATGTGGCGAATGATATATGTAACATATAGATACTGGTTCAATTGGAACTACATTATCGTAAATCAGTGCTTTCATACTGTGCAGTGAATGCTAATATCGCTGACAATGATGACGACCCGGTTTTATGCTGCAACTTTATGTTAAATTAATATGAAATGTGAGCCCATCCATGAGATTTAACAATGATTGTTCCACGCATCTTGCACATTCACTATAATTCGTATATAAGATATTTTATAGTCTACCAATTGCATGGTTTAATTAAAATCGAAACTTTACATTGAGAAACATTGCTAGGTAATTAGTCATCTGCAGTCTGTCTCAAAAGAGCTACGCTGTCGGTCTCGAAATAATGATTCCAGTGGCGTAGGAAGGTACTTTTGAGTGGGGGGGGGGGCTGAAGACTGATGGCCGGTCTGGGGGAGGGGTCTAAGCATTGGCGAATGGGACCATTTCAGTTTGGGGGGCAGAAATTTTTGTGCCCGAAAGTTCCCGTGACACTTTCTAAGCGGAGCGCCACCATCGGTTGGCGCGTAGCGTACAAGAAAATTTTTGGCAAGAAATGCCTCTCAGATTGCCGGAAAACGGCACTTCTGAGGCCTTGCAAGTTGCATCTAAACATTCTTTATTTATAATCTCATGTTTTAGAAATTTACACTTCCCCAAAAATTTGGTAAATTAGAAGAAGAAAATTGGTAACATCACTTCGAAGGGGAAAAATAGGACAGTATATTTTTTAAGCTCCTATTTAGTTACCGTATTTATTATTTTAACACAGTACTCAGCAACCTCCAGAAAAACATACATGATTCAACGACACGTAGGCGAGATAATGTCGCTATGTCAGGTGAGACTGCAATTTGTCTCACAAAAAAAGTATAAAATATAACAAAGAATATGATAAACCTGTACTTCTAGGCTTGTAGGCACCCCCCCCCCCCCCTTACCATCAAAATGTTTCTTGTATACACTTATGTCGGAAATGTCCAGGTGAACAGTTGACTAGATAGAAAAAAAAATTGATCGTGCAAAAAGCGTGGTAGCCCAGATGAGCTGCACTTACGGTGGTGTTACACGGAAGTGTTCGGGCATCATGATGCTAAATAAAGTAAACATGGAATTGTCGGGCAAAAATTTGAAAAAGATCCGGGCAAGCTACTGCATATATATATATATATATATATATATATATATATATATATATATATATATATATTTACATAGGCTATATATTTACATAGGCTATATATATATATATATATATATATATATATAACTTCTCCTCTTAGGCTGCCCGAACTTTTCAGGACTTTTGCCCGAATTTCTTGTCCTCTGGAAATTCAGGGGGGCAGTCTGCCCCCCGCCTCGTACGCCTATGGGTCTAAGGGGAGGGGGTGTCCCTCTCCCCTTTGGAATTTTTTCCATTTCCAGGTGGCCTCAGATGCAATTTGGTACAATATAGCACACTTCAACACCCACTCCATTTTGTAAACTTAATTTTGTATTTTCACCTGGCCTTAGATGCAATTTGGTGCTCCAAATGAGATTTTTTTCTCATATGGAAATGAAAAAGGGGTTTTCTGACCTGCGAAGCGGGGGGGGGGGGCGGAATGATACTTCCGCCCCTCCACATTTTTCACTTGGGGGGCTGGCGCCCCCCAGCCCCCCCGGTTCCTACGCCCTTGAATGATTCTATATAGACGTATCTACCGTTCACTCAATATGTAGGCTACGTCCCGAGCATTATATATAATCTATATCAAACTATATCATACCATATTGGCATTGCTCTCAGTATTACTCTTAACGTCGTTTACAACTCCTTATTTCCAAGCTGCATTTTCGTAAGAACTAACATGCTAATAAACATCAATATCGTCTCAAGAAAGTCATACTTTTGAGTTTTGACAAATCCTGAGAAACACGGGTAAAACTTTGGATATATTGCCGGTGCGTGAACAAAAAATGCCTCAAGTTCAAACGATATTTCTGGAATGAGACAGCAGACCGGGTGCACTATTTTCTGTTCCACCGTGTAGCTCAATGGTCCGACACTGCATAATCATGATTTTACTATTGAAAGTATGTTTTAAAAGTTACTACATCTCTTTCGAGATGAGACCAGGGAAGGAATAGGATGCTCGAGTAATTGGATTGAATCATTACAGATCTCTGGACTATTGTCTACGATAAAATATGTTACAAAACCGGACAAGAATGACTATCATAAGCGAACCTCACTGATATCGATAAGAAGCCCATACTGTAAATGTACTCGAAGCTGCCTCGAAGAGTGTGGCGACAGTTTATAAGGCAGGATATATGGGTTCGAATCCAATGGAGTACTGCAAGATGTTTCAAATTTAGTGCTCTTCAATTTAATGTTACATCCAAGGACGTTTAACACTGCATATACCTATATACTGCATAATATATTTCAACTTTTGAAACAATGTTGAATAATTTTCGACCGAACGTTTATGTTTCACCGCATATATTGAACATGTATACATGTTCAATTTACTTTACGCTTAAACCCTCCCAGCTTAGTATAATTCCGCTAAATCGGTGGAGTAATCCACGAAAGTGTCTCAAAATACGAAAGTTTTGTTTACTTGTTTCACTGTGACAGAGTTTTTCTGTTGGCCGTTTCGGTTCAGGCTTTGTAGATTCAAATTACGATTCAAAAAAGTGGTTAGCCCACAGTTTGACTTACGAACCGAAATCCACGGAAGACCGTCTGCTCAACAACATTTGCATCGTCGCTACACAACGCTTAAACATTCAATTCTATTTTGCAATGAAAGATGAAGTAAAACAGTGTAATAATATCAAGAGATAATAGTTTTTTATATAATATTATCCAAATATTATATTCTATAGAAGACAAAAGAAACATGAAAACGTTTCAAATAAAGTCTATTCTGCAAATATGAAGTGAACTTACCGTTTCCATAAAGGAAGACAAGGCCAAAGGTCATAAGAAACGGGTGTAGGTTGAATGCTCCTGCTTCCTCAATATTCAATGAGAGACCCCCCATTTGACTGAGAAGGATAAACATGAGTACTACGACAGACACCCCTAGCGCCTCCGCAAGGATTACCAGTAATATCAAAACACAGGCAGAGCAAAGCGACATATTGACTGTTGTTTCTGAAACGATGATTCAAATGCTTCTGAAAGTAAAACCAAAGAGAGAAACTGGTAAATTTTTGAAGAAAAAGAAAACAAAACCAAAATAAACAAAGTCAATAAATATGGCCATGATTCACATATTATTACGGTGCTATATAATATCGGAGGACGGGTGGGTGTGGAGGCTTCTACAATTTTTTAAGAGATTCCCCGAGTAGATGGGCTATTCATTGACCTTGCATAAGTACGAAAATTGGCACTTCATTGAAATTAATATATATATAATATAATATAGTAATAATAAATTATACTTATATAGCGCGAAATCAGTAGACAAAAGTCACTGCTCAAGGCGCTTTACAAAGAAAGCAAATTAATTTACAAAAGAACAATACGGGCAGCGGTGTTTTCGACCTTTTGAAGTTTATGGATGGTCGAATCAGGAAGGACAAATAAAAGTGAATGTAGAAAGTCAAGCTTTCATGTCACAAACGCATGGACTAGTATCTCGCAAGTCTTATCATCAAGGTAATTCCTAATCAGAAAGATTTTCCTCAGTTGCCAATTAGCAGAACGACAGAGATTAGTAACATGAATTTCAAGTGACATGGTCTGGTCAAATTATGCACCAAGGTTTCTAACAGTCGAGGAGATATTAATAGAGTCGATCTTTATCAACAGTAAGTGGTGGAAAATTAAGTGTAACTTCAGAGAAACGTGATCGAACTCGGTTTTATCACAATTAAGCTTCAACTGATTAGTTGTAAGCCAATTGTTTACAGCACTTATACATACATGTGTATATATATATATATGTGTGTATATATAAAAGAAGCAAGAGCAAAGTTCTCCATCGTATACTTTCTAAACAATGAAATTAGATGTACATGAACAGTAAGACTGAGTTTCACATTTGCAGACCTTTGAAATGAACAACGCATGCGCAATTATTTCTCAAATCTTAACTTGCTCCTTCCAAATATTATGTCCTGTAAACATATACAGCCACTATTTTTTTTTTGGGGGGGGGGGGCGGGAATTAGTGATAAATGATTATTTTTTATGGAGGATCCTCTATATACAAGGGTATAGTTACACGTGGGTGGGGGGGGATGGATGACAGATAATTGGGATTGCTCTCCTAGAATGGTCTGTACAACTCCAAACAGCTTGGTACACCAATATGTTTACAACTGTAACTTTGGTAACATTGAATCGAATGCGGTTTGTGCCTGTATCTTATGGTGTTACCCCATACATGTATAGTTGACAGACGAACGTATTAGCAATTTACTGCTTCTTCTAATCCTTTTACTTACTTTATGTCCAGATGTGAGTTTAGTCCTTTACAATCCGAGAACATCTACAAGAGCAAATTCTTAAAGAGTCTCTGACACTGTAAGAATTCCTTTAAGCTGATGGACGTTCCGAAACCTCTATGAAAATAGGAAAAAAAAAACAGGCCTACGATGGAAACATCTGTTTGCCTTTGCAACGTAAAATCCTTTCCAACAAAGAACCTAACTTTACCAGTACACAATTCAGGGTTTTTTAGTTACTCTAGCGCACAAAATGTATTAGTCTTTATAGACTTATGCCGAATGCTCCAAACTCCGAGAAAGTACGTTATATATAGGCCTATTAAAACGAACGATAAGCGAAGCTTGTTTTGTATACGCGATATAAAACTGTGTCAGTAGTTGTGCCTATTTGAAATTATGTATAGGCCCATAACATGTATACTTTGCAGGCTTATGCTATTTTATTGTCACTATATATGAAGGTGAATTATTAGTTACTATCTTTAAGAGTTTATAACAAGCTTGTTTTCATTGTTGTTAGATTAAATTGAAGACTAATATAAGTATGTATTGGCTGGCTTTTCGGAAAGATATGTAGTATCATAAAAAAAAAATCCCTAGTATATTTTGAAATAAACAGGTACCTCTTCGTGTAGGCCAAAACAGATGTAATGTTTGGCCGCTATGCATGCCAATAGTTTATATCCATTATATTTTGTCAATAAATCAATGAATATATACTGACATGTTTCCCTTTTAATTGGTACTTTTTTCCAAGGTCACTTCTCAAGTTGACCTATTCACTTCAAGGTTTGCACCTCACAGTGTTATGAGTTATATACATATTGATTCCAATAAAGTTTAAATGGCGGTCATTCTAAGGAAAACATCGGTCCTTGATTAAACAGATGTGGTTTCGTAAATTCCATAATTTCGGTAGGCCTGGTTGCTCCTGCATGTACGTTTTCGCAAAGGTATATACCGATGGGGGAAGGAGCTACTGTATTGAAGCCTATAGCCTATGTATAAAGCAAAACTCAAATAATAATCCTTAAGAGGAGACATCAGCTCACTCCTTGCTTTCATCATGCAGAACAGAGTGGTTGAGATATGAAAATAATATATGGTTGTAACTTGTACAGGGCTTCAGACTAGCGTACTCTTAGATAGTGGGCAAATTTTACAAAAACGTGGCACGTGCCAAATGTAGGCCTATATGAACAAGTAAATATTCATTTTCAAAATGTGGTACTCTGTCGCAGGGAGGGGCAAAATATTTGTGATAAAGAGTGTGTGTGGGAGAAGATGGGGATGGGGGCGGGGGTAGAAGACTATAGTGACATACAGTTAGCAGTACATCGTTGTACTCAATTTATTTCTACGGGCAAATCTGAGCCGTCCGCAACGGGAGATTGACCACACACCTACATTGGTATCGAATTCAGCGACCACAGCCGACACCCTATCCATTTAAAATCCTGGATACACCCCTCTCTATATGGTTGGTGGTCAACGTAAATGGATATGCGACTATTGAACAACTTTTGTTGGAGTCTGCGCTATATTAAACTATAGTTATTATTATTATTATTTGTGGTCAAACGTGAACTGTCCGTGAACCATTCATGCATGGTGTGAAAGGGCGATTGAATCTTGCCTTACTCATAGCACGTTAAGCTAGACCAACTTTCACACGTTTAAAAAGTGACCTCGATATTATGACGTCGCATTACAAGTTGTAGCCCTGTACATGATTACGAACCCTAAAAATGCTTTGCATTTGGGATTATATTCCACTCATTTCGTCTATGTGGCTCTAGTAGGCCTATATGTATAATCTTTTAGGCTTGTTGTCGCAATTGATCAGCTCGGGTTCGTTACACTGGTGCCTGCTATACACCCTATACTAAGCATAGATGAACGTATATCAATAGAGGTTACGGTATAATCATTCCGTCATATGTATCTACATTTTAACATGCATGGATTGAGGCGGTGACGAGTCTAAGAGCGATCTAGACAGGCTAATTATCTACTCGATCTTTGGTTCAGTTCCTTGTCGACTGAGGTATAACATGGATTTCTCATCCACTAGGGCTGCCGATAAATGATTTTCATGTTCATGGTCTTCCATCTAGGCCTATAGTCAAACAAATTCTCAGCGAGCAGTTTATTTGATTACCCTCTAAGTGAAGTCTATGGGCTATACAATGAGATTTATATCTTTATACATATAGTTCCAGATAGATAAATGTTAGTATTACATAATATATTACTATGATATTACTTCTTTGACCATTTAAATTGTACAATTCAGATTCCTTACCTTGTTTTAATTTGCTGTAGAAAGGCAGTCGATGTTTCTGTGCCCAGACCAGTGCAACAGTTTAATGGCAGTTTTTATTGCGAATAAAGCGCTGTAATGAATTGAGGTATACTTAGCTTTTGAGAGTATGATCAGTTTTGCTGGTAGACGTGGAAGGCGGTATACTTCGCTTCAGCAGTAAATCGCAAGGTCTGGGAGATGTGAGGGTTTATGATTACTGTGAGTAAAGTAAAGAAGTGAACAACCACTTTCATATCCTGTCCATCCATCAGGCCGAGGGTAATGTAAAGAAAAGCAGATCTAAGATTTGAAATCAGGGTCGTCACCTGCAAGTTTTTTTACTCTTTTTTGAGAATATTTTACGTCAACTTATCAGTTGTATTAAACAGTAAAGGTTAAAATAGAATCTTTGACCACAGAGAACATAACTTTATATTTCGTTACATTGCCCGTAAGATGGCCAAAGTCGCCATCATAACATCAAAATGGAGGACACATCCACAGTCTTCGAGAGTCAGGTCGGACTCATAATGCATAATTATATCACTGCGCCATGTTTTGTATACGCTTCCTCCCCCCCCCCCCCCCCTTAAATTATGAAATAAGACAGTTCAACAAATTCACCAAATGTGATAAGTTGTTCTAACTATAGAACTCAAATATGGCCAACTCACATCGACGGGCTACACAAGTAGCGTAATTCGTCAGCCATATACAGACAACAGATAAAAAAGTTTTAAACTTTTAAATTCATAACAAATTTGGCCTTATCCCTTTATGTCTATGCCACACACACACACGATGCAGTGTTTTTTTATATATATATTTCTTTATACTAGAGTGTTCATTAACAGCTCGCGGCGTACACAGAACGTAGAAGAATCGGAATCTGTCTAATCATGCCCATTTGACATGACCTGCGTGATCTTATTCAGAACAGGTGTTATATACGGGTGCTGTAACACACTCGGCCGAACAGGTTAACCACGGTCGGGAAAAGTGCCTTAATTGACCCACTGCCCAAAGACGTGGCCACAAAAAGTACAGTGGAAAGAGGCGCTGCGGCGGGGTGGGTTGGGAGGTGGGATTCAAGCAACGTCCGGTTTGCCATAACCGTTCATCCGTGCACTGGTTAACAGGGCGGACGTAGGCAAAGAGAATGACTACCACACCCTCTGAACAGTGGATGCATAGAATGTGTGTCTTTATGCGATTAAAACTAAGAACAGACAAGAGTTAAGTAGTTGAAACCAAAATATTTATTTACTTGAAAGAAGTTCGAAAAGTTTGACAATCTCCCGTATAAAAGTGAAAACCATAAACAGGGAAACAAAAATATATATACAGAATTCGTGTATCTTTCCTTGACCTGACATCATTTAGGATGGATCTTTTGTAAGTAAAATTCATGCAACATTTAGAAATTTTTACTTAAAGAAACATAAATTTGTAATAACTCACAGCACTACCACTAATATTGTCCGTGAATAACTCTGTTTTTCGTGGACAAGTTTGTTTGATCTTCAATATGACATCAATCATTCGACTCTCTAATGATACATTTTTTTAAGACAAGTCACCTAAGGTATAACCTGGGCACAAAAACCACACTACTTAAAGGTATTGAATACTCACGCACAAAGAAACGTCTGATGCTGATAATCTGATAGTTTGGAATGAAGTGTTAGACACCACCATCGATCCCAGAAAATACACACACATCTTGCTACCGTCCGTAATTAGACACTAGTGTATAGTCAATACATGCAGCTACGGTCAATACCCACAACACAGTGTACATAGCAGCGATGGACATTTCAGGTCCAGATAAAAGATAACAAGGTATCACATTTCATTACTGTCTGCATTTTCTAGCGACAAGAAGAAAACTTCACTTGCAAGCAACGGAAAGTTAACCTTTTTTCAGAGGGCGACACAAGGTTTGGGGGGAGTCTTCAACGCCTTTAAATCTGATCCGCTCTCAACCCTAGTCCCCTTACATCCAGACTGACTGTATGATCATTTTCAAATGTGTTCCACAAACTCCTTCGATTGGGAATAGATACTACTGCACATGACCTTAGCCAAAAGATTCTCTAATGAAGGAGGTTACTTCCTTTAAACCAGTGGTTCTCAAACACTTTTAGGCGACTGCCCACTTTGACCATCTTGAATTGTCCCAATTCCCAACTTCCCAACACCCCCAGGGGGCTGCAGTGACCACTTTGAGAACCACTGCTTTAGACAAAGAAATATACTACTATGGCAGCAAAATAGCAGATTTAAATAAAAAAAAATATATAAAAAAATGTTAAGCAAACAAGGTATGTGAATGGCTGTAGTTTTTGCTATGTGAATTCATGTTAATTCTGTTGACTATTGAGAGCAAACAGTATTGACTAAAAATACACACAATGACATAAGGTAACATTTGGTATGATTAATGTGAGTATAAGTTACAAGGCATTGCAAATTAATCCCTATCATAACTTATGCAAACATAGGATATGTTAATGATCTGTCCCAGGTTCGATTGTTTTAAGTACCAAATTCATTTTCTATTTACTATTGTCACCAAAGAAGTGAAGTTATATTTGATATCAATTATATGTTGCCTCTTTCAAGTACATGAATATAACTCATGAATATATTAAGCTGAAAATACAGCTTATTAACATAGCAAGATATGCAGACAAATTTAATGATTATCAAACGTATTCATTAACATTGCATGTCGATCAAACAATGAATCATCAATTTGCATGATAATTTTTGTCTAATTAATAAACAATAATCAAAAAGAAAAGAAAAAAAGAAGAAATTCTACAAGTTTGCATTTTCTAACTTTTGCACTTTAAGTAATAAATGCATTCTCTCACAAAGCCCATATTTTCTCCCCAAACTCCTAAGGATAAAGTGAAATAGTTCTATAAATCAGTTTTTATCTTTACTTCAGTACGAACAGAGATTTAAAGCAACAGTTGCATCCTGGTCTCTGATCCTGAATTCAAGGATCTTTGGTTATGTGCTGATGTGGCAAACTTTGGTACAACTTTACAAATATGCACTATGCATATAGAAAATGGAAAAGAGAAAAAGCAAGAAATATCTGAAATGCAAAAAAACTGTTTGGCAAATTCAAAAGATTTAAGAAAGTGTCTGTTTGTACTGCACAGTTTGTTTGAAATTGTTAATTTTAAAAGTGTCTGCAGTTATTACTTCACAGCCTCCTAGATCCTATTGCGAGGATCATCTTTACGATAAACAGTAACATTATCAGCTTCAATAACATGGACGTATGAATAATGTTTATGCATCTCTACAAAATTGTATCAAAAACTTCACAGAGACTTTGAGAAAGAGTACCATCGTTACAAAAGAGAAACCATCCAAGGATGAAATGTCTAACATGGTGTCAACTTTACAAGTAATTGTAGCGATGTTTAGCGATGAAATCTCTAGACAGAAAGTATGGCTAATTGTTATTACTAACAACAGAGATACAAAATCAAGCTACTGGCATCACATGCTTTGTAGACGATTAAATATTTCCACAGAGTTCAATACTAAGTGTCCAGCAGTGGCATGCACACAGTCCCTCACGCCCCCCCCCCTTCCTCCTTGCCCCAACCACTATCAGTCGAGGAAAAAGCTATAGTCTGGGGACTTTTTCAAAGTTAAAACTTATTTATCAGCTCAACATTGATTGCCCTTAGACCTTTCTTATAGTGTAAATGCGCCTTGAGATGCACCATTTGACAGTCCCAACTGGACCCTCTCACACCCCTCTACAAAGTAGCTGCATTCTACTACCCCACTGCCGCACCACTCATTTAAAAACTTTTTGACCCGCCTACAGCCTGTCCATAAAGGTTCATACACTTACAAAACTCAGTTGGGGGATACTTGGAATTTGTCCAGCCCCCACCCCATCTTTGAATTCATGTGAAAGTCACTGGTATACAGACATTTAATTAGCACACTATACCATTGTTTTATAGTTCCTGGAACAATCATAAATAGAAGATCCAAGGCACAGAGGTATCAAATAGTTTCATATATAATCAAGTTAGTTTTATAAATGTAATGTTTACACTGATTACCAAAACAGATTTGTGGAATTGCAGAAATCTGTGACACAGCAATTCTGGTGAATGCAAATTTCAGTTTACAGACTAGGCCTGCTCTGGTACTTCTAATTGTTCAAGAGTAGTTGCTAAAGAGTAGATCTTGAGAATTAATTGTTAAAGTTTAGATCTATCAACAAGTAATGTCAAGTGTTCTTCTGAGACAAAACAAATCTCTGTATTATCAAAATATTCAAAGTTTTGGATGATGAATGTTTCACATGTCTTCTTGATACATGGACTATGAAACTTTAAGATGAAAATTAAACAAGCAAACAAAAGAAATTTTAATAGATTATTTATAGGTGTTCAGAGTTTGCTTCTCCCTACTTTCACATCACGTCACTTAACCTTTAACCTAAAAGAGATTTAGTTTTAATTCTTTGTTTCAGAACTCAATACCCCCCTAATCAGTCTTTTCTCACTTGTAACCTGTAACAAATAGACATGGCTCCAAATATCGTTCTATTGGTGAGGTATCAATTCAGCTGATCATATCTGCTAAGTGTAAGAGCAGAGAACTTTGAACTGGTCACAATGTAGGTCACAATCCCAGCAAAGAAAACCACGGCGATGGCAAAGATGTTAGTCACAATCACCACGGGAGACAGTTCATCAAATCCTTGGCTGTAAAGAGACAAGAAAATACCGGTTTAAAGTAAAAATTCACCAAGAGCCTCCCAGTAAGAAACTGGACTCTTAAGCCTCTAATGGAGGATGGGAGGGGGGGTATCAAATTTCTGATATTGTATTATATTTGTAATCATACTGCCTGCTATTTATTTCTTATCTGGACAAAAACAATCAGCAGTTAGCATTTCCTTAGCAACATTGTTATTTTAATTACTGTTCATTATCTTTAGCCTAATTAGAGGACAATAATTAGAGGACAATGATGATATTGCAAGTGGATAGCAGCACCAAGAAGTGCGTTAATTAATCACGAAGGTTAATGGTTTCATTTTTAGAAAGCAAGTTATTTCAGGAATACAATCATGTTAAGTTCTGTTTTGTTACTTTTCCAAAGCAGGAAGAAATTTCAAAGAATGATGCAGGTCAAGATGATTTATCTGCTAAGTATATTATAAATTTAATAGGAAATTAATTAAAATCAAATTAATAACAATAGAAATTAAACTAAATTAAAATATGAAAATTGTCTGGATGAAAAGGAATAAAACAAAAAGTAACAAAAAGGATATTTACTCTGTAAACAGAATTTTTTCTGTCAGTCCTGTTAGAACGGAGACACAAATCATGCCGAGGAGAAAGATACCAAAGAAGACATGGACGGGTTTGACAGCCGCTCTAATCTCCTCACGGGGACGAGGATACAAGAAAAACAGGAATCCCAACACAAGCTGCAAGAGAAAGAAATGAAACAATTGACAGTGTGTGAATAATTACATGGCATGGTTCCCTTTAATGCACCTGCTGACGATGATAATTAATTTCAATTAGCCCTCTCAAAATCAATTTGTTTTTCGGCAGTTTTAATTCCACACTGAAGACTTGAGTCATAGAGTAAGATGGAAAGACAAAGGATTGTCACTCTAACAGTATAATGTATCAGGTCTCTTCCGATGAGTCACCATGTCAGAGAGAAAAGCTGCAGCAGCTGCATGCTCCTGCTCAGCTAGGATGAATCAATATATCAAACTATTATCTCTATCGTGTGAAACTGCAGCACAAAAGCTTATGTCCTTTGCATCTCCGCTGCTGGATACTGCAGCCCTTTTCAGAATCCTACTTTTGACAGGTTACCAAAGCGGACAAGTTTTCCAATTTTAAGTTTGTGAAGCTGACTTATTGAGACGACACAGGTTGCACATTTTTATTTTTTGTACACATTCTTGAACTGCTTCAGCTGAGCTAGCTAACTAATAGTGCTAAGTGCCATGTTTACTAAACTAAGTAGTCCAGCCACTTCAATAGACTAATCATTCTAAATTGATAAGACTAAATTGATAATTTCTCAAACCTTACAGCAGTACAGTCTTTATAGTGTATGTCGGTAGTTAAGTTACTTAATCACCTCAACACTTCCTCTACAGTAATTCTTTTAGAATTTCGTTTTTTTCCATTATTATTTACTTTTCATCATTTTCATGACAGTGTCCCCTTTTGAGCTCAAGTATAAAATTCAATTATTATTTTATTAAGCATCTCCCAAATACACAGTAGACCCTTCTGTGCTTTGCAGTCTGCATCTATCATTAACTGTATAAAATAGCTATACGACTGCTTCATTGCAGTTACCCTTTTTTAAATTTATTTTTCTCCCTTCACCTCCTCTATCTCCTTTAGGATCTTCAACTCTTCGATCTCGGGTTAATATGATGGTATGCTTGTCAAACAGTGAACAATGAATAAACCTACCATAGGGGTAATTGTGTAAATATGTTTTGAAAGTTATATGGCTTTCCATACAGCTAAATCTATAGGTTACTTTTTTATTATTATTATGTTTACACAAACTACCTGTACATCTTCAAAATTAATACACACTCTCATTCCTATTATTCGTTATAGACATTTGGAAAAGAAATGGAAACTAATAAGTCGCTAATTAATTTTAATGATATTATGAAAAAGTATGAACAATATTGCATTCCCTTGCAAACAATTTCAGTAGCTCACTTAAGTCCGATACCATTGATGAACACCACAGCTAAAGTATAGTAACTACAATATCCTGATTTTTCACTTCTGTTTAGAGAACCACTTGTTGTCCAATTCCCGTTCCCAGCACCTGTAGCCATTTAACATACAATGGATGACATGATGGCTAAGTACTATCCAATCCAATCCAACCACTTACTCATCTCATGAGGACAATGCAACCAATCTTCTGTAACATCACTTGTGTAACATCACTGTCATGAAGAACACAGTCTATTCAACATCCATATTACCAATTCACAAGTGCCCTTTCAAATTTAAATTGCCTACGATTCATTTGAATGCTGCCATTATCAAATGAGAATCCAAGGCAATTTCTAACTTGGGCTTAGAAAAGTGTTTTTTTCTCATATCATATCGATACTGAATTTGATCCTTGCTTGCGATGCAGCAACTTGCCTGACTACCATAGAAGACCACTGTTCCGAGGCCCATCCAGCTGTGAAGGCTACGAGCATTGCCAAATCCCTGAGCGTTGTGATACTGAAAGACTGCCACCAATCCGACCACAGAGCAAACAAATGCCAGAAGGTGAAGGAGAAAGTGAGCCATCTTGATTTTAAACTTTGAAACACTGATGCCTGCACCTATCTTGTACAAGAGGACAGCTGAAAGAGAAACAAAAATGTCAAGTTATTATGATTATTATTATTATTATAGGTAACAGTTTCATTCTGTGATTGCCCAAAGTAGTCAAATGCATTGTTCTTTCATAATGGTATATACACTGTGCTAAAGATTTCATCCTGGCATCAACACTACCAGTTGTAAAATGTATGGTTGTGTCATATGTAAAGTTAATATGAACTGTACTAACGTTGAACCAATCTGTTACTATAGGGGTTGTTACACTGCATAAGTGCCAATTGCTCAGTGTGATAATTGACACAACTGACACATATTGACAAAGGATGCATCCATATTTTCTGTATCATAACTCCATTAAATAAAACACATGTTCAATCACCTCATTGTTCTGATTTAGAAAACTAACAATTATCAAATAAATATGCAACAAAAGAAAAAACATACTGCAATGGCCTGATGTCTTGATCTTATTGTATTTTATTGTATTTTAATTCTCTACTATACCAATTATCTTGTCTGTGCCATCAATCTGTTTATTCTCATCGAATACACGCTATTAACATTAATCCCCTGATTGTGTTGACTATTATAACTACTGTAGACCTGAAGGTCAGGAGTCCATTTGACCTGGATTATGATGACACTTATATGAAAGACCTCTGTTCTTTCTGACAAATCACAACACAGATAGTTCCTGTCATATGACCAGTGTTTCAATTCTTATCAACAATTGATAACTCCAATCTCTTTGCACAATGGTTAATTGCTCACCTTCCATGCCTGTTAGGGCATAGATCAACGTTTCAACCAGCATATCCTGCCCACCCCATGATAATGCATTGCTTGACCTTTTCATGGGCACTTACAAATTTGCACACCAATGGCTGTTTGGATTTTTGAAGAATCTGAGCAACTTCAGCAGAGTCAACCTCTACCCTTCTGATTGCTCTTTTGATGTAGATCTAGATATTTAACCAACAAAGTTCTTCTCTCTAAATGATCTTTAAGGCTTCTTATTTTCATAAAATCTGCACCGTTTTATTATTTAATCTCTCTAAACTGATGATGATGATGACTGTACACAAAAACATATATCATATTAAGCATTGGTATGATCTCTTTATTTGAACATTCTATGCATGTTTCCCTGTGTTTTTACATATTCAGCAGATGCATACCCTATTTACCCTTCTCAAACATAACAATATTGTATGTACTCTCAAACGAAGTATGACATGATGTCTGTATTAAAGCATAGTCCATGATGCACTCAAAGAGATTGTAGTGCTCACTTAAAATGTAAACTTGACTTCCCGATTATTATATGAAGGAAGCAAACACTTCACCTTTTGGGCATGTGCTGGTTATTTGTTGGGGCTTACAGGAATAACAAAAATCTTCAGAAGGCTTGAAATTCCTGTGAATTGTATTTTTATTCTCCCTTTGCTCATAACATCAAACACACTAACAGCATAACTATCAACACTACTGTGAAACACTGTTGACATTGCAATGTACACAGAGGTCTGTATGCATATACTTAAATTCAAATGCATGCACCTAAATTCATTTATGCTGAATTCTTTGTGTGTGACTGCTGTGATCCTCGGCAGTGAGTTTCCTGGCAGGATTTCAGATGCAAAGTGCTGTTTAATATTTCCTGAAAAATTATATATCACTACTCTTTATATTATTGGAACTGACTGTAGTGTTCTGAACTGTGGGGGGTGGGGGACGGGCAGGATAAGCCATGGTACACAGCAACTGTTGTTAAGTGAACAACTAATCTTACAAGAACTCTGCTAAAGAAGGAATTTATCATAATAATTAATGATAATATATAATTATTATAATTTATATTACAAGGAATTATAAGTATTAATCTATTGCACAACTAGCACAAAAATCTGATAAATGGTAAAATATCAACACTCACAGTTTCCATAGAAGAACAGAAATCCTGCAACCATGAGAATAGGATGAAGATTAAACTGCTTTTCGCTGCCATCCCAAGCATATCCACCAAAGTATTTGTTGGTGAGCACGACCATGAGTGAAACAATCAACAGACCAAGGATTTCAGCCAAAATGACCAAAAGAGTAAACAGTAACCCAACCCCCATCTTAAACGATTATGCAGGATCTGAAAAAAGATGGAGAAAATCAATTAAAAAGGGGAAAGTTACAATTATTTTTATTTTGAGCAGGAGCTAAGGAGTAAAGATATATATTAAAGGCATTGAGAGAAATGGTATGACAAAAGGTATGAATACCAGTATACTTATTAATATAGTCAGATATAGGTCCTAGACTTATTATTTCAGTAAGTGTGAGCTACGTACTTGTTAGCCTATGTAGGCCTACATGAAAATGATCAATGATAGGCATAACTCAAAAATTGTAACTTATAATGACGAGAGAGGCTGAGAATGAGAGGGAAGGTGGAAACGGTACAAATCTAGTTCAGTTTTCATCAGCTGATAAATCCTGTGTATGCCTGTACGGTGTTGTCAACTGTAGTGCCATGTACTGCTTTTCCATATTCTTCAGCTAAGCGCATTATTATTATTTTCTTCATATTGCCTATATAGCCATACATGAAATGTTGAAAGGATACCTTTTTTGTTCTTACGGCTGTTTTACACTGTAGAATTTGTTTTCTTGCCTTGCATTTAAGACATTTTAGCAATTTTTAACTATATAATCTAGCCACTGTCGTTATATTATTTACATCTATTGAGAAGGTATATCTTTTTATTATTTTTAAGATTTGGATACCATACATGTTGTTGTATAGTAGCCTATATTTCAAGACAATGTAATACAGTAGTCAGTACACTGATACTAGTAGTAGTATGGTAGTACTACTAGGGCTAGGCTTTGTTGATATACATTTTAGTGTATTAAAATAGAAATGACCAAAGCTAAATCTGATTGAGCTGTAACTTTCGTATACATGGACCACGTACTCCGTCCGTCATTGGAAAGTGTAACATGTAGGCTAACGTGAAGCTGCTCTTCGTCACAAACTACAATTTACACAGTAAGAAACTTATGCTGCAGCCTGTGGGGCTATGCCTAGCCCTATTTCCAATCGATAAAATCATGACGGATTGTGAATCGTCGGCAAATCATTATAACTTTCGAAGACAATTACACGGTTCATACCTACCTTTGAAATAAGCAACTGCGAAACACTCGTCTCGAATATTGAGTCTCTTGCATAAGTCACACGCCCAGAACTTCAATCGCTCCACTCACGTGTAAAGAGCATAACAAACTTGGATTACGTAACTGAGGCCTGCTCTACAGAAACAGTTATTTGATATACGGAAGCACAATCAGGACTCTCAGAGGACGAGGAAAGAATGTCAAATAGGCCGTTTAGAACAAAAAGAAATTTTTGAATTCGCATGTTGTTTATCTTTCGTAAAGTTTACGTTGACTTTCTTTTTCTAATATCCGAGTCTAATGTTTATATCATATATTATAAATACTTTTTCTTTATTGCGGCAATAGTCCACGTGAAAACTGTACCGAGTGACAGCCTACCCTCTGATTTTATTGTTCACACAACGCTATTGTCAGTATGATGTTATTTCTACGCCTCCGTATCAATCCCGGAAGTGTTGTCTGCAAGTAGTTACATACGTGCATGCCTGCTCGATGCATGCAGCAACGCACGGCTTTCAAAACTTTCAAGTTTTAATACACCAATGTCAAGTTTTATGAACGCATGTTTCGTCGGAAGCACTACAACCGATGCCCTAAATTCCTAATTGTAACATGAGCATTCTGTCACATACCCTGAATGTATATCCAAGAAAAAAAACTGCTTCTACAAGTAACACTACAACTTAAGTAAAGTTATACACAAAGTCAACGAGAAGGTAAGCAATTTTAGTTTTTTTAGTTCAAGTTGGCTAAAATTAAGCTCGTCTGTTGCCTAACGTTAGCCTAACGTCGTTACTGTATTTACATAATGTTCTTACTTAGGGTATGCTTTTGACATGTTCATTCAATGTAAGGGGAAAATTTGAGTTATTGTCACATTTTGTAATCCCAATCAAGATGACAACTGTAAGGTAATAACCTTAGCCCCAAGGATAAATAACAATAGTTGTACTAGTAGTAGCAGGGGGCAGTGTTGTTCGGTACTTTCCGCCATAGAAAATGTGCTCTTTCCGCTATAGAAAAAGTGCCATTCCGCCATGTTACCGCCATGGAGGTAAAGAACTTTTTGTTAGCGGAAAGAGCACTTTTTGTTAGCGGAAAGAGCACATTATTGTTGGTGCATTGTATATGCACTGTATATTGCTTGGCTTCACTCTACCTAGGCTCACAAAATCCACAAAATTGGTCATTTAAATCAACAATCAGAATCAGACTGTTTAAAGGGTGTGAAGACTCACGCAAAAAGAATGGCTAATGCAGGTAATCTGACCTAGTTTCGAATGAGGTGTAACAGAAGTGTTAGACACCACCATTGATCCCAGAAAATACAAAACGTCACTTGCAAGCAACTGTAAGTTAACTTTTTCAGATGGCCGCACACGGTTTGGGGCGAGTCTTCAATGCCTTTAATAAACAATCAGCCTAGTTTAATTCGATTTATTCAACCAACTATTATATATTTGAAGACAGTGTATCGACAAGATTTTGAACTTACAATTCAAAGTATTCAATCAACCTGTACATTAAGGACTGTGTATCAATTCCCCAATCTTGTCTTAACTACAATTCAATCTATCCAGCGAACCGTCACATTTGAAGACGGTGTACCTATGCTATTCAAAGAAAGTTTCACCGATACATTCCTATACACCACTGTAAAATCCGTTCATAAAATGTTCCTTTCTGCAAGAGTTTTCAAGCCTTTCCGCCATGATTATCGGTTTTATTAGTGAACTGTGTGCAATCTTCAACTCAACGTCTCTTACAGTATATAATTATTAAAACAATGCCATGTTGATAAGGAGGTGGTGCATGGTGATGCCAAAGATGTATTTATCTCAGATCTGCATGTAAGCTCAAGTTTCTTTGCAAAGTATTTTATTTCTCATTCAATAATTCAGGATTTCCTCCAAGGATGCCATCTTCGTCATCATTTACGTTCTGGTCGTTGATCGTTGGTTCTCAGGTCTGTGGTTTGTCTGCATACATCCTTCTACAAAGCTGGCTACACATATACAACGATGGGTTTGATTGGAACAGTGATGTCAGCCATCTCATACAAAATTACCACGCCCTCTTCATGACACTGGGGTTTCTCCTTCTCTTTGGAGAGGGTAAGCAAATTGTTTCATGTTTGCTTTCAGATGTTACAGAAGTCATGCAAAAGTCTCAACTCAAAATGTCTTCGCTTGATAATTCTGGATTCTCAGGGATGTACATTGCTCCTCCCGATACCTGCCTCCTCACGACCTTAGTACTCTCAATCTCATCATCTCACCTGTCTTCTTCTTGCCTAGAGGCAAATAAAGCCTCCTGCCTCCATAGAGCGTCTCCATTTGTCTCGGTCGGCAGCTGCATCTCTGGCTTCATTCCAGGATCGCCAACCAGCCCTCTCTCTCTCTTTGTCCACTGTCCTGAGCCATGTTGTTTTTGGTCGCCCTCTCTTTCTCCTGCCCTCTGGTGCCCAAGTCATGCTGATGTTGCTGTCGTTATTTGGGTATTGGCGCAATATGTGGCATTATGGCCAATAAATTTCCATCTTCTTTTCTAATTTTTTAAAAATTTGTTACTTGTTTAAAACATTTTAGAAAAGAGAAAATAGGTAAACATCTTGCATACAGTATATTGCTAATGGTATAATCAATCATATATTTTGCTGATATTTCTTCACAGCTACCTTGGCTTATCGTCTTCTGGCCAGAAGCAGGGCATCGTACCTTCTGCAGAAGTCGGTCCACGCGACCATACTAATAACAGCTACAATAATTTGGGTGGTCGGTCTCACAGCTGCGTTCAAAGCTAGAAACTTAGATAAAACCCATGGCAAGGAAGTGAAACATTTTTATTCCTTTCATAGTTGGATTGGATTGTTACTTCTTGTTATTTTCCTTTGTCAGGTGAGTAGACTTATAAAATTAACCTGTTGTTTTCTAGGGAAGATATTCACGTTGTTGTGAAATTGACTAGGGAACGAATATGCTAGATAGTAACTGAAAAAGATATTTAAATCAACAGTGTTTGTAAAAGGTTAACTATACTACATGGCACATGCCATATATGGTCATTATTCTTATGGTTAACTAAATATTTGTTCACTGGTTGTTTGACAACTGTTAGGTATCGAAGAAGATTAACTGCTTAATCTGTGAGGTTAGCTTGTTCTTTGAGGTCCTGTATTACAACTGTTGTCCTTTTCTTTGGAAGAAACTATCTATAAGGAAAACAACTTCACTACAGTGTAACAATTACTATGTCTTTTTCACAGTTTCTTTGGAAAGCATATTCTGTACGAATAAATTCTGTTGCACCCCAGAAGGTATACTTTGATATTTTACCATCAATACCAGAATGTTCTGTTTCATTCCAAAACCATTCTGTAAAATTCACCATGTGGCAATTTCTGCAACCACTCATATGCTGTCAGGCTCAAATTTGAGTTCATCTGCATCATTTCATTAAAATTATTTTAGTATGAATCCCTACAGTTGGAACTCTTACAAACGTGCTGGATTTTAACCTACTACAACATATTGAAATAATGTTTCTTGTGCATCAAGTCATCATTTAAAGTTTAGCCCCTCATGCTCATAAATCCAACTATTGTAACCATGGTAACTGCCCTATGAAAATAAATTATGGAAAGAATATCACTATGTAGGTCTTTAGAATTATATAGGTCTTCCCTGTAGACTAACCATGGAACTGTGGTTTTTACATTGCAGTGACAGTATTGTTAAATTCAAAACTAAACACATTTTGCTTTTCAAATAAACTAAATAGTCGTTCCATTGTAATCTGTACGTTAAACAATTCTACAATCATGTGAGGACTTCATCAGGAAGTCATATGAAATTGAAACCAGTATTGTATGCAGGTCTTTTACCTTTATTTGTATATTATTCCAACATTATCATACAAAAACAATAATGCTATGACATCACCATCTCTTGCAATAAATAAAACAATGGGGGTTATACTAACCCAGCTGGATTAGTATTTTGTCAGTATTTTTGTCTGTGTGTTAGTGGATCAGTCTGTCTTTCTGCTATACATACTACCGCTTTAAGATTTCATCTGATACAAGATATGGTAAATAAAATGTTCCCCAACTGCCCAACATCTATCATACTATAAGCAATGTTGGAAATATAAGTTATATATGCATGGTCTTAATGTGTGAAGGTTATTGTTGAAAGACTTGTTGTGTCCTACAGCATATAAACAATGACACTAATTAAAAGAGTTGTGATCTTATTGACATGGTTTGCATATTTATGACAGCTTTATTCTGGTCAAGTTTAAAACATGACTACTGAAAATTCTGGTGGTGATATACAGCAAAATGCTTGTGAGACAATAAAGCATATAATCATGAGACTAATATTTCAAATTGTGGAGAGTAAACCTTTTTGGCTGCTTATTGAGAAAGTTGAAAGAATTAAACAAGGTTGATTGCGCCTTGAGCACCCCGCAGGGCGGATATGTGCGCATTATAAATCACTATTATTATTATGATTATTATTATTGATTCTTGTTTTCTTATTTTTCAGCTGTGTTTTGCTATTGCCTGGTATGCCCACGCTAGACTGATATCTCCAACACTTCAAGCTACGTATCAATCGGTCCATGTCTTCAACGGGTTATTCCTCTTCACACTATCAGCAGCAACATGTTTTACAGGGCTCAATGAACTTGGTATTTACAAAGCGTAAGTTTCCAATACATAACTTTAAGTTTCACATTTGTCGATTAGAATAAAGCAGAGATAGGATCTTTCTTTATTTACCATTATTATTATAATTATTTTTAAAATACTGAAGCTTCTTCTGATAACTTCTCCTAAAGATGAAGTAAGAACATTTTCTATGATAGTGTTTTTATCAATGCAAGTTTGATACTTTTATAGTTCAAACAATATAACATGTTGAAAGTAAAATAGCTATGATACCATTATTGTTATACTACAGCATATATAGGTTAGACTCTACTCTGCAAAACCAAACTCAAGCTTATATTTCATTTCACATTTCATTTTTAGTGAAAACTATCGGCTTCTATCTTCATCTGGGATTCATCTCAACTTTGTTGGCATAGCGATGCTTGGATTTGCTACCACGATTGGTTATTTGCTTTGGAAGCCAGAGTTTAAACTGACTCCTCCTGTGGGTTCTGCAGCTACGATCGATAGTGTTGATCATGTAGAGAACAACCTGTAGCCAATGATGGTTTGTGAAATGAGTCATGTGACTAGACTTAGCTGAGATATACCAATGCTGGAAGGTGACTGGAAGGTAGAAGAAAGACAAAGCCGTCCAGTCTCCAAGGATGAACACATGAATGGATTACGAAGGGAAAGTATTCTGAAATCTACTATTTGGACCAAAAAATAAGCCGTCCATTCTAAATCTCAGATGATTTTTTTGTTTAGTAAATTATTATTACTTTTTTGTTTCAAAGATCAGACAATCCTTGTTTGGCTGAAACTGTGCTAATTTCAGGATAAAACAGGGCACAAATTAGATACTTTTTATATTTTTATTTTGTACCATGTCATTTCTAAATAGAATGATGAAGTTGTTTTTATATTGTAAGCTTATGATGGAACAACTCCTGCTTTTTTTTTTTTTGCTTCAGCGATTTGATTGTAGGGATTTGTTTTTCGATATGTCACCCCCCCCCCCCCACCCCTCAATGCCTTTTGTACCCATTTTAAGTAGGAATTTACAATAAGTTTTTACATAACTTTAATTAAAGCCAAATGGTTTCTGCACAGAAATGTGCCATTTTGAAATTTCATCTGATAGAATGTTTCTAAAGGAACAAAATTAGCTATAACTTTGCTGATAAAACAAAATCGAAATCCCATTTTCTACTAGATTTGTATAATATATTATTTATACACAGCTCTAGCAGTAAGTATTAAAATATTTTATTCTTTCAAATACCGTACATATATTTTTTTTAATGAACTTTGTGCCTTTAATGATATGCAAAATAAAAAAAACCCACTTATATTTGTTACAAGTTGACTTTAGAAACCTTGAAATTTTAGGTGAAAATGACAGGAATATATCTAGTCATTGTGTTTATAATTATATCAAAATGTATAGTACATGACATACACAGGGGTTGCTTGTTTTTGTTACAGTGGTAAGAGTCACTCCAGACAATCCATATCTGCCAATTAAAGATTAATCTCCTTTAATTGTTTACAGCTTTTGTTTTCCTCGTAATATTCGACCTACTTTACCGAAAGGTTAAAATGTAATATTAAAACATGGTTTGACTTTTACATTTCTCTTACATACCAACTCTTTGTTTGTGATCAAGGTGTTTCAATTTGTAGTTCAGATAAAGATTAATCTCCTTTGTTTACAGCTTTTGTTTTCCTCGTAATATTCGACCTACTTTACTGAAAGGTTAAAGTGTAAAATTAAAACATGGTTTGACTTCTACATTTCTCTTACATACCAACTCTTTGTTTGTGATCAAGGTGTTTCAATTTGTAGTTCAGATATATGCTAGAGGTATAAAATCCAATTGTTGGTCCCATTTCCACCTCTGATGAGACTCATTGTTACCTACAGTATCTATTTATTTGAAATCTCACTTCCCAGTAATTATTGGTAGTATAGAATCACTCGAATACTTTTTTGGCCCGTCCACTCATTTATTTATAATTATTAACTATTATTATTATTGTTGTTTTCGTTTTTGTTATGAAGAAAATTCCAAACATTGATTTACAATGCTTTTACACAGTCCCCCCCCCCCCCCAAAAGAAAACCAAAATATCTTTACATAAAATTGTCATGATCCAGAATGACATCTTTACAAAATATTATACAATTTGTCAAAGGTGAATGATATTTGAGGTCAACTGTAAACTGTGAGATGGTGGTGTCTAACACTTCTGTTACACCTCATTCGAAACTAGGTCAGATCACTGGCATGAGACGTTTTTTGTGTGTGCGAGTCTTCACACCCTTTAAACTTTGACTGTATCTTAGAGTAGTTCCATAGATTGATGAGTGTTTGCAAGAAGCGATGTAGATTGGTTTCAATGAATGTATCTTACACTGTAGTACTGGACACATTAATCTCCTTTAATTGTTTACAGCTTTTGTTTTCCTTGTAATATTCGACCTACTTTACTGAAAGGTTAAAATGTAACATTAACAAATGGTTTGACTTCTACATCTCTCTTACATACCACCTCATTGTTTGTGATCAAGGTGTTTCAATTTGTAGTTCAGATATATGCTAGAGGTATAAAGTCCAATTGTTGGTCCCATTTCCACCTCTGATGGGACTAATTCTTACATATATCTATTTATTTGAAATCTTTCTTTCCAGTAATTATCTGTAGTATAGTACTTTGTACCCCCCGTCAACTCATTTTTTTAATAATTATTAACTATGATTATTTATTATTGTTTTTTTTTTCATTTTTGCATGTTATGAATAAAATCCAAAACATTGACTTACAATGCTTTTACACAGCTCCTGGGAAGAAAAGCAAACTATTATTTCATAAAATTGTCATGACCCAGAATGACATCTTTACAAAATATTGCAAAACTTTGTCGAAGGTGAATTTGAGGTCATCTATTTGAGGTCATCTGTAGTTATTTAGTTAAATAAAACAAATTGTGAGATCAAAATACTGGGCAACACTCATGAATATTATTTTAAATTGATTTAAACTATGGCTGAGAGTAGTTCCATAGATTGATGAATGTTTGCAGGAAGCGATGTTGATAGGTTTGAATGAATGTTTCTTACACTGTAGTACTGGACACATATCTTGTTGTTTGCACACACAGTAGTTATGTGATTGTCTTTATATCTACTAAATGATAGAAATCTATGGAAAACAAGCAAACTATGACCTTTAACCTTAGAGAGTTGGAAGTTTAATGTTTGCTGAGAGTTGTAGGTTGTCTTTGCTGCGGAGGACTGAAATTAAAAACCTATGCAAGAAAATAGACTGTCTGTCGAGGTCAAGCAGCATTTGAGTATTTTTAATTTTCTATACTATACAAATTTAATATGCAGTTGCATTAGTAAAACTAAAAAACGGATCATATTTTTTTATATTCTGATCTGCAATTTAGCCTATTTACATGTGATTCATATAAATATGATATTACATTTTAAGGACGAATCTATAAAAAGTGGCTAAAAATCAAACTTTAAATGAAATTTTATTGGCTTTTCATTGGCAGTCAGTTTATGTTGTCATTGTCCATTAAACAGTGAGAATAAGTGAAAACATCGGGATTTTTTTTTTCAGTTTGTGACATTACCCTGTGATATGCATGAGGCCCATTTAAGCCTAGCTTTAGCAGTTATCATTACAATGCGTCTCTATTGTTTTTATTTTTAACTCAGTGGCATTGTGTCACCACTTGAAGCAGCTTTTTGGTTACGATGATAAACATCTTTGCATTCATGATGGCGTATGTGTGTGCGTTTGTGACACCCAGTTTGTAAACACGATATGTACAGTAGGGAAGGTCCGACCAATTTCATATCTGGTGTTTAGAGGTACCACATTGAGTACAAGGAGCCTGTTCTTGCTGGTGGAAGTCAATGGTCATTTGGGGTCACCAGAGGTCAAATTGTGAAAACCTTGTAAACATGATATCTCAATATTGGAAGCTTGGATAGATCTCATACTTTGTATGAAGGTGTGTAACATTGAGTAAAACAAGCCTACTGATTTTGATGGAGGTCAAAGGTCATTTCAAGTCAACAAACAAACTAACTAGAGCACTAACTACTGTTCCATGTCACTAGTTGTTAGAATATGTTCGTTTGTTGTATTTGTATCTTATAATAGGATATTTGTTAAGGAAAAGGAAATAGCTGAACCAGGGCGTGAATTTGGACATGTATATTCAATCTCTTTGGAATTCAGAGCAGTACTTGGTCCTTTCATTTAGAACCATTTGTGTTTCAGCTGTCCAAAAAAAACCCCTGAAATTTGTGTTAATGTGAGATTAGATGAGATAAAGTAATGTAATTCATCATCATCTCTAGAGGGATGTGGTAAGTTGATAACTGAAACATTTAGTTAACCATCTGCAGTATCATATGATCATTACTTTGTTTCTAGGGTTATTGTTAACATTTAAGTCAATATACTTGTGTACATATTTTTATATCAAATCCATCCCACAAAATAGTAGTTTATCAAATATTCTATTCACATTTTAACATGTTTTTTAATTTTTATTATTAGATCTTAATTGTAAATTTGCACACTTCAAAACTTTGTACTTTTATACTATTTAATTCAAATCATTTAATTTATTTTTTGTTACAGTATTAACTTTTCTATGACAGATTAGGACAGTCATTAATTTTTTTTTATATAAATATACAACCATGAAAGTAAAAATATTTGCTAAAATGAAAAACCAAAAATTGTTTGTACACTAACCTTTGGCAAAAACCTTTGGCAAAGGTTTCTCAGAATCGTAAGTTAGTAATTTTTTAGACAGTTCAGTTTTTATACCAAAGAGACTTTTCAGTATTTTATGTGACAAATTTTGCTAAAAACTCAAAATATTTTCTGAAGAATGAGGGAGGATGTGTAATAAGAGAGGAAAGTTTTGATTGGGCTGGAATGCAGACACACGGTTAGTGTGCAGTGTTTTTAATTAATTTTAAAAGTTATACATTAAATAGGTCAATATGCAATATGTTTGCACCAATTAATCAAAGATGGGATTTGCACATCAGTGACCCCTTCAAAGTTTGAAATATTTGTTGGCCCACCAACTGTACTGTTTGAACAAAATAAATTTGTTACAAGAATGTCAAGGTATAAGTCTGAGATATAACTGGCAATGTTCCTTTGAAAACGGCCCTAGAGCCTGCACTGTCAGTGAAGACACACAGCGATACTGGAAGACCTACACCAAAGTTGTAGAATGTTAGTTTCATCCGTGTTTGTCCAACCTATTTTTTATAAAGTCTGTTTTGACATTTGAGATGACTGGGTGTTGTTACTTTTGAATGACCTCTTGGTTATTACCAAAGATTGTAAACATTTCTTGCCAAAGGAAAGAGCTATTAACGTCACACTTATCACTATTAAACAAAGTGCTTCCATGCTTTTTAATAAATTTTTATCACCAACTCACCATAAATCTTTTTTCTTTAGTCCTTTCTTATTTGTCCATTTTCAAATGCTTGGATGAAATGATTACAAGGATACAAGTCCCCCCAAATAAAAACCCCACTTCCTGTCTAGCAAGTTATTCTTTTTCAATATTTCAAATAAAGGACAAAAACACTGAGAAATGAACAGCAATAAAAGAGAAACATGATGTGCTTGTAATTATCAAGTAGATTGTCAAAACATGTACAGTATGCCAACCACCTGCAGATATACATTTCTTGGTAAAGCAAAATAATATCTGGTTGCAAACTTGGTTTTTTTCTTTTTAATTTTTATATGATAGATACTGTAAATGTACAAAACAACACCAGCAAAAGTAATAACTTTGAGCCATGGTAATGCAACCATGCACATAAAGCAACAAAAAAACAGTATCTAAGTAACCAAAAAGAAGTATAAAATAAACATGACTGGCTATTAAATACCAGTAAAATATGGAAGATGATGTATACTGTAAAGGTGGGCTGGATAAAATTCACCGGATAAGCTTCATGCTTAGTCACAAACATCAGAGGGAGGGAGGAGGCAGGGATATAGAACTTACATTTATACCACTGAGTATACTTGTACCTCTCTTGAATGTGTGTATGTATATATGTTGTGTATATATGTTGTGTATATAGGTACAGTAGTGTATATGTTGTATGTATGTTGTGTTTATATGTTGTGTATATATGTTGTGTATATATGTTGTGTATCGTCTCCTTATGGTAAGGAGAGGGTCAGGGGCATGAGAGGGGGCTGGTAGCATTAAAGAGCATCATGCCTGCATCCATATTTACAAAATTGCTTGTCTTTCATTTGAAGAGGACTTGCATTTTCTCACTGGCAATATTTCCCATCTTGATTCATGAATTAAACTTATATTCAACAAATGTGTGCACATGTTGAGATTGTCTCAACCATTTCTGTCCTCCAGCCTATGCTTCTCTCACTAACTTTTTACAGAAGATTTATATAGCTTGCTTATACACACAAGACAGCAAAATCACACTCTTAATTAGTATGCATATTAATTTTTGATAGCGTTGATTAAAGGAAACCGTATGTATAACAAATCTAAAAACCAAAATGAAAACCAAAATTGAATATTACATATGTTGCATTACCATGGCTCTTCATTTATTAAAAACTAAAAAATAACATGAATACTAGCTATATATGCACGTTACAATAATTTGGATATAAAAAACTGGTTAATTCAAGAAAACAAAAAAATGTGTTTTGTTACATCATAGAAAATTTAAGAATATTATTTTCTTCATTACAATCAAAATATTATTATCAATTAAGAAGGCACCAAAGAATTTTATGAAAAAATCAACAAGAATAGCTTTAAAATTTACAGTTACCTAATTTTACAGTCGTCAACCTTGTCAAACATTTCTTTGATTTTATATTATTTCCTCATTTTCTTTTTATAATTTGCTCTTAAAAACACATTTCAGAGAACCTGAACAGCTTAAAAATGTTACTGAACTAAAGAAATTTTCAAACTTGAAAGTTGCAACCAAATTGGCGTTCTTTTGAAATGATTCGGTGAAATCAACAGGATCTTGCATCAATACCCCCCTTTTTCTCTTGCAAACTGGAAAGAATTTCTTTTTAGAATCAATCGGTTAAATGTATGAGTATATAAATTAACTGAAGAAACCAAATAGTTATTGGCAAGCGTTGAAAGATCAACCAATATAAAGCTGAGACGAGTACCAACCCCAGAAATAACATTTTTTTCTTTAAATTTATAATGCAGCATATCTAAAGAAAATATTAAAATATGGCATCTAAACCATCAAACAGCCCTCATAAAATTGCATTTTTCATGAAAACTTGAGAATTAACTGTTAATTACTGGTATAAACTTATTTAAGTTACCAGAAAAGCAAAAAGAATAGTTACCCACATTATTTACTGTCCGCTGTAGCATATAAGCAAGATCAGTGTAAGATTAATCCAGATAACCGAGAAAAATAGCCTGTTTGATGAAAAACTATTAATATATCCAAGCTTAGGACGAAAACAGGCTCACTTCACATAAAATGTGTTGACAAGGTTCTATTGCCACTCCACTGAAATCTTTACCCTGAACAGTTAACTTGGTTAATTTGTTAATAATCTAACAAGTAACTTTTGCTTTCACTTAAATGATTTTGCAAAGTAGTAAATGATATTTTTTTTGCACACCAATAAAAAAAAAGGATAAAAAAAAGAAAGAAAAAAAATGCACAAAAGATTGTTATTTAATTATACATGTGATATTGAAATTCTCATTCCAAGAAAAGATTCCACTGAGAAAAACATTTTTGATATTATCTTCTTCAAAGAAAAAAAAGGCCCTATCACCCCCTACCTTTAACAAAACCTCCAACACTTTGTGATCAAAATACTTCCCTTAATAAAAACACTTTTGTTATCTTCTTCAAAGAAAAACAAGCATTACTATCACCCCCCCCCAGCTTAAAACAAGAATCTCTAAAACGTTGAGATAAAAATACTTCCCTTAATACAAAATGTGAGTACTTTTAAGTTTATGATAAATTTACAGCTAGCATCTTCCAATAAAAACTGAAAAGATGATTTGAGCATCTAAAGAACAGTACTGACGATGACAATGGGTCACATTTTCTGTGACAAAATGATAAGATAGTACTTTGAGTGAGTCTTGTAATTCTCTACTGCATGCAGAGCCAACATTCAAGGTGGAAGATGAGTCATAAATGGAGAGAAACGCTCCAAATTATGGGATAAGAAATAAGATTTAACAAGAAAATCTTGGTAGAACTACCAACCCACTTATTTCATATCTAGGAATAGGCCCTGAAAGTCAGAGGGAATCGTCCCCTAGTGTTTATAAGCTTACATTATATCACCGTCTGTCCAGTGTGTTCCAACTCATGATGACAATAAAAGAGGGTCAATTCATTTGGAGTTTTTCCCAAAAAATGGGAGGGAAAAGTGAATTTGTTTTCCAATCTGGAAATTGTATCAAGAAATTTCTTTTCAATGATTTTTTTTTATGATGCCAGAAATGTTGATTATTGAAGAAGATTAGGAAGCTAGAATAGATCCTCAGACAATACCAACATAATTAAATATGTAAAAAGTATTACTGAATTGTCCACATTTAATGAAAGTTGAAGGTACTTTATGACTTTAAATGCACCTCTACCTTCTTCTCCTTCTTCTTCTCGATAAAGACAAGAAACAGAGATCTGAACCATTGCTGTTACAGCAATGTATAAGATACAGGTTTTTATATCTGTAAGAGATGTTGGAGAAATGGAATACAGAAGTGATGTGTAGACATGGGAGGTAATAATAACTGTGTAGATATGGGAGGCAATAACTGGTGTTTATCATGCTTGGAGTATGTATAGTTGAACTACCTATGCAGATAGAGTAATATAAGTAAATGGGAATCACTAATACATACAGTCATTCAATATCATGTAAATTGACAGGATTGATGGTTAGTATTAACTAAGGTAGTAACTTTAAATAGCAATACTGTCACCTCTTTGCAGACCGGCACAAAATTCATATTAGGTTGGATTTAAATGAATTTCAAAGTAAATTTGGGTTTTAAAGATTATTCATATATTTCCTACCATATTTGGTGTTCATTATTGCTGATTTGCTTAGTACTATATGCGGTCTTAACTAGTTTCCAATATCTTATTAAATTTGATTGATGAACTAAATGTTCTACTCAGAACACTAGTTTTAAAATAACCAAGGTTCTACTCTGTGATTATAGACTAACTAGTCTACTATGTAACTCAAGCAGACAAGGTTCTATTCTCAAGTGTTTGCAGACCTGATAGTTCTAAAATAACCAAGGTTCTACTCTGTGCTTATAGACTAACTAGTCCACTATGTAACTCATGCAGACAAGGTTCTATTCTCAAGTGTTTGCAGACCTGATAGTTTTAAAATAACCAAGGTTCTACTCTGTGATTATAGACTAACTAGTCTACTATGTAACTCATGCAGACAAGGTTCTATTCTCAAGTGTTTGCAGACCTGATTGTTTTAAAATAACCAAGGTTCCACTCTGTGCTTATAGACTAACTAGTCTACTATGTAACTCATGCAGACAAGGTTCTATTCTCAAGTGTTTGCAGACCTGATTGTTTTAAAATAACCAAGGTACTACTCTGTGATCTTAGACTAACTAGTCCACTATGTAACTCATGCAGACAAGGTTCTATTCTCAAGTGTTTGCAGACCTGATAGTTCTAGAATAACCAAGGTTCTACTCTGTGCTTATAGACTAACTAGTCTACTATGTAACTCAAGCAGACAAGGTTCTATTCTCAAGTGTTTGCAGACCTCATAGTTTTAAAATAACCAAGGTTCTACTCTGTGCTTACAGACTAACTAGTCTACTATGTAACTCAAGCAGACAAGGTTCTATTCTCAAGTGTTCTACTCTGTGATTATAGACTAACTTGTTTCAATACTTGATGCATGCACAAAAGGTTGAACACTAAAGTGTTTGCAGACTTATTAGCCACAAAGATCTAGTCAAGGGTTTTCAGAGTAACATATCTTTCATATGCAAAAGCAAAGTTTCTAATCTTGCAGACTATCCAATTTTAACCAATTGAATAATGCAAACAGATTGCTAAATCATTGGCACATATTAAGACCATGAAAACTCATCATGAATCATTTTATTACCATAGATATCAAGTACACAGACAGTACTTTAGACATGCCAGTATATCAAGTAAATATGTCCTTATCACCTCATGGATTCATCTCATGCCCGTACATCAAGAATATAACAAATACACCTTTCCAGACCACAAGTGACTTTCTTTGGTTATTTTTATTATGAAAATATTTTCACAGATGTAACTACCTTGGTAATAGTAAGCCCCTGAGAATGTTGCTCTTTATCCGTTGTGGTAACATTTTTTCTAACCACCAATACATCTGCACTTGAAAGCTATTTTAATTACCTAGAACACTGCCATAGCAGTGCAGAATAAAACAATGAGTTTTTTAGCTGCAGCCATCCCACCAAAACAATCCACCTCACTTGAACAGAAAGATAAATGTAGTCGTCCAAGTACAAAAAAATAGCAAAACACAATTCAGAAAGTAAGATAGTAAACTTTCCTAAACAGTGAAAAATAACAAGTACATGCATATTAATGAGAAATGAAAGTACAGAACAGGTTAATGGTTAATTCATTGACAATTCCTAAATGGCAAATGACTAATATTGCACATTTTGAAATAATGAAGAGGCCTTTAAATGATACATACACGTATACATACATAACAATACAAACCTAGGCAGAAATAAACATTGAATAACAATTGATGCTGTACATCTGATACCATTTACCCCATGCCTTTATTTCAGCCGATCAAATACTGTATTAGTGAGTGGTTGTTAAAAATCATATATCTGATTGTTTTTCATTTGGGAATCATTACCTCATGCTTATATTGTAATTATTCAAATGTTTATTCCTAGTTATGTTTTTCTAACCTTTAACTTGTCCTCAATTTGATATTACTCCCTCATGCCTGAGCACTGTAACCATTTACATATTGCTACCAAATAGTTTGATACTTTCTGCATAAAGTTGATACTCTGGTCTACATTCTGATATGACTCTCTCACTCTCATCAATCAAATACACATTTGACTCTTCCCTCAGATATGATATCAATACCTCTCATGCCTCACATGAAATCAATCAAATAGACATTTGATCGTTCCTCAACCACTGTAATCAATCATATGTTGTCGATACACCATGATTTTAACACTTCCACTTAACATATTTTCACCATTCCTCAATCTGATATTTCTACCTCTTGCCTCACTGTTATCAATCAGATGTTGTTATGCAATCATTTTCACTTTACTGTTTAAACTCATCACTGTTCCCCATTCTGATATCAATGCTCCAGTGCAACCAATCACAACGAAATTAGCACAGCCATTCCGATGGCTTCCATATGAGTGTACATCTCTCTGATATCACAGCTGTTGTAAGCAATCGTAGGATGTTACATAGTACAGCTGTAATCAAATTAATTACCCTTAAATCTTTTATGACTATTTCATGCCTCATAGATTATTAGTTGAATAATGTCTAAAATGATAAATACAAACAACAGGGGTACAACGACAACATACAAAATGTGAGGGTTCTTGGTAGGCTATAAAAAATACAAATCAATTCATTCTCTTCTGTATAGAGAAACCTTGTAAAAAGTGCAGTGCCCACGGCAACCAGATGATTGTCTGGGTTACCACAGCAGTTTCCCAGGTAACGTAATATATTTTTAAAATACTTCTCATCTCATCTGAGTTTATGATCTCTCTGACTATCTATGATATGTAATAGAGTACTCTTTCACTTCTAAAATATAATTTCCTCCAAACGTCTCCAATCAGGAGATCGATCACATCTGACGTCATTTGAACTTTTTATCCTTCTTTTCATCCTAATACTGAGAAACTCACTCTCTCTTCAATGTATTCTCTCCAAAAAATACACTACAAAATTACAAAATTTCTTGAGATGAATGCTTTGGTATAGTCCTCCTCCCTTCTATCCTGGCTGAATGTTTCTTTATTCCGGCGACACAGATATCTTCCTTTCAATCCATATTTTGTCAACTTTGTATTATTCATAAACCATTAAAAAACTTTGTAGTCTTGTCGCTTTAAGCTGTCGTTGAGAGGACGAGTTATTTTTCGGAACATTAGTCATCTGTAGGACGTACACTGACAAACATTTTGGTATAAAGCTTTTCTGTTAAGCACCACTTTCAGTCGATACCAATGCATAACTTTCACCAAACCGACACCCATCGATGACATGGCGCGAGGGCTGACCATCTTTAATCGTTGTGTAAGCTAGAGTGACTATTTTTTACTTGCCATACGTCGGATTCTTGAATACTGTCGTTGATGGTCTGTAGATTGGATTTTCACCCTGTAAAATGAATGAGAGAATAAACCAAAAACTCTTAGCAAACTGTATATCTACTGCAAACAGCTTGTGTAGGTAAATGTGTAAGTTATAGGGCCTTTCTTCATTGGCATACTTCACTACAGAATGAATAAACAATATTAATGAAAGAAACCCATACAATGTATATACACAAAGAATGTAACATGACTGACGATGTTGAAATAATGCCACTTGCTTGTTTTGAAACTGTTTGGTTAATTTTATATTCAAAGGAAAGAATTATTCATCAACAAGTTTTATTAGTAGTAGGTATCATACAACAAACGTAAGCTCTGTATTGGTTGATCTCTAGTACAGTTGTTTCATTTCTTTTTTCTAATATAAAAAGATTATTCCAAATGTATGACGTACCATTCTAAACATGAATGTGTCTTCATCTTCGGCACCCTCCTAGCATTTTCTTTCTCCACTCAGAAGAACTCATAATAATTAAATATTATATTAGACGACCAGAAAATATTGTTACTACAGTAGTAATTATCTAATGAAATAATTCAACCACCCAAATTAGTTTACATTCTTTTTATTTAAAATTTGAAAAGTTTGATTAGAACTGGCTTTTGAGAAGGTCAACCCTTTAAAGGTTATGACTATATTCCTTATTCCTGAATGGTGAGTGAGTGGACACTTACCGCCTCCCACTGTACGGTGGTTCTTTCCTTCTCAAACCTGTCAAATTCATTTCTATCGTGAATGAGGGCTAGAAGTCTCCAGATGAGGAGAAGAGCCAGACCAACAAAGATGATTCCAAGGATGATGCCTAAAATAATCCAAAGGATCTCAGGAGTTCCTGGACATTCTGGAAAAAAAAAGTCAAAAGATGTAGGAAATTTGACATTTAGAGCACTAGCAGACGAATGAGTTTTAGCACAAATATTGTATGATACATATTATTTTATGTTGTTTGTTTACTTTTGTTGTTAATAATGAGAGTGCTAGCATAATTTTCCACAGTGCTTATTCATATCTGTTGTTGTTGATTTTGTAAATCTTACTAGATAATGCTCAAATATCATCATAATTATTTGATTTATAAGTTACGAGAAATTGGTATGTGAATATTTATTCCCATACGCAAACAATTTTAACATTTGGATATAAATCAACCAAACCGTCTGATAATCCAATTGATCAAGTCAGTGACCTTTGACACTCAGAAGTGAATAAAATCAATCTTTTAATTGCAGTTTGTAATTTTCTCTACAATTTGCATTTTGCTGGCACCATACTTCATCTCTACAATTTTAAAATCGTCCATCAAATCCTCTCCAAAAAAAAAAAAAAACTTCTTCCTCTTGACAAGAGACAAATACCAACACCGAAGCAAAATTCATGTACACATTGCACGCTAACACAATATGTTCTACAGACTCGGGAAATTAAGATCACCTAAAGGATGAATTTGCTGTATTTAATGCACATCCATTATAATCACCCTAAAGCTGGCAAACAAGTGAAAGAAAAATAAAATGTAGGTACCTTTCTCTTCTTTGACTTCAATATAGTATGTTCCATTAGGTAGGATTTCATGTGTAAAATATACACTGCAGTCATCATCATCAGTGAATACGCAGGTTTCACTTCCTGAAACGAGAGTAGAGCAAACAAGTACAAAAAAAAGTAATGAACAATGACGCAAGTGATTGTATGAAAATATTACAAAAAATATTATAAATTATGAAAAACTATGAGTTGTTTTATTTGTCTTACTTTAATGATCTGGTTAAAATTATGGATAACAACTTTTAAAAAATGAAGGAAAACCCAAAATATGGCATGGTAGAGAAAAGATTTTAAAACAAGAAAGATGTTAAAAACATGGATAAAAAATTTAGGGTTAGAATTGATTAAATATGTTCAGCTCATGCATGAGTCTTGAGTTGAATGTTAACCCTTGTTAACTGGAGGGTCTTACAACAAAAGTATCTTTCAAAACCTGAGCTGAGATATTTGGAGACCATACTTTAAAATTTAAAATACATAAAGACATCAAAACATGAATTCATACTTATGAACAGTCCTGAAGTGTTCATCTTAGACAGAGTGACTTCAGGTTTCAACTTTACACAGTTGATGTTTTGTCAGCTTTAGCGATTCAGATATTAAATAACATCTCCAAAGTTACAAGGAGCTTGTCATGTGATATTCTCATTGATTCACAACATGTTCAAGTAAATGTCAAAACAAAATTCAAACTTTTGTTTCAAGTGCAATTCTTGAGAAATACATTATATGCAAAAGTGAGTCAAAATGTGACTTTACGAGTCAGGTAACCTGCTCTTGAAAGTAATATGAATCTAGTAACTGCAAGCTTGACACTGATCTATATCACTAGACTTTATGACAGGATGTTGGGATGAATCTGAAACTTGCTTCCGTGACATATTTATGTCACAGCGAGAAACTCAGCAGGTCAACTTTATATCAGATAATCAAGAGTAGTATCTCTTGATATTCTGATAAATTCCCAGTTTGTATTACGTACACTGATGACAATGTTGTTTCCATCATCTCGTAATGGTTAAATGTAATCATGATGGAACTCACACAACACAAGTCTTACTTGCAACTTCTGTCTTTTCTTGCTTGTGATTTTACTCATCATCTATTAATGAATCTGGTCGTAAAATTTAGAACCAGTTTGAAGGGAATATTTCCCTGAGAGATACTTTTGCTATCTTTGAGTTGAAAGATTTAAAGAAAAAAATGTCATTTTAGTTTGATCCATTGCAATCGCACTTAGATCAATACTTGTTAAGTTTGCCTAGAACTTGTTGCAAACAAGTGGTGAGATGCCAGAAATGACTTTCAAATTTACATATTTTAATATGCAAGACTAAATGTTATGCAGCTGACTGCCTTCCATCAGAGGGGTGATTTTATGACTGAGATATCATGAAAAATTTACACCCTTGTGAAGTGATGAGTTTTTTACCTTCTCTATCAGAAAGTTCTTCCACAACTACGATTGGATGAGGGCAAGCATCACACTGTTTATCATCGTAAGGACCAGTCCCAAACGCTTTACACTGTACACAAGGCTCGTTGATTTCACATTCGCTGGGGCAATCCTGGTGTAAACAAGACAAATAATCAGTGGTCAATGTAAAGATGAGACAAAATGTCACTGACTCTTTTATTTACTAATAACGTAAAAAAATATGTGGATGCATGGTTCTTCATGTTTGTATCTTGGGATTTAATAAAGTTAGAATGATGAAGAAGAGCAACCATGTCATAATAATGGATTGTTTGAATTTAAAAAAAAATATTTGGAAACATCTGGACTAAATGAACCAGGCAGAATGAGCTTGCCCTATTTTCTTTGTGGTTCAAACTTAAATATTACAATTTCTTTGTTACAAAAAAAGAAAAAGAACCATCTCATTGAGTAAATTTTTTGAAAGGTTGGTACCTCCTCCCCCCACCCCCCCCCCTTCCTGGAATATGTGCTCATAGCATATCCCTGTAAAGACACAAAACTGAAAATAGCAGGGAGCTCTTTGATCATTATGTTAAGAGGAAACTGCACTAAAACTTATTTAAAAAAAGAAAAAAAGAATACAAACAAATAACAAAACAAATGAGAATACCAAAAAATGACAAAACAAATGAGAATACAAACAAATAACAAAACAAATGAGAATACAAACAAATAACAAAACAAATGAGAATACAAACAAATAACAAAACAAATGAGAATACAAACAAATAACAAAACAAATGAGAATACAAACAAATAACAAAACAAATGAGAATACAAACAATTAACAAAACAAATGAGAATACAAACAATTAACAAAACAAATGAGAATACAAACAGATAACAAAACAAATGAGAATACCAAAAAATGACAAAACAAATGAGAATACAAACAAATAACAAAACAAATGAGAATACCAAAAAATGACAAAACAAATGAGAATACAAACAAATAACAAAACAAATGAGAATACAAACAAATAACAAAACAAATGAGAATACAAACAAATAACAAAACAAATGAGAATACAAACAAATAACAAAACAAATGAGAATACAAACAAATAACAAACAAACTGAAATGTTTCCATTGCAAATGAAATTATTTTCTTTACCTTACAGAGTTGACAGGTTGCGCCAGAGAACTTCTCAGGATTCCTACATGTACAGGCGCCGCACTCACAGTCACCTTCATCATTACATAGACGCTAAACATGATAGAGAAATGGAAAACCAACGATAAAATTAAGAATGGATAGAGCAGATATCAAAATAAATTCCTCATTTTTATCGCCATGGATACCTCTTCTGAAGAGACATATTGATTGGAACTGTTGCTATTGAACATCTTAAATTATGAAATATTTGAAAACTGATATCAAATGAAATCTTCTCTCAAGAGTATATTAAAATTACCCTCTTTGATAAACAATTTTAGTGATAAGCAGGATTTAAGTTTCTATCCTACAGCTCTAGGGGATAATATGATACTCCTTGGTAAAAAAAAAAAGAGTATATTATGAAATAAACTTAAATTGACTTTTAACAAGAATCTGAAATAGCTATCCACAGAATTCAGCAGTAAATTGGATATTTAGCAACATCAAATTTAAGCTGGATTGTCAAAGGTCATTGCTTTCCCCCACCCCCCCCACCCCATTCTCTCTACTATTAAAACGGTTGATAAAGAATTCATCCGACCATTGCTCGATGCAAATTTCTGTACACCATGTGAGATTGAATAGGTTTATGTTGACTTGACTTGATAAAGGATTGGCCACCAAAACATATTCCATTTGAACTTGCTACAGGCCAGAACTGCTCCCTCCCCACAAAAAAAAAAATCAAGGTTTACCACACCATCTGATAAAGGGTTTCTGAAGATACGCATTGCACCCCTCTTGTACCCCATGTGAGATTACTAAGTGTCAATGCTGATTTCATTCCCCCCTTCCAATCCCATTCAATAAAGTACAATGTGATGAAATGTTCAATGATTTACACCAGTCATTTTCTTTATTTTATTTACCCCTACTGTACCCTGTGTATCATTGTTAGGGGGGTCAGTACTCACCCCATTAGGTGCGATACAGGTATCTGTTGACAGGGAGCAATTACAGTTACTGTTGATGTAGCCTTCATTACAAACACACTCACTCCTCCAGGAGGTCTCATTACAGACACACTGTCCTCTGGTAGGACCTGTTGGGAAAGGACAAGAAATATTTATAACATCTACATCACCTGGACTGATAACCAACCAAGTAAAATAAAGGCTGTAAGCATCTCTTACAGTATAATGCATGGTTCAGGGCATAGCTAGACTTCTATTCCTTTTTTTCCCTCACTTTTTCTTTGGGGGGTCACTTTTTCTTTGGGGGGGGAGGCTTTTTCTTTGTAGTGACATACATTTCTAGGGGGTATGCAACAAACCTATTTAAACTAAAAGATTTATTGTGGACACAAATATTTTTTTTTGGGGGGGGGAGCCTAGGCTGTCTGAAAAAGAAGGGTTTAACTTTCTTCATCCCACCCCACCCCCTCCCTTTTCCCCTTATGCCATCACAATAATCATCCATTTAATGCAGTTGTACCCCTAAGCTTACATGTATGAAACATTACTACAAGAAATATTCATTCCATACTTGATTAGAATACAAGTAAAAACAGTACAACTGTAGCTACCTGTTTGTCAAATGACCAAATACTAACAAGTTGGAGTCAACTAAACACTGTTACATAGCAAAAGTAAACAGAAGCCAGAACTTTGTGGCCTTGCTGAGTTAAACGACTCACCTCCACATATCTCTCCCTTATACCTCTCGCAAGAAAAGTTGTCGCATTCGCAGTAAGGACCGCTTATTTCCTCCCTCGTGTTGGCCCTGTAATCACATTCACATCTTCCACAAACACACGTACCACGCCCAGAACATTCTAACTTCTCTTCTGAATCTGGCCTGTGTATAAAGAATGAAGCATATACTAAAGACAAGGAAGCTGCTACATCCTCTGAAGAACAGTTCTTGCTTGATGTCTGTTTGATGTTGCAATCAACTGGTTAAATGATACTGGCAAAGTGAGATTAATCTGACATCTGTGTCAGCTGTTTGGCTAGGAATACATATGACAATTATCTAAAATAGCTATGAAAAGACTGATAGGTTTTAATCTAAAAGTATCATAAAATGGAAAACATGGCAACTTCCACATCTTACCGAGCTCGAAATATTTACTCTTAACTTTCATGCATCCACTGCAGTGCAACTTAAAACCAAATATTTAGATATGGAACACCTTTTTTAAAATCAGGGTGATGGCCGCCACCATTCATGGCAAGATTGTAAAACTGACAACTAAACAGATCGTTCCCCTCCCCTGTCCATCTGAAAAGTTAAACCACTATATATTTTGAAGCAAAATAACACAGGTGTTTCCATATCTCTAGTTTTTCAGTAAACTTAAAGTGATTAAGAACTCACGCAACACAAGCTTCATCAACTCCTTCTGCTTCGTCTCGATCACATTCGCAGAGTCTACCTGATCGACCCTCGAAGCAGGTACAAGCTCCGCACACTAATGAACCGTTACCGTTAGAGCAGTAATCAGGAGACACAATCTACATGGAGGACACAAATATCAAAGTAATATAACAAAATAACAAATTAATATGAAAAGACTAAAACTGAAAACATACTTTGCAATTAAAGCTGTTTATTGCGTTCAACTAGGAGTTTTCCTTTAGTACCGGGTACGATCAATGAATAAGATTAAAGAGAAAACAGTCAAAGAGTTTTACAAATTATGAAAGTTAACGATGAGTATTTTAAATAAGTCAGGATGAGTCCAGTCACTTTCCTCGCGCAGACAAGTTTTCATTTTATTTAAAATTTCAATTTTCTTAAATCCTTTACCTCATTCATTTGAAATGAAGATTTCTAGTCAAAGCCAATGGCCTACAGACATTATTATTGAATTTCAGCAAGAATATGGTATCAAACATGTATTGAAAACCTCTCACAAACCTGCCTTAATATTGATTTCAGATGAACTTTCTTTTTCATCATTCATCATATTTATGTCAAAAACCCTTTCAATATTTTAAAATGAATGCACCAGAGTGGATAAATGTTATCGCCATTTTTCCAGATTCTTCCTTTTTATTTTGCTCTCAACTTCATCATCTTGCTCCTTCCGATCAGCAAGGTATTACAGATGAAGCATAAAATCAATGTTTGAGGCACCATAATGAAAAATGGAAGGTAAAAGTTAGGCTATTCCATTATTACTTAGAGGGATATTCCTGTAGCAGAACATGTGACACTTAAGAAAATGCTAGTTTTAATAATTAGGCTATTCCATTGTTACTTACAGGGATATAACTGTAACAGACAAAGTGAAACTTTATGTGAAGAGAACAACATTCCACATTGCTTGTTAAAAACATCAACAGTATATCTTGTTACATTTTATTTGTATTAGATATGGTGGTTCGTTCCATTTTTGTCACATATTTTTTCTTTAATTCATCCATCTCATTGTGTTCACCATGCTCATTAACCTGTCTGTATTCTGTGCTTGTTTTTGTCCCTTCTGTTACTGTTACTTGTCATTTAGCCATTGAAGAAGATCCTGCTAGGATCGAAACGTCAGGCCAACTTACTTTTATACATATTCAAAACATCTTACTGTTACTCCAGCAATGCAGGATGTGATATGTGTCATAACAATAACAAATGTTCTCCAAGCGCTATTGTGTTCCCATTTCTGAAGATAAGAATGCATCCTGGATAATTGCCAAAAAGGAGTTTCCCTATGACAATGAATATATGCTATCACATTATGCCTCACCGATACTGCGAGCTATGTAAATGGAAGTTAAAGCCAATTTATTATATGTTTTCTTTAGTTTACTTTCACTTTCTAAATCTCTGTGATGAATTACGAAGCTTACCGTATTATCTGAACAGTCACAATCACAAAGTGCTTCAATTGTGACTTCAAGATTCTCTGCAAAGGCGGTTGGACCGACCTTGAAGCTGTAGAGAAAAAATAGGAAAACAGGGGAAAAGAGAAGCTGTCCATAATACCATACAATAAGAAAACTGTTTGAAATGTGATTATCTGTTTACATAAAGTTGGTCGGAGTAAGCACTGAAGGACCCAGCAGTGAGACAAAACAAAGACGTAATATATGCTTCCCTTTCCATTCAACTCCCCCCACCCCCACCCCAACCCCCACCACCCTTCACAATCCTAATCTTGACTAATGCCATAGCCTCTGATAGAAGAATAGTTCAGTAGCCCATATACAGCACTGACTTTCATTTCACAATAAAGCAAACAAACAGTTTTGTTGTTTAATTTACTTTATGTCTTCGTGTCTCATGCAAACAATTTTAATGCCAGGCTGAGTTAATAGATCATGCATATTTTACTAAGCCATGAAATATAATAGAAAAATGGGTTATTAATTTCAACTGATTATTTTTACAACGCTATTCTAAATACAATGTAGTTTTACAATGCAATTTTAACGTGGTAAAAACGGCCAATTTCACTTTGCACAAAGCGTGGGAAACTACCGGCATTTACCACGATTACAATTTCTAACCATAAACCATTTTGACTTCCCTAATAAAATTCTGAAAGACAAAACTAAAAGTGACAGGATTGGTCGATATGCCAAGTTGTTATTCTAAACTGACTATAAAGGGAATTGACAATGTGAAAGTAAAACTGTATGAAAACCATCGGAAAAAAAAAGCAATCGTCGGTGATCAACGATGACCAGTCCATTCCCTTACAAATATTTTGTTCTTTCGTTAACAAAAGAGAAAAATATTTCACCTTGTATGAACATTTTCATATTATTAAAATGTACTGCATTAACCCAGGTTCAGTTATGCCATTTCAGTGACACATAAGTGTGAATCTTGCATCCCACAGCCTTTAAAAGTAAAGCAGTCAGACCACTGCTTTGATACCATCAAGCAAGTCTTCAAAACTTTCACAGTAACGCCACATACTTTGCCTAACACTGCACCCAATCAAAACCTGAGCGTACTTCTACTTCCTGAAATGTGTTGAGTTTTACTCACCTAAATGTCCTCTTGTCACCATCGCAAGAAGTGTTTTTCAGTGTGATATCCAGAGCAAACCGAACCTTGTCACCTAACCTTAGACCCTCACATCCAGAGACACCTTTTTGGGGTGCAGCACCCAGACAGTACGATGTGTAGCCAACGTCTATCACTTCCTTGTCAGCATCATCTTCAAGCTTCACACCAGAGGTGATACTCTACAAAATCAATCAAAAAGTCTCAAAATAACCAAAAAGTATAACTATTTTTAAAGAAATGGTGGAGGTATATAGTCCACTGAACAACTTTAACCAAGCCCCCCCCCCCCCGTATTCCATAGTTATGCATTAACTCATTATCGATTTGAAACTAACAGTTTGTGTGGTATTAAAAGCTCAACTATGGTCATAAAGAGGGTCAATCAAAGCTGTGATGCATTCTTCCCTATGCCTTAACCCTGTCCCCCCCCCCCCCCTTCACGAATCTCTAGACTTTGCTTTTGTTTAAATGTGCACTATTAAAACTTCATTGATGATTTACTACCACAATTGTTGTTAAAATTTTAATTTTCAGGTAAAATATTGTAATAAAGACCCAACTGTTACTGGGATATGCGATTTGGGCTAACGAATCTTGAAGTAAAAACTATCGCACGGATGATGGCTGATTCCTCTTTTCTATACCAGGAACTGTTTTAACGAGTTCCTACTGTACATGGCTGTTTCCAGAGGAAAACACAGTTTTCGACAAATGTTATGCTCTCTTGGGGGAAAAAACTTACCGCATAGACATCTTTGACTATTTGAACAACATTTGATGAATTTTGAGTCAGCCTCTCAGCATATGCTTCGTGAAAGAAATCTTTTAGTTGCTAAAAAGATAATAAAAGAATGATTAGTTTCTCACATATCATCATTCTCACATATCATCATTAAAAATTTACAAGGTAAGAGACTTTCTTATAAAAAAAATAAGCATCCACTCAACAAAAATAACAGAATGTGTTGATCTCCAGTGTCAATGCATGATGTGATTGATATGTTATGTTATTGCTTGTATAAATGAGCTAGAAAATCTGGTAAAAGGGTATATTCAACAATGGTTGAAATGGGGTCATTGGAAACTCAAGTTTATGCCTGCTCACAATGTTTGTAAGCTTCCTCCAGTATAACTTATTATGACTTACAGGGGTTTAGATGCCAACATTTCTTTATTGTGCAGACGGGATGAGTATTGGTGGGAGGAGAAGGTACTGTTTTGAAATAAAGAATTACCCAGGCCACCAGCAATTAAAGATCTGGAAAAATATTGCCCCTCCCTCCTCATGCATGGCTTCTGATCTACTACTCTGACAGTGGGAATGATCAAAGGTTCCCCACTGAGCCTTTGATATGTGCAACTGAAGACAAGAAATGAATAATTTGTGACAAACTTACCTCATAGTAGACATAAGGATCTTGAGCAGTTGCAGAGGCTTTGCCGATGGCAAAGACTGGCAGAATACGGTTCTCTTCCATCATGGCACTTAGCTGGCTGATGGAGGGATAATCCTTTACAAATGATTAAAGAAATAAAGTAGACAATTACCTTCTGATAAGAAGCAATGTTCTTATTAAACATTGAAGGGAAAACCCATTAAAAGCTTTGGCAATCCAATCAACACAAAGATATTTACAATTTTAGTCTTATGTATTGTCAGTTGCTTTGTGTTCCGATGTTAATGTAACTGGGCTTAATTAGTAGCAGCTTGCATGAGGAGCAGGGAAAGGTTTTTATGTAGTCAAATTGCTTAAGAGAATGAAGTCCTTTAGTGGGCAAAAGCAGATCAAAGAAAAGATAACTGTAGCTTAAAATCAACAAAAGCTAGTCCGAAGGGACTATACTATAACAACAGCTAGTCTGAAGGGACTATGTTGTGACAAAAGCTAGTCTGAAGGGACTATGTTGAGACAAAAGCTAGTCTGAAGCAATTCTATGTTGTACAATAGCTAATCCACAGGGACTATGTTGTACAAAAACTAGACTGAAGGGACTATGTTGTACTAAAGCTTCTCTGAAGGGACTATGTTGTACAAAACGCTAGACTGAAGGGACTATGTTGTACAAAAGCTAATCTGAAGGGACTATGTTGTACAAAAACTAGACTGAAGGGACTATGTTATACTAAAGCTAATCTGAAGGGACTATGTTGTACAAAAAGTTAGACTGAAGGGACTATGTTGTACAAAAGCTAATCTGAAGGGACTATGTTGTACAAAAAGCTAGTCTGAAGGGACTATGTTGTACAAAAGCTAATCCGCGGGGACTATGTTGTACAAAAGCTAGTCTGAAGGGACTATGTTGTACAAAAGCTAGTCTGAAGGGACTATGTTGTACAAAAGCTTGTCTGAAGGGACTATGTTGTGACAAAAGCTTGTCTGAAGGGACTATGTTGTGACAAAAGCATTGTTCAATATACTGCAATGACCACAGTTTAAACAAAAATGCTTTCCTGTGTTATTGTCATTTTTGGGCACCATAGTTTTCAGGAAAAGGAGTTGTGGAGTAAACATAATCATTTCAATAAATTTGGTTCATTTATTTTGTGGAATGTGAAATTCTATGGGGAGAAAATCGGATGCAAACCTTTACAGAAACCAAAATAAGAAACTTAAAATCTAATTGGTCTAATCTAATCTAAAATCTTCTAATATATGTTAAGCTTTACATTTATCCCCAATGAATTGTTGTATGCTTAGAGACAATATTGAACTACGCATTTCATAGATTTAAATTTCTTTCAACTTGTCCATTGATTGACTGAAAAAGCAATCAAACTGAAACTGCTTCTTTCAAGTAGAACATTCACAGAGTTGATAAAATAGTTGCTTTTTACCTGAGTGGTTGCTTCAGTGTAAAGACCGCTTACTGAATCTGTGTGGCATAGACCATCATTAGGCATTACTATACCACCTAACTTTCCATCACCAGCTATGTGGAATGGGGAGTCAGTGGAAAATAAAAGCATATGCCTGGCTCTTTCTCTCCAGCCAATTTGTTCCTGGAATACAAAAGAAAAAGTTGGATAGTTCTGGTAAGGTTGAGTAGCAAAAATGTACGAACCAAATAAATGATTCAACACAGATTTAGGTATTAAATGTTGTAAATATTCGATAGGATTGGGAGAAATAAGAATGAGAGCATCATTAAAGGGTGTGAAGACACGCACAAAAAGAAACGTCTTATGCCGGTAATTTGACCTAGTTTCGAATGAGGTGTAACAGAAGTGTTAGACACCACCATCGATCCCAGAAAATAGGCACACAGCTTGCTACCTTCGGTAATTAGTGTGCAGTCAGTACATACAGCTGGGATCAATACCCACAGCACAGTATGCAAACGATACAGCGATGGACATCTCAGGTCCAGCTAAACATAACAAGGTATCACGTTTCATTACTGTCTGCATTTTGTAGCAACAAGCAGAAAACTTCACTTGCAAGCAACGGAAAGTTAACTTTTTCAGAGCGTGGCACGCGGTTTGGGGCGAGTCTTCAATACCTTTAACTAAAGAAGATTATAGACTTACACTGCACACAGTAGCTTGAAGTAAGGCATCCAGGCCACCCTCAGGGTTGTCAAGGTTACCAGAACTTTTCACTACACCAACCTCTTGCTGTCAAATATAAGAACAGTGAAACTTTAACATTTTGAGTTACAGCAAGTATAGAGATATTTAAGTCATGAATAATTGGGGACTGATTATGCATAATTATTCCATTAAATAAAAATATCGTATACAAGGTATTAGGCCATTATGGTGTATTGAGCATAATAACCATCTCCAAAAAGATGTCTAGACTCATTCATGACTTGATGGAAAAGCAACTTGCACTGAATGAGGTGATATAAATGTTACAGTTGAGTCATTTTCTTCAAGTTTGGTACAAAACCGTCTGAATAGGAAATTTTGAATATGTCTGACAGCTCTGCTATCAGAATTTAGCTTTACGCAACACATTACCTTTTCGAATGCATTACCACTGGCTGCCATGAATTCTTTGCAAAAAGAATGATTGAAAATATAACGGCTGCATAATAATTAGCAATTTATGCTAACTATAGGAACAGAAAATAAGTTCCAATATACTTGGTGACAGTAAAGTATCCATTAGGTAATGCTAGTACAAGAAAGGATGACACCTCTTATAGTGAAATTATGATCCCTTATCGTTTGCTTTGTGTTTACGTTCATCATTTTATCAACATTTTTGTTCTGTTACTTTGTTTCATTTGATACACGATCATACATTTCCTTTTCCATTTTGCAGACTAAAAGCTATATTCATCTACTTAAAACTTGGGGGGAGGAAAAAATTTGTACTTTTGAAAATTCCTAAAGTACAGAAAACCTTGTAGAGTAACTTGTGAGCATAAATCAAAAGTGCATATCTCTGAGTCATAACTTTCAGGGGGGTTGTAAAAGTGTTAATATGCGAAATCAATATATGAACTCAACTTTAAACCACCTACTATATAGTTTAATAAAATCTTTTAGCTTTCACCTAGTAGAAAGGACCCTTTCATAAAAACAAAAGATAAAAAGAAGAAGCTTTTTTTATGACTCAAATTCAAATAAAAGATGACAAGTTTAATCAAAAAATGGAATTCTTCGTACTTGTGTGTACTGTACATATTGATTATGATATAGGAAACATGTCTAAAATTTAACATCAATAATATCATTTTACACACAACCTGCAATAATATTTCTGTCTAGGAAATGTTGAGACATTTTTACTTCTGCTTTCAGAAATACCAAAGAAAAACGCTATAACATGGCTTCCTGCAATGAGATGACTATCCTAAACACCCTCAAGTGAACTAACATAAATGAGAAAGTAACCGGACAAAAAGTCTATAGAATAAAGTCATTAGTTTTGTACAACTGTCCTGACAAATGTTATGTAAGCAGAAAAAGAAACTGTTATAGAATTTGTGATTTTTATTAATTTGTTTTTCCTTGTTCTATAAATGATTCATTCAGTGAAGGACACACATGGTTAGAAAAGAGCAGCTGTGACAAGGCTAACCAAGGGTTATGCGAGTGGCCTCTCACAGCAAGGACACTATATAAATCAATGCTAGAGCATGTTGAATCTATGTATCTGTACATAAAATACCACAACTGTGAAATGGCTGTAAGCATTGCATTCCCTTTAGCATGTTTCTTAAACTTCCTAATGGACTGTACTTTCTTTCAAACCATTAATGTTATTTTTCTTCTCTTTTTTAAGTTCTTTAAAATTTCTTGCATCATCGTCCTTGCCCCTGTAATTCATATCATCATTGTTATTATTATTTTGGAGTCAAAACATAAATTTTTAGTAACCAGACACATTTTAGTACATGCGACACACACATTAACTCACCTACGTTTAAACATTTACAGAGATTTTGACAGTGTTTTGTTGGAGCATTGTCGCTCTCCCAATGATAGTTAACTAACTTTCCTCTTACACACCCCTTATGGAGGTTATAGCTTCCAGGAAAGCATAACTCAAAACATTTTGCAAGTTTAACTAACATTTTGAAGCAAAAGCAGGGAACCTCTTTAGTGAATTATTAATCAGAGTAGTCAGCAGCTAAAGAAATAAATGCATATTACTTCTGGAGCCCCAATGCACCATATGCTTGCCCCCCAACCTTCCCCCAATGCCCCCACCCTCCTCCCCCCAGACACATGCTGCAAGATGTCTATTGGATAACCCAATAATGGTTTGGAAGAGGAGATAACAGTTATGGTCACCCAAGACTCATTATTTTCAAGTTAACTGATCCATAAAGGTCATCTGAGTAAATCAGTTGAACTTTACTACCCACTAATTATGTTTGCCACCATCAACACTTCTGGCAGGGTGATGAAGCTTATCTAATATCATCAGAAGAGGTTCAACAAGAGAACATTAATGTGATTATTACTTACAGAGAACCTTTCCGTCTGTTCGGTCAAGGGTAAAACATTATGGAAGCCAAATGGTGGTTCACATGTGGCACTGGGACCACAAGGATTCAGCAGTCTGAAGAGACAAAGAATTTTACAACTCATTATTTCCAGCAAATTTATTTTATATTGGAAAAATAAAATGGAATACTTTTACCTTATTTCTCTACTACATGTTAAAATCTGTAAGACATGAAATACTATCCCACAAAGAGTATGAACCTACCATGAATGACTGCCACGTTTCATATGAGGGCACTTAATGAAATACTGTACACAACTTTTAACCAATGGTTCACAATATACACAAACAGTTTTGTGGTAATGGTCACTTTGTGTTCTCAAAATTTTTAAACTTTTCTGTTGACCTTCAAAGACCTTTGACCTCTGCAGACAGCATACTCTCATACTCACTAAAGTTAGATCACACTAAATATGAAATTCATGCAAGTTTTTCCATGGATTTCTCTTGTTTACAAAGTTGTCAGACTTATATCTACCTTGATCTAAAATGATCATTGACCTTCACAAAAGACAAAACAGTAGGGTTCTTGTACTTGATACCATGGATTCACATACTTTATAAACCATGCAGACACTAACACACACACCATCACCGAGATTCATTATGCCTTTGGCAATGTCAATAATAACAAAAATACTTGTCTGTCCCTTAATCCAACATCTTCCGGGAATTCATTTCTTTTATTTCATTTCTTTTAATATATCTACTTGCAAATATTTAATTTCCATCAACGACAACCTCACAAGGGCAAAATCCATAACAAACGATGATATTAGTTCCCCCACAACCCACCACCCCCCATGTCCCTACCTATCCAATAAATCTGACACTGAATATCACATATATAGACATACCTCGCTGGTGTAATTTCTACATAAGGGACTACTTTCTTATCCACGAAAGCACCGTAACCCAGTCTGAAATTGGAGGTTATATTCTGCATTTCAGCAGCTGGAATAGATGAGAAACAAGGCAAAATGTGAAAAGAACGATGAAATATGAATGACAATTCTATTTGTTAAAGTAGCATGACGACGTTGGTGCAACAACTAAGTAGGATACCCTCAGTCTGAAACAAAGGTTTATCATTCAGAGATATAAAAATATATGTTATGATTGACTTCATCGATACAAGCTGATACATGTATCTCACACACAAAACATTGCCAGATATGTTATATATGCTAAAGCTGTTTTTATGCCCCATTCCCCTCTCCCATCCCTCCTCACCCCTCCCCACTCATTCCTTTCCCCAAACTGACTTCAGGACAGAAATGTTTATTCTTTTAACTAGCCAGCAAAATCACAGCCAGTCATATGTTCCCATCAGGCTGTGTAAGTCAATTTGAATTCAATACTCTCTCTGTCATATTCAAGGAAGTAAAAGCACTAATGTTTTATCATTATGTTGAAATAGATTTCATTTTCATTTCTTTTTTTGTGGTTTAAAACCCATGTGATGCATTTTCAAAAGAGATTCTAACCCTCAGGCTATGTTTTTTAAATTTTTATATCAATACCTCCAAAGTGGAAATGGAAAATTAATTGAAAACAGAAATATTATCCAGAAGCTCCTCTGATGAAGCAGTGATCACTTAAGCAGGTCTTTGCATGTACTGTAAATGTGCTTATTAATAATTCATCACTGCTAGGAATCATGAATATTCATTTGTTTAATGAATCTCTCTTTCCAAGCGTGTTAACAAATTTCGATGACACGCTTATTCTGAAAGTTGTCAAAAAACAGAAAGTAAAAACGAACAAAGAAAAGAATGAAGAAAATTATCAGAACATGGTAACTTCAGTTCAATGCCCACAGGAACTTGGCAAAGTGCTAAAACTGTTGTCATAGCAACTGCCACTTAAAGTTTTTTGCCAACAGTGGAATCGTGCGAAAAAAGCCTCCTATAAATCCTACTTTGTCTCGATTTAAAGTGGCCAAGATGTTGAAAGATTCGTGCAAAGTTCTTACTTTTTTTTCTATGTTTGCAATGATCCTACAGACTTTTATTTTCTCGTATAGCAAAGGTGAGAACACTGAAATTTCTGACAAAAAGTTGGACTTGATAAAGAATAGGAATAGCCAAGATCATTGTTAGTAGGAATTTGTTTGACAGTTCATGCTAAAGCATACCTTGCAGCAATGTCAAATTAACCCCTCTACCATTCCTTCCTCTCCCCCCCCCCGCCCAACTACCCATCAACAAGTACACGATATGTCTACTAGGTGACAGTTATGTATACAACATAAAACCTAGACTATTATTCCTATTTACAAATATCCCAGCCCACCCCTTCCCTACCCCTTAGCTTTCCAGCAGGATGATAGTCATGACACACAAATTCCCCAAAGCCATTCTTTACCCTGCCAGTTTACATTACATTGATTCTTTATAGATCAACCCCCCCCCCACTCCCCCAACTGCCCTTTTACCAAGCAATAGAAAACAAAAACAATTGGGTTATTGTGGTCCAATCTGAATGCTAATTACACTTTTCATTTGATATTAGTGCAAAATTATCTTCTCCCACATCCCCTCCCCTCCCCCTCCCCTCCCCTCCCACACCTCTCCTCTCCCCCAAAAAACCCCCACAAAGGTCTTATATGAAACTGGTATATTATGCCTGTAGAAAGTATGATGAATTGTTTCCCTTCATTTCCTAGTTATAAACCTTCCTGGAGCTAATTTTAGCTTCCTATTAAGTGAAACCCATAGAAGGAAACAACCTGACGTATCATCGTGCTATCAGAGATATCGTTCATGTATTTACTTTTAGACATAACTTTCATTTCAAAGCCAGCATGTTTTTCTTCCTTTCATGAAGTGAAGTTACTGACTGTGCAGAATGTGATACACCAGATTTAAACATTGTATGTTGGTTGCTTACTGACTTTAATTAACATCGACCTAAAATCGAGACACATTACGCAAAACGATAGAAAAGATTCATTACTGCTTTTCTTATCATAAAGGTCTTTCTGGGTCATAGGTATTATTATTATTATTTTTTTGAATGATGGACATGTCTTCTGCGACAATAAAATACAAAAAACATGAAATATAAAACTATGTAAGAGTAAAAAGATGGGCACATTGTGAGTAGGCAATCCACTTGGACATAGTGAAACAACTTCAATATACGAATGATGTTGATCTTGGCTTGTTCGTAAACCAGACAGGGTTCTTTACCATGAGAGAGATATCCTGCTGGCTGTGTTTTAATTGCAAAATATTTGGGAGCCAAAGATAATGTATGGTTAGATTCTTGCATTATACTGATGCACCATCAAGACAAGATTTACATTAATGTGATAAACATAAGTTTCAAAAGCCAACAGTACTTAACATACTAAAACTTGGGGCAAAACTTGCACTACTAAAGCTATAGAAAAATAGTAGTAGATATACCATAGGATGTAAACTATGTTAGAGTACAACACTGCAAATAGTAGGTGTTCTTTGGTCTAGGCTAATTTACATATATAAGAATTGGATCAGAAGTTATTATTGGCACCTTGATTTTAGTCATTATCTGAAGACTGCTGTATCTCTGCAAGGGAACCAATACTAACATAACATTGCTTATTTCATTAGATAACATGAGTAGGTAACTTAGGGAGTATATCAGTCCTGCAATGAGGAGGTGGAGGGAGCTACAGCCCTAGAGTCAGGGGTCAAATTAGCACCCAGGGAAATTTGGAATGTAGAATTTTCTCAGTTTTCAAGATATGCTTAAAGAAAATTGAAAATGGTGGAATGATTGTCCTGGGGGGGGGGGGTGACCTGGCCCTGAATGTAATTTGAGGATTTCAAAGGAAAGCACTAGCAGTTGGAGTTAAACCTTTGTCCTTCCTTACCAAGTAATGCACCAAGGGTGCGTAGACTAACAAGATCGTCCTTCATGGAATCTGAAAGGTCCATAAGGTAGTAGAGATCCACTGGGAAGTCTTCAGCTTGTAATATATCCATTGTAATGGTCTCTGTTTTACCTGTTTTAACAAAAGAAGAAAAAGTACAAAAATGAGCTTTCAATTTAAAAAACCATCACCATCTGAAAACAGTTTATAGGGTGTCTGGAGGGAATTGTTTTTAATGTTATGGAGCATTCGAAAGAGATAGAAGTTCTTTTTTATACTTGGTAATACAATTCAGTACTACTTACCACGGAATATCAAGAATGCAACAAAATCCTATAACAAATTATTTAATTAAGCTTTAGCTGTTCAAAGTATCAAGATTAATTAATATAATCAAGGAACTTTTTTTTGAGCAAGTTTAATTACATGAGTAAATGTTAAAAATACTTATGAAACCAGAATTGAAATAAATTGTTGATGAAGAATAATTGCTGAATGAAAAGGGTCTGTGCTGTTAAGTTTTCTTTCTTTTGATAGTTTTGACATTTCTAGCTGTAGTGAAGAAAGGGTTATTTTTGTTGGATAGTTTCAAATTTCTAGCTTATAGTGAAAATCAAATCAAAGTCAAAATAAGATAGCATTTATTCGAAAAGAAATGTATTTTTCTAGTTTGTTTTTTGGAGAAGATTTCCAGTTCCCTAGTCAGTAGAGTATAAACATTGACATCAAAATTGATATTGCAAGAAACCTAAACATTTCCGTAAACTTCAGCAGTGCTAATGTAAGATTCCAGAAGTATCACGTTTCAAGGACGACTCAACAAATAATGAAACAAAACAAAACATAATCCATGGAGGAGAATGTGCCCTGCAAACATCACCAGTTGAAATGAACGATGCACTTTTTTCATGGAGTAGCTCAAGGCTTTTTAGCATACATTGGTTGGTTTGTTACAACCACATTTTGAGTTAGGCAAAGACATTGAGATGAAAGTTTGCATGCAAAGTGTATAAGGTTTCTTCTTTGACAATCTTCAATCACTTTTTCAAACTCTTTGCTATTAAGAATTCATTTGCTACTAATCCATGAAATGAAAAATGTCAATTCAATATCCAAAACAATTCCAGTAAACAAATTTACCCCACTCCTTTCTTGTTATTCTTTCTGTTAACTGCTGAAAATGTTGCACATTTTAAAAAAAAAAACCTCCTGAGGTGGTTCTTGCCCTCATATTGACCCATACTTTGATTTACTTGACCCTTTCAATCTTTCAAATAGTCCATATGATATTGTTGTTTCTATGGCTGAATAAAAACAAACCCATTGGTGGATCTCAAACTAGAATCGATGTTGAAAGTATTTCACCTGAAGAAACCTTAAAGATAAAACATTAGTTACAAACTTTGCTGAGATCCTGGCTGCGAGTGTCATCCACTAGGGCAGACATTAAACCGTAAATCAGTTGGTAATTAAACAGCAAAACTACTGTTGTAAAAACACAACCAAAACTATAATAGTGCAGCAAACTTGGGAGTTCACTGGTAAGAACAACAATCTTTAAAAAACAAAAACTTGGAAGGCTGATGCAGACGCTTTCATCACCAGCGGTGACAATTAGGGACGAACTACCATCAGGACAAAAATGTTTAACATTGAAGACAAATTAATACAAAGTTTTGGGAGGGGTCAGTGGATCAAGGGGGAACTTAACTACCTCCCAGGCCTCCTTCAATCATCAAGCTTTTGCCTCACACACAGCAATTTCCTTTTCATTATCCATTAAGCCATTCTTCTTAGTTAACAAAATTCTTAACATAGCAGAATGCTAGTTGTATCATCCATACTATGATCAACAGTCTTGAACTATTTTACACCATACTATGTGAGAACTGAGAGCATTCTGGCATCCTTAACTGACATTCGGTTTGTGAATGAGTGTTTTCCTACAACAAACTGTTTACACGATGAAAACGCTCTTGACAGAACCATAAATCAAGAGAGGTTCGCGGAGTGCTGAGGGTGATTTCTTTATAAATCAGTAATAACGACTTGTGTCGTAACTGGAGGCCCCATATTAGCGGATGCTATTTTGTTTTTTTGGGCATGACTATTGAGAAAGTAAAAAGACGATTGAAGACGCAGGCTGCAAGAGAAGTAACAAGAAACAGTCTTAGGGGCCTATGGCTGGGGAGGGGGGTAGTCATTAATGGTAGCAGACCTATGGTCAGTCACAGATGCCAAATCTAATTGGGGATGTTCTTGTTCTTGAGGGATATCTCTGAACAGGAAATGCTTCTTTGTTCGTGTAAATGCATTCTCTCTCAGATTTATACCCTTAACGTTTATACCTTGAATCTGTGATAATAAGGTGTACACATTGCACTGCTCTTGAACATTCATTGACAGCATGGCGAATAAGCCCACTTCTACTGGTCATCTAACCACTTACTCCATTATTAATACTATGAATACCTTACCTGGTCTTAGTTTAAGACTGATAGCTTGGGGAAACACCTGAACCAATTCGTCTACTGGGGTACCAGAGTCTGGTTCTGTGAGGGGTGAGTCCTATAATTAAAAGAAAATCATTCATCAAGTAAAGCTCCAATGTTAATCAATGTTAATCCCCCTTCCCTCCCCTCCCCATCCCCAATTGTCTTAGAATTTAGTAGATGATCTCTATTTCACCTTCTACCAGTTTTATTTCATCCCTATCATTAAAATAGCTAAATTTGGAATTTCAGAAATCTTTGTAATACAACTAAAAAATCATTCTTAATAACTTTGGTAAGAAGCCATATTTATGATGAAGTCATCAGCAAACACCGCCAGCACAATATACATTGTTTTGAGTCCAAATACAAAAAGCAACTCTAGATTGTATTTTTGGATGTAGCATATGTTGTAGAAATTGATGTTTAATTATTCGGTAACATTCAGGATAATTGAGTATATTCTGTAAATATAACTCTGACTGATCAATCTTGACTTTAGAATGGATTATTTTCATGACGATCATCCCTTTAAGACTATACACCTTTGTTGTGATTTGAAATATTTCATCTTCAATAATGTAATGCCTTTTTACATATTGCTTCAGCAGTACTCAGCAACAAAAGTCAATCAAAACTCTCTGTCAGAATGCATGCTTTGTTTGTAGAGCTATACAAATAACTTCTGGAGATAAAATATTAAAAACCTCATGATAAGAAGATCTAAAGCCCCTCAGGATGTATGCTTAAGACACATATTTTTCGGGCAGAAAAAAAATTGATTTCAATCACATTAATGCATGCAACATCAGGAACACTATGGTGATGCAGCATGGCGCAGTTTAATGACTTTGTCACCACAAAAAAAAGGGGGAAAAAAGGAAAGGAATCAAAGACGGTTTTGTAGAGATTTGGGAATTTCACTTCAGAAAGATGGCGAGTTATGAAGTATTGCTTGAGGACCTCTGAGACAAAGCTCTCTAGTAATATCACACACATATATCACATACATAACAGACTAAACCAGATGACATGCAATAATATCTCCTTCCAAGTAGTTATATGTAATATCAGTGAGAAAAACAGGCTGTTTATACCAATATCCCGAATATCATGCAGAAATGAATATTAAAAACCTGGTAAATATTCCTTACATCTTCCAACCATGTGAGGGTAACTTGATCTAAAGATATTGCATCTTGCGCAATAAGCAGACAATTTGAAGGCCTCGACGTCATAACCCTCCATAATATGATGTTATTTAACAAGTCCTTATTTAACCCGCACACTGTACGGTGACTGCACATGATAATACCGTGTTACCAATGTATCGTGAGAATGTGGGCTTTTTGTTCTAACAGCATTATTCGGTATAGGTGATTCACTGACGTGAACAGCAATTTTTTTTTTCCCTTCCAGAGTTATAGAAAATATTTGAGGCAAAACCTTTTCACTTCTAAAGTGGTACAAGGACATTTCGTTCTATAATTTACAGATCTCTTGTTAGCACCCTTGTTCTAATTATTACCTACGCATATGTTTGTGTACATACATGTATTAAATTAAACATCTAAAACACCTTGATATCATGACACACCTGTTTCATTGCAGTCATTGATCAAATTTTGTCAACAAATTTTTAACCAACAAATGGTTTTTTCTCTGAAGGTATCATGCCCTAGTTCACAATTATGGTTGACCATATGTAGGTGTTACAGAAGAATCATTTAATCAATGGCAGAGGGCTTTCTGGATGTAAATTAAGCATGCTGCATTTGCATAGCATAAAACACAAACAATATTTTCCTGCCAGTTGTTGTTAGCTTTCTTTGATACACATCAGATGTAGTGGTCACTGCTGAAGGGCACAATATTGGCCTTTGCTAATTTGTAAACTTATTGATAATCTGATGAACAAAGGCACAATAAAAGCCTTACAGATGTAAATGTTAAAAGAAAAGGATACTATTGCAACTTCTTCTTTCTTCCCAAATTTAAATGTGCTCATACAGAAGTGAAGGATGAAATAAACATTCAACTGACTACAATCTTAGCAAAAAATGAAAACTTCTCCAAAAAGAATGCTGAATTTTCTGATCAATCTCCTTGGTATTTCAAATAGTCTAATGAAGCAATTGACATATTATTCTACTATTACTTCATGAAGTAACTAGTCAAAAATCTCACCTGTACTTTACAACTTTGTAAATGTCGTGCCATTTGACAAATATCTCCTCAAATTTACAGATGAAAACATTTCAATGACACTTTCTTGATCTGAAGGACAACATTTACAGTCACTGGACTAAACCAATTCGCTTCAAAACTTTTCCATTACCTCAGGGCTTTCGCTTGAATTCTCTTGAAAATGCATTTTTACAACAGACAAATTTTTATGTCATATTACCTTCGGTATCCAAAGCATACATGCTCTCTTCTCTGGAACTGAATTTATTCTGATTATAGCAAACCTTTCTTCACAACCTTGCTAACCCTGGATTTGATCTAAACTTCATTTAAAGAGGTTTTCTATGACTAAATTTTCTCAGAATAAAGCGGAACTTTCCACTGCCAAGATGTCACGATTGGGGATGGGGGAGGGGGTGGTTGAAAAGATCCCAAACCTTTGAATGACAGTGGTGGGAGTTGACAAACATTACAACAGTGTTTTGTTTTGTTAATGTTCAGAATTCTGGATAGCATCACAGCTTTAGATGGAATGCTGAAGATACAGTACATGGTTAAGTGTACACAGGAGTCTAATTCATATACATCCTACAAGTACTGTACGCCATGTGCTAAACAACCCCATAAAAGTCACATGCACCCAACTGGCACGCATAACTCTCCTTTTTTTCACAATAACTTCATTGCTGTCAGCAATGACTAACCAGCTTACTGCTGTGAAGTATCATATTCTTCTGATCTGCAGATAAAAATATTGCAGCATGTTTTTGATATATTTTTCAAAAAATTGAGTGAAACCATAAATCATTACATACATAACACAGTGTGATATGTGGATGAGGGTTCATAGACCTAGTTTAACTCTCTATCCAGGCAAGCACTGTGTTTAACCACTGTTAATACAAGTAGCTTGGATGACTTGTGGTGATCGATGCGAGGAGGGAGTCCTAGGGTATGTAAGGCTAAATATTAGAGAGGTTTTATTCTAATAACTGAAGCAGTCAGTCGTTACCATCCAATTACCAGGTAAAACATTATTTGATTGTTAGTCAACCGAGACATTAATATTATTAGCTCTGAGAGCAACTGAAAGCTACATTGGGGGTACATTATATACTGAGTAATACTAATGTGCAAAAAAGCCAGCCAATAAGGTGCTGACTTCTGCAATAATATACCAAGCACTGCAAGCAGTTTTGTAAAGTAAAATAAATAATTCCTTGAAAGACTAACTGAATGGATATATATATATATATATATATATTATATTCATTTGCCTTTGTCGTTTACCTCCATTGCATTAACATATATATATATATATACATATATATATATATATATTGATCTCCTCTTAATCTAGTACCTACAGCAGTCGAAAACTAGAGCTCTCTGTGATATGAGGTACACATTCTTTGTGTACACACTACACTGTGTAGACAAGGAATTTATGAGACATTGCGAAAAGTAGCAACTGAAAAAATTATAGATACATCACTGTGTCTCCATGCCACATGGTCAATTTGTAGCATCTTTAGAATTTAACCACTAGTTGTTTGCTAAAATACTTTAACATGTACAAAGTCACTTTACATCACAAAGTGTACCTTCAAGAAAGAAACTTCGCAACTTCTCTTGTTTGCCTAAAACTTTGAGCCGGTTGAATACCGGTCATCATTCACCAGTTTAGTTTATCAGATCTGATAGAAACACTGCCCCTAAACCTGCAGTGGCCCCTCCACAATCACTTTTGAGACTATCCATATTGTCAGCACATAAGGCAACATTGTCAAGTCAAATTTACTAGGTACGATAAACTACCTTTGAATCTTGTAGCAGCTACTATACTAAGACAGTTATTTACAAGACCACTTTACTCAGTCCCTCACGTTTAACTATTCTTAAAGAAATTAGGTACGTAAGGGTTTCCCACTCGTACCCTCATCAACAACAACACATCATTTCTAGTTAACCTAACATGATACCATATACACTATCTTTAAGCTAAGGCCTTTCAAATCTAGTCAATACAACTATTTGAGTAACAAATCTGTTATTTTTCGCTACTACTGCTTGGAGTGCATATGTTGAATGGAGACAGGTAGAAAGCAGAGTGGGTGACATTCTTCTCAAATTTCCTTAATTTCCTTAAATTCAGCTACAGCAGCTTGAAAGCATCCTTGATTATACATTACTTTTCAGATTTTATCTTACTTAAATCTTATTGCCTGTCTTATAAAGCTTCAACAATCTTGTCTTGTATTTTAGATCATTCAGATGATCTTAAGAGATTTTAATATTAGCATGATCATTCTCATTAATATTCATCTCTCTCAGGAAACTCTACAGTACATGTTAGCAAAGAACACATTCAACAAATCTGCTCATTATTCTAATAAATAGTACACAGAACCAATAGTTCACCTTTTCAGATTCCCAAACAACTCTACAACACCTTCAGTAACAGCTAAGTACTGTGGTAGGAGTGATATTACTTTACATAACAGTTCTATGTAACAAAGATTTCAGAAATTTGGATTTTAATATTAAGACAATATTTGTTGGTGTATATATGTCAAACTTTGAAAAGAATGAACATGCACTACTTCACCAATAACGAAACCCTATGCAATGCTTATAGATGAGTTTCTCAAACATTTACCTAAAAATAGATAAAATGTCAATTCTTTTTCCTTTTATTATTTGTGCCTAGGGTGAAGGTCTTCCACAATATATTGGGCTCTAACTCGATTTTTATCCAACAGACTTTCCTGTGATTTGTAATCACATTCCATAGTGTGACTGCACTCAGCTTTTTAAGGCAAAATGCCTCTAAGCAAAGGAAAAGAAAATGTGGCACATGCCCTTGAAAATTCAATTCACTGAACGAACATATATATCTGCTACACTCTTATCAAATGATACAACTTTAATATATTACATTGTTAGAGTATCAGATATTGCCACCAGCTTATAGACTACACAAATTAATTCGAAGAAGTGACACAGAGATGCAAGATTTAAGAGGTACTCTGTATGTTGCAGACCAGCAAAAACAAAAATCAGAAACATTTGTAATTGTGCTATTAAGGTAAAGAAATTGAACGGTACAACTTGGTATTTTCAGGTGACAATTTGTAACAGATATTGCCACCAGCTATCAACTTAATTTGAAGAATGGATGGAGATATGGAACATTTTACAGGTAAACTGATCAAGTGCTATGGCCAATTGCATAAAGGTTGTGGCATTTGGAGCAATGAGGCTTAGCTATCGGAAAGTTCAATCCCCAGACGGGTCATAGTAAGGTGGGTTTTTCATCCAAGAGCAATATACGGTTTTCCCATCTGAAATGACTTTCAATATTGAAAAGATCCAAATCTGAGTTAAACTGTTGAATTGGAAAGTTGTAATCCATAAGCCCTTGCGGGCTTCTCCCACATTCATGGTCGCTTAAGCATAACTGCCTGATTTTTATTATAATTATTAATGCTAGACCCTTTATCACAAGTTATGAATGTAATATGATATTAAATGGCAGAAATTTCCTGAAGACCTTGGTTTATATGAAAAGAAAGCAAAAGAAAAGGACATTGGCAGGATACATCAGTACCAAGTCCACTAGTAAAACATTGTATATGGTAGAGTGCACTGTTGTGTAGAGATATGTAAGTGAGGACTGATGTTAAACTAGCAAAGATTTGAATCAGGATTTCTGTTTTCCAATTATGCTGAAGATAAAGATGATATAAAATGTTACATCTTATAAACTTCATAAAGGTTATCCTTAAACATACAAATTCTCTCAAGTTACATTAACTTTATTTTACAGAGGGAAAAAATATTTAAAAGTGCCATCAAAAGAGCAGAATGACGACCTTGAGCTATTTCTCAAAATTTGTCTCTTCTATTTTACATTTTCATGATACCAGCTTGATTAGATTCTATAGTCCTTTGGTAGTGCTAATGTAGTGAAAACCATGTGTCTGAATGACTAGTTAATGTGACATACATCATCCTGTCAAAATTTAAAGGTCATTACTTATGGACCATGGAGTTATCACCTGCTGAGCCATCTGGTACATCAAAATTGCTAACCCACTTGATATTAACATGTAAGAAGAAAAGTTAATAAAGCAAACTCATGACATCAAAAGTCTCTCTTATTCTCCAGGGTAACATGTAAATGACATGCTTTTTCTTAAGGGGCGGGGGGGGGGAGGGGGACGGTACTTTCATGCTCAATGCCAAGAACTACTGAACTTGTCTGGCAACATTTGAACCCTGTTTATGGCCTCACCAAGACTATGCCCAGCTTCCCTCTTTGACAGTTACACTTAAATATAATAAAATCCACAAAAAAGTCTTGCTAAACATTACAGTTCTTGATAAGTAAGTTGACAAGTATTGTCCCTTGAGGATTTTATCAAAAGTATTGGTATTTGCAAACCAAATCAACACTTGTCAAACTATAAACTTGTCATTACTGTTGTCAACCCCACCCCTTTTCGGGTTGCCTTCAATATAATTTTTGAAAGTTAATAAAAGAAAAGTTAAGGTTTTTATATATGTCACATCCAGGTACTTGGAATATTTTATAAACTTGACATAAACACCCCCATGGGAAACCCTGTCTTTTAGGGGGATTTTAATATTTTTTTTGGTTTTCTTTCTGCATGTTTTTAGTCTTATAGACCAATTGAAAGATATAGAGTAGGTTGTCAGGTTCTGAAGGTAAAAGCAGACTAGGGGGTGCCACTAGTTACCTGTATGTAATATTAAACATTGTCCACAGTAGTATCAGAAAAGGACTGCAGTATGAACCCACTATATCCAGACAATGTGAAAAGGAAAAGTTTAATATTTCAAACAAAATTCTTAAATTAGTACATCCTGAATTTGGCTAATGAAGTAGAATTTTAGCAAACTATTGACAGGTCTATTGGCATGTCTTTTACATCCCCAGTTTAAGCTTACCAGGCAGTCACAAGGGAGGGGGACACACAGGAAAGGAATGTAAGTGTCAGGGGTTTTAACTTGTGCCATCCTTTAATATACCAATCATGCAACTACTGTATTATTACATATTGAATTCGTAAAAGTTCTCAATGGAGTACTCTCTGGATCAAAGCATAGTCACATAGATAATCTATTTATGAAAGAGTAGTCCTAATTTATGAATGTACCTATTTGGAGTACTCTAGTCACATAAATATTCTATTTATGGTAGAGTAGTCCTAATTTATGACCACACCAATTTGGAGTACTCTAGTCACATAAATATTCTATTTATGGTAGAGTAGTCTTAATTTATGAATGTACCCATTTGGATTACTCTCTGGATCATAGCTAAGTGATATAAATATTCTAGTTATGGTAGAGAAGCCCTTATTTCTGAATAAACGATGTGCTTTGTGAATGTCAAGCAGTTGTTCATCCGTTATATATGTGGAATGTCTCCGAAAAGGTAAATGATTTTACCACGAGTTACTGCATGCATACAACGTTCAGAATATCAAACTGGCAAGATCACACAAAATAAAGAATTGCCCAAAAAGAGACACTTGCACGCTAGAGTAAAGATTCACTGACTGTCTGGGATAAGTTAAGCATGAAAGAATGAGGAGAGGAGTAGACTCCAACCCTGGGGACTCCAACCCTGGGGATTTCTCAATGCTTATAAAATCGTACCAATAGCACAGTTACTACTGCCCTAAATCTTGATGTAGAGATTTGGTAACAGCTATGAAGTACCCTCATATTTTCAAAACTGAAGAAGTACCAAACCCAGTCTCCTAACTATCAAACTGTGATACCATACCAGCAGCTGTATTAGATCTGCAGCTTTTTGTCACCTTCCTATGACTTTTTATTAACCAAAATGAGGTATTTTATTCTTTTTAAAAATTTAAGGCTGTACATCGTATCAAGGTCACATGATAAGCAGTAAATCAAAACCAAAAATAACCTTTGTCACTTCTTCAGTTTGGTGAATAACCAAGAATACCCGCCCGCAAGGTAAGAGCCTCTAAATTCTATTCACATTATGCCCACAGGCTAATGAATTGGGCGACTATCAATTAAATGTTTGCAAGAGAGAAGAAGCCCAACTGTTCTATTTACTGCAAAAAGTCTTGTGTAGAGAGGGCTGGGATATTTTATTCCCAGTTCGATCTTCTTAGAGGCTAAGTAAAAATCTTCTGAAGAAGATCTTGGTAGGGTCAAAGTGTCATGCCCTCTGACACTTATATCATTTACGCAATTACTAAACAGGTAGTAAATGGGGAGTAAGGGGAGAATGGGGAGGATGGAGAGTAAATGAGAAGAATTTAATGTCATACTGGAATGTGACAGGCTCATGATAAATTGAGAGTAGCATAACAGTGGATATGTTTTATGGATAATGAAAGAAGAAAAGAGTTATGTCCCTGTTAGCAAACTAAACTGAGGGAGTTTGTTATTTTTGACTCCTCTGGTGTTCATCAATCTAGCTAAAGAGATCTGATATGCAGTTGACCTTTTGGGATTAAAACATGTGTGAACAAAGAGGAAATGAATCTATACAGCCATCCAACAAATTTATAACTTTTGACATTGGAGCTCGAAACATGAGCCATGAACTCCAGCAGAGGAGACAAGGTGGTAAGAGGAGAAGGCTGTTTTAGATATTCAGAGAGATACTTTCAGCAGATGGACATTCCTCATATCAGTGCTGTCCTGGTGTTTGCATTTTTTCTTGACAATCTGTCTAGAATTGGATGAACCCTTCCTCATCTTTCTGCCACTCAAACTCTCAATCTTTTTTCTTCTTTCTTTTGACAATAAAGCTGTATGCATAGAGTATGTAGAAGGAGATGAATGCAGTGGCTTTTAGTCAAGAGGCAGTTTCTACTCATCTATTTTGTAATTATAACATTAATCTAACCAAAGGTTTTCACCAAACTTTGGCAAATATTCCCCTCCCATTTTCCTTCCCATAAAAACTTTAAATCCAATAGAAACAAATCAAAGTGTTTGCTTTATTAATGAGTGGACTAACTTTTGTTAAGTTTAAGGAATAATGTACTGTACACTACAGTTAATGATGTTCACAAGTCACATTTATTCACACACAGTTGTGTCCATACGCTAGTGTATGACGACAACTGTGTACATACAACTGTGTGCTTAACCAAATGATCACCTTCCTACAAACTGAAATCTAGCTATTTTCACTAAACTTAAGAATCATGTACAACCAATGTAAACTTTCTTTTCAATTCCCAAAGTCTGAGAAATGTAATATTTTATACACATCTGGAGACAATTTGATGTAAAAGGACCCAAGCAAAGCTGTAAATTCTAAAACTGATTATGGGTACAACCACGAACAGCTAGCCACAGTATGAGGAGTAATTTGATTGGGTGTATGTTAACTTTCATCTCTGTCATGGCTCCTTGCTTCACCTTATGGTATTTTTATGTGCAATAATTCTGCTTGGAAGAAATTTGGTATGTAATTCCATACCACTTCAAAAGTATTGTTACCCATATTTCAAATAACGAAAAGGTTTAACTTGATCAAAATTGATTATGATTTTATATGATATGTGGTCTTAATTTTTTTTTTTTTAAAGATCAAGTAGCTAGTTCAGATAGAAACTGTGATGGATTCTTGGTCTGTGTTTCAATCCTACTAATACATACTTTAAAACTTTTCTTTAAAGCAGCTTTTTGCATCTGCTTGACAATTTAATTTGGGGCATTGCTCATAGTAACATTGCTATTTGATTAATGAGCGATTAATAATGAATCTGATTTGCGTCTCCAACAAGTTTTTGCACAATTTGTTTTTTTCACTTCGAAAAACCAGACGTATTATCATAAAACCAGACATATTATCGTAATCACAGACCAATTTGTAAGTTTTACAAGTTTGTAAATGGCAAATTCATGAAATTTGAAATGAAGCTTAAATTTTACTTGAACAAAAGCTTAGGACCTACATTTTTATGGAATCAAATAGTAGTAAAGTAAAATAATCACAAATTAAGTCAAAATGGTGACAAAAGAATTTCACTTCCTTTTAGTATTAACCCCATTATTATGTATAGCCCCCTCCCTACCTCATGCAACATGCACTGCACCCAAGCCTCATCCCAAATAAACAAGTTGATCAAATTCTGATATGATCAGCATTATTGCATTATAACTACATGATTAACATAAACATTGAAGTTGCTCTTTTCATTACTTTAAAAAGTGTGAATTTTGTATCTTTAAATTTTGATGTGTTATCTTTCAATTTCATGTGCATGGTTGAATATATGCCGTCAGCATGTAAAGCTACTCGCTGTAATAATTGGCCAGACATTGGAAAAATATCCTCAGCTAAAAGAGGGGAAAACATCAAGGAAAGGGAAACCAAAATGATGAGAAGAAAATTGAGTAGACTGGATGGAAGATGTGACACAATAATTTAATCAACATCTGTTCATCTGAATTTCAGGTTCTTATTAATATCCTAAGCCTGCAGGGTTGAGCAGAGCTCGGATCATTAAAAAATGAAAATACCTTAACTTTCAATTTTTCCTTACAAAACGTAAAAAAAAGAGAAAAGAGTTTGCAAATATTCATCATGCCTTCGTACCGGTCTTTTCCGTCTGTGACTATCGGTCTTCTCTTTCAGTTTTCATCTCTTTTTTTTTTCTCTCTTTTTCCCTGAGAGGCAATTTGGAGACCATTTACCAACCTCATGGATATTCTTTCCTTATTGATTACCCCTGTCACATGATACTTGCTTCGGCAGATTTATATTTCATGAATTATTCATTGATTACACGTTGGGAGGACTTCTTCCCAAAACAGGCTCTTCAGAATCTTCCAGTGGATAAAAGTCTCCACTTCAAAGCTGTACTTGGAACGACGATAAATAGCAACAAAACATTAAAATTTTATTACAAATTTATTGTTTTATTTCCGAAGCGTCATCATGTGTCAATTGTTCATCAAAGAATTGGTTGAATAAACTACAGTAGTCATGTTTAATATATAGACTGTACAGTGTGTGTATAGTGTGAAAGCAACTTGTGAAGGAGATTTTAACATGCACACAGTTGCAGATAAAAAGTTCAAAATTGTGCCTTGCAAAAGTGATATTTCTTCATCTGTCATTCAACTACAACACCGGAAAATGTCAAACAAGCGCACCTCTTCTCAAGGTATTTTCCTTCCTCTTTAGACTTAAGAATAGATCTTAACTCTGCTTTTAGACTTTAAACAGGTACTTTATAGTTGGTTCTTCTACTGTACTCTGTTAACTTACTAATGAAACTTGTGGGCTAATGATGATTTATATTTATGCAAAATATAGTTTTTAATCCCCAACATCAAACGACATATAAATATGATTTACAGGTTGACAGATATAACTTTTGAGTATCATTCCAACCATAAGATGTTTTCAGTCACAGCAACATTTTTTGGGCTTCCCCAGGGGAAAAACTATGGAGTCACTCTTATCGACCTTGCAAAATTGTGAGGGGGACCGCAGATTGCAAAGTGGACAACGACTATAAGGCAGATCACAAAGTCGGTAATTACCAGTACAGTAAGATTCGTCCAACATGGTTTCATCATTGTAGTCAAAGCGGAAACCAAAGTGAATGAATCACACATCCGGAGTCTATGCATACTAAGTTCTTCAATACCGCCCTCATTAGCTTTCGGGGAAACATTTTATACTGTACTTCTGATTCCAGACAGTATAACATATTACTGAGGCCTGTTTCCCTGGGTTCCATTTCTAAAAACCCATTCCTAGTCATTACAGTGTCTATTTTTCAGAGCATATAGTCACATAAATTTTGTGCCAATAAAAATATGGTGTTGTGTCCTTCAACAGAGATTAGATAAATCAATTTGAAAATGAAAGACGAAATGGCTAAAATTATCTCTACTAAACAGTTGTGAATAATCAATATAAATGAGTGACTGACTCAGCTAGTGATTTATTACACATCCAGGAATGTGCTCAGGAATATTTGAGTACCGGGCAGATTTGTGCTGTAGTGTGATCCACATCCTGGGTAAGGGGGTAAGGGATGGATGGGGGTGACCCCCTCCCCATTGGAAAATTTAATAATAAACAGTTTTGTAGTGGTTATGCCGTCCAACTGAGGTTAAATGCATGGAAACAAAGTTTATCTGTGGTTCCTACTGTTCAAAGTTTTGAAGTGTTAGGGTCAACTTCCAATGTCATTCTTAATTAAACCTGAAAAATAAGATGAATTTATGCTTGAAACTAGTGTTGCATAATTTTTATTTCACAGCTTTTCTTTGATAAAAATTAAAATAGCTCTAAACTATTTCTTCAAAGAAAACCATTCCACAGTCACACATTGATATTCATGTCAGAAAACAACATGATCAACAATGCATGAGGCTAAGGTTGGGTCCTTAACCCATATTTTTGTCAGAGGTCAAATTGATATAATTTGTCAATAATATTTTAATTAGTTCTAGATTTGGATATTTTATCAGGCTCGCATCTGTTGACCTGACAATATTAATTACTGAGTGTTACTGTATTGCTTAATGTCTCTACTGCGTCGAGATTTCCTGTATTAATATTATAAGAACCTATTAACACAGTACTAATGGCAGACAGGAAATAATTAGATTGATGGACACAAACAGAAATAGATCCAAATAGCTCGCTATGGGAGTAACGAAACTGATAAGTGCCTTGCTAATTGAGTACCAGTTGAAGGGGAATTGAGATATTATGGCTTTATTTAAATGTTATTGCAGCAATTGAGAAATGAAAATGTTACATCTAACTTCCTTAAGTGACTTGTGCAAAAACAACTACTGAATAGCAATATCTTTCAAATTAACAATTATCTCAAACTGGAAAATGTTATGTTCATAGACTTAAATGATGGCAGAAATCAGGGTTACATGACACAGAAATAGTTAGTTCTGTTCAAACCAGCTAGCTACATGGGTTCAAGTTTAAGCCCCCCTCCCCCATCTCTTACTGTACACAAGCCCTACATGAATGCTTCTAACAACATAAAGGATATTTTTCCAGCTGGTAGTCAGGCACACTGGACTGAGAAAGGCACAGTGGATGTGGACAATTGTCCCAGAGTGGTGACCAAAAGCATAGATTCATATCAATAATAAAGTCTGCTAAGAAAACAATCTGCTAGATGCTTTGTTGTGTTAGAATGAGAAGAAGGGTCATTGACCGGTTAATAGGGGTGTAAAATAATCACCAGTTTACTCTAGACAAGGTAGAGTGCTTGTATTGTGGGTAGGTGAGATTCAAGTGAAGTTAATACACAGAAACAGGATAGACTGAATGGATATTAGCCTTCGTAAAAGTCTCAAGACCTTCAAATGATTAAAACACCTTCCCATCTATCTCACCACCCCCAAACCTTCCAACACCTACCCACCCCTAAAATATTTAACTTTCACATCTGAGAAGTCAATTTCAGCTGCACTACTATACATGTCAAGATGTACATGAGATTAGGCGTTGCTGTTACAATTACACTCTTCACATTTTCATTCTGGATTCAATTTATAGTAAATGTTTAGTCCCAAATTTCAACCCAAAATGTTTCATGTTTGCACTAAGTCACATTCCTAAAGCCAATTTACTTCTCTTTCCTAGCTTTAACAATATTTGAAACAAAGCTCTGACCAGTTAAACGTTAAAATAATAACGTTATGGGCTATTCTGATATCCAAAATTCACCAAAGTACATCCAAACGAGTTGTTTTAAAATCGTGAATGGTGTCTCGCAGCGGTATCTATAAAATGCCAAACTACTATTTTCCGTTCAGTGTAGCCTTTCATCTTCTATTTCATCCTTCCTGACCTGAATGATAAACACAAACGTCTGTGATATCCGGAAAGGAAATACCGATTGTCATCATAACCATAATAACACTGAGTCAGGTACTTTGAAATTAAGTTCTGTTCCAAGAAATCTATTCAATAGCTTCCATTAATCAGATATCAAACTGAACTACTGTTAGTATACAGTGCATTTTAAGTTCTGCTGACATCTGGTATAGCGATTAAGTTACTATTAAATAACATATTTGACAGAGATATTTCCTCTATCACACATTTGGAGATTTCCGTAATAGGGGTACACACATAGAGATATGAAATGGTACTTGGCTTCTCTTGGAGTGATAGGGACTTTGGTGTAAGGTTGTAAAACCAACAACCCAAAGGACTGATCTGGTCATATTCCCCCCGCCCCCCCAACACACACCCCACCCCATGTTTTGTCATAGAGCTCAGGTGTAAAGATTTTGATACAAGCAAGAAAACAAATTGGAAGAAAACATGACAATGCAGAGATGTCAGCACACCACCCTTATGTCTCATTAATATTCATGAGCAAACTTAAATGATTAGCCAATTATGGACATGTTCGCTTTCAAATATCCATAGGAATTGTTCTAAATTGTAAAAGGATATACAGTATATGCGGAGAAAAATACAAAATGCATTCATTCACTTGTCCATATAGGAGAGGAATTCCTTGAGATGCATCCTAAAATTTATATCTAACTGTGATGATAAGGTGTAACGATTGAGTTTGTACAGTCGTCTAAACGGAAGAACTTTTCAAGAACGAATTACAAACATTGTCATCTACTTAGTATTTTTATTACGTCCAAGTTCGACCCTCAAAATGTAATGTTTAGATACCCGTACTATCCCTGTCTGTCTATGATAGAGACTGTGTTGATTCCCTATTGTTTATCTATTATTTGGAGGCGTGCACATGACTGCTTAACACATAGACCTAATGCCATTCCAAGGCCAATTTCAAATCACACCAACCTACAGCATGGAGAGAAATTCAGGCCACTTCTTGGAAAGTTCAAAGTCTTTAACGATTACGAATGGTATGACACGACATTTGCCAATGAACTATTATTAACGGTAAGAGTACATCATACATCTATATAGCGTTTTAAGTCTAGTCAAGTCTCAGAGAGATAGAGACTTAATGCGCTTTACAATGTAAAACCAATCATAAAGTGGAATTTAGATTTGAAGAGGGAAGGAATTTTTGTTAAAGTCACACTTAAATGGCATAAACTATGCAACTGCAGTGTTATTTCTGGCAGGGAAGTGAAATTACAATTACTGTATTGCAGAAGAAAGGTTGACAAGGAAAGCCTATTTTTTGTTCCTTTTGTCTTGTAAGAGCAACTTAGACAGACTGGAACTAACATAGTTTCACATTACTAGAAATTCTACCTCCTTTCCTTATCACTGACCACCAACATTCTCAACAGCAGAGAGAATACGGACATATTCAACATATATGATCTATAGCATATATGTACTTGACCACCTACTAAAATAGGTCCTACCTGAACCTCACCCTAATGCATGTGCCATCCCCACCCAAAAAGGTCCTTTCCCAATAAAATGGAAAAAATGGAAATTTAAGGAAAGAACATAAAAACTAAAACAATTATCAGTTAAGTACAATTGCTTTCTATTAACAATGCTTGAAGTTAAGAGTGTACTCCAAAATGGATTTTTTTTTATTCTTTCCAAATAATCCTTATTATTCAAAATATATGTTAAGTCAAGTTTAATATGAAGCCCTTACTTTTCAGCACATATCTATAGTCTATGATGTCTATGGCAAAACATAAGTATTTTTTATGACACCTATGGACTTTAAAGTCTTTCACTCTGCATACTGATATAAATTGAGGTCTAATTTTCCAAGGAAAGGAACAAATATGTGGCCCTGGGTGTCACAGATTAAACCAGACATACTCCACAAAAAAGGTCACATAAACAGTCAGAAAACTGTGGGAGTTTCTGATAACACATGTTTGTGGCTAGAATAATTTTCAGAGAAATTGATTTGTTTTTATTTCCTATGAAAATGAAAACGAAAATATGGTGTCTGACAAGAAAGATCTCAAATGCCAGTTATGGAAACTACCCCCAGGGCAAAATTTCTTGGTTTCTGTGGTTTACAAGTTTCTGAATAGAGGTAACATGAAAGATCTGTAACATCATACACTATATAGCACAACTTTTAATGTAATCCAGAGAACAAAGCGATATGTGGTTGAAGCAATGAACGAACATATATCCCGAAACTGACTGGTTTGGATATTTACAAGTGACAAGCTTACCTGTCTCCCCACAACCTTAGCACCCTCATTCTCACGTCAATTAAATAACTAACCAACTAACTAGCAATGAACTAATATACTAAATTTCAAAATTAGTTTCACACTGCTTATAACTGATTCACGACTGAGACAACTTGTTCTCTTTGTATACAAATCTACATTCCATAAAACTCTTGTAGTAATTTTCACAACGAAATTCAGCAATTGACATTCATTACTTGTTATTTTTACTTTCAATTTAGTGAAAATGCCTATTATAGTGTTATTTCTACCTTATTTTGGGTAAATACTCTGCAGGTTCAGAAAAACTGCCAAGCAAACTCAGAAAAGCTATGTTTAAAAAAACAAATTAGGTCATTCTCATTTCCTATATAACCAAACTAAAGCTTTAAACTGACTTTTTTTTTGCTTGTATATGAAGGCAATTCTAGAGAACATCTAAAATATGCCAGTTGTGATTCTCAATTCAAGATCTTGTATAAATTCTGCAAAAAAACATTCAAAAAGAACTTCCAATATATACGTTGATTAGGGAATATCAGTTTCTACTTCATGTATGAAAGAACCTAACACCTCGGTGTGTGTAACAAAGCTCTGTTGGATAATTTGACACATTTTAAGTGTCAAGAGTGTATGTACTCAAGTAAAGTTACAAATTAGTCACAAATCTTCAAACTTACCCCAGTTGTGGTGGCCTCATTTTCGGGATTAACGATATCCTCTTCCAAACACAATCTGTCTAGTAGATTACTCTTCAGATCACATCTTGGAAAATTTTCCACCTCTGCAAAATTCTGCCATCAAAATTGGAAAATTAGTTTTTATTAGTGGGATGATTTTCCAACCAACCACATGACAGGTAATACTAAACAAATCACTGGTAATGACTTGTCAAATTTATCACACAATGCCATTGCAATGTGGTTGCTTATGCGATGGTTGGCTCTGTTTCCTTGCCACAAGTTTGTTGATCTTGTCTTGATGAAGCAAAAATGCAGTCCTGAGATTGGCACAAAGATCCACTGAGTCCAACTTATTGCAACACCTCGAGTTAAGATAATAATCATAAAAATGTCGGATTTTAATAAAGCACTTTATACCAGCAATAGGTCTCAAAGCGCTTTTACAGACTTTATATTACCCCTGGTCAATGATAACATGTCCCAGAGACAATGAAGATAATGCTACAAGGTTACCTAACTATACATATCACGTTTGACATGTATGTAATAGAGGTGCAATTATTGTGAAAAGACAGGTAAGTGAGGAACAATAGATACATGCATCCTGTGGCACATCTTAACACCTGGACTTACCTCTGATTTACACCATGCACATTCTGGACTTCTAACCAAACATTCTCCACAGGTTTTTGCTACACTACAGGAACCTGTGAAAGAAAAGAAAATTTTTAAGGAAACTTGTCGTTGCAATCTGTAATGTGTGTAACGAAGTAAAATGACTGCATACATTAAGTTGGAATGGGATGGAGTGAGGTAGGCTGGGATGGAGTGAGTTAGGCTGGGATGGAGTGAGATTGGAGGGTAAGGAGTGGGGTGGGATGTTAAAGAGTGTGATGGGATATTGAGGTATGGGATGGGATTTTGACGAGTGTGATGGGATGTTGAGGAGTGTGATGGGATGTTGAGGTGTGTGATGGGATGTTGAGGAGAGCGATGGATGTTGAGGAGTGGGGTGGGATGTTGAGGAAAGCGATGGATGTTGAGGAGTGTGATGGGATGTTGAGGAGAGCGATGGATGTTGAGGAGAGCGATGGATGTTGAGGAGTGGGATGGGATGTTGAGGAGTGTGATGGGATGTTGACGAGTGTGATGGGATGTTGAGGAGTGTGATGGGATGTTGAGGAGTGTGATGGGATGTTGACGAGTGTGATGGGATGTTGAGGAGTGTGATGGGATGTTGAGGAGAGCGATGGATGTTGAGGAGTGGGATGGGATGTTGAGGAGTGTGATGGGATGTTGACGAGTGTGATGGGATGTTGAGGAGTGTGATGGGATGTTGAGGTGTGGGATGGGATGGTTGAGGAGTGTGATGGATGTTGAGGAGTGTGATGGGATGTTGAGGAGTGTGATGGGATATTGAGGTGTGTGATGGGATGTTGAGGAGTGTGATGGGATATTGAGGTGTGTGATTGGATGTTGAGGAGTGTGATGAGATGTTGAGGAGTGTGATGGGATGTTGAGGAGTGTGATGGGATGTTGAGGTGTGGGGTGGGATGGTTGAGGAGTGTGATGGATGTTGAGGAGTGTGATGGATGTTGACGAGTGTGATGGGATGTTGAGGAGTGTGATGGGATATTGAGGTGTGTGATTGGATGCTGAGGAGTGTGATGGGATATTGAGGTGTGTGATTGGATGTTGAGGAGTGTGATGGGATGTTGAGGAGTGTGATGGGATGTTGAGGAGTGTGATGGAATGTTGAGGAAAGCGATGGATGTTGAGTAGTGTGATGGGATGTTGAGGAGTGTGATGGGATGTTGAGGAGTGTGATGGGATGTTGAGGAGAGTGATGGATGGTTGAGGAGTGTGATTGGATGTTGAGGAGTGTGATGAGTTGGGATGGAACAAGCACAGTATTGTTTGATGTTTACTGTCTGTTCAAAATGAATATCTTTCTTTCGTAAAGTTTGGTCAATAACAGTGACAATCAGATTGATACCGTGAATAAATGATGAATACACACAATTGCTTACATCTGCCCTTCCTAGCTGATGATTATTCATGTCATCATTGGCAATAATGCCTGAAAATGTTATTTTTTTTACTATGTACAGCAAAACATCACTGCAGCAAAGATGTTTATGATTATACACAACATCATTTTATCAATTTTTTTTTTATTCCTTCTTGTCTCCATTTTTAGATTAAATTCAAACAAACTGATTCCTGATGAAACAAAGTCATTCACCTGGTATTATGTACAGTGGCCTAGCCAATATTACAACATCCTAAATTCATACTTATTATGATCCAAAAAATATAGCTGCTCATAGCAGTTTAATTAAAAAAATTCCACAAGAGGATTTAAAGTAGGAAGGATAAAACTTATCAAATACAGAGTCCCAGGAGGATGTAATGGAGATGCAACTAAAACGAGAGGCTTTTAATTCTATAGCTTAGAACGTCCTTCTCTTTTATCCTAAAACAACCACTAAAAAGCTTGTTCAATTGTTTTGCAAATAAAGAGTTGGTAAAGTGAGAGAATAGGAAGATAGAGAGTAGTATAGAAGGATATTCTTTACACGTAACAGTGGTGCACTATAAAGTCTTGTTGATAGAGTATGTGGGAACAAACTGTGCCATTAACCACTATGGAAGAATTCACAAGGGTGTTGTTGTACATCTACACTATGAGCTGCTAAAATATGCTGGAGAGGCGGAGTTTAGTAACCTGTAGTATCTACAATGTTACTCTGAAATGAGGGAGGAAAGTTTCTTCCTAAGTGGTAGATTCGGAAGGAGGTGTAGGTGGGCGGTGCCCAGGGAGCGAGGGCGCCGTTTTAAACGTTTCCAGTGTTTAGTTAGGTAGATGGGAAAGTGCAGATGTGGAGTGGTAGACAGGTAAGAGAGGAGCGCAGTAAATCCTATAGTATCAACAATGTTACTCTGAATGAGGGAGGAAAGTTTCTTCCTACGTGGTAGATTCGGAAGGAGGTGTAAGTGGGCCGTGCCGAGGGAGCGAGGGCGCCATGCTAAAGCGTTTCCGGTGTGTAGTTAGGTAGATGGGAAAGTGCAGATGTGGAGTGGTAGACAGGTAAGAGAGGAGCGCAGTAAATCCTATAGTATCAACAATGTTACTCTGAATGAGGGAGGAAAGTTTCTTCCTACGTGGTAAATTCGGAAGGAGGTGTAAGTGGGCGGTGCCCAGGGAGCGAGGGCGCCATGCTAAAACGTTTCCAGTGTATAGTTTGGTAGATGGGAAAGTGCAGATGTGGAGTGGGAGACAGGTAAGAGAGGAGTGCAGTAAAATCCTCTAGTATCAACAATGTACCTCAAATTATGAGTGCAATGGTTATTTTCAAACTCTGTGATTTTTTTCTTTCTTGCTAAGAATGAAGCACCAGTGACAATATGAGTTTGACAAATCTCGCCACATACTGCAGCCTCAACAGTTTATACCCTTCCCTTATTAATAGATCAACCTCAGCCCCAATCTATAAACATGCATGACTTCTAAAGTTAATTTGTGAGAAAGTACACGTTTTACAAGTAAGTAAAGTCATATAACTACAAGTTAAACCATAACTATAAAATTATTAAAACGATAAAACTATATAGATATAAAACGATAACTATAAATTTATGAAAACGATAAAACTATATAGTTATAAAACGATAACTGTAAAGCTATGAAAACGATAAAACTATATAGTTATAAAACGATAACTATAAAGTTATGAAAACGATAAAACTATATAGGTATAAAATGATAACTATAAAGTTAATCATAACTATAAGGTTATAAACAATAACTATAAAGTTAAAAGAGTTTTGAGTTTCAGCAGTGTGGTAAGTGAAGTAAACCTTAAATGCTGGATGTTCATCAAGCTGGCACATTCATACAGTGTAGTACAAATGCCACATTTCAAGTTTAAACTCCTGTGAAACCCCCCAAACTTATTAGTTTGGTTATTTACAAACTCCTTTACCCCCCCCCCCCCTATGATCATATCTAAGGTCACTAACCTCCTCTTTCTGGCTCTACCATCCAAAGGTTTTAACATGTGTTTCGTCTTGGATTTTCAAACCCTGTGTAACACCAATCTAACAAGATCAAGCCACGAATAACTCAAACCCTTTAAAGCGTTAGTCTTTATTTTCTCTCAACCCTATTCCACATTTTTTATTCACCGATTGATATTTAACTACTTTATGTAATGTTGATGGAATTATTTTATTCTTATAAAGCATTTATTTTGCTTCTCCCTTTCTTTCTTTTTATTATTTTTGTTTGGCCTTCAAGTATGGTAAGCATTCTTCCCAATTTTATCCCTAATCATAAAACCTTAGCTAAAATGTAAAAAAAAAGAAAGTCCATCTTCATTTACTTTGAAGTTTATTGCCTAAACTTCCTTCCCATGTTTTGTCATACTTGACTAACTTCTTCAATGATGAAATTATATTAAAGATTTCGGCAACACTGCTTCACCGTTTTTAATTTAACATTTAAGTTTATACCATTAACTGTTCTACCCAATCTTGTCAGCTCATCAAACTTACCAATTCGATGAAATAATGAGTGAAGAAAAGATGTCACGATAAATCAATGGGAGGAATGCTTTGAAATAAGTGTGAGAAAAATTCACTTTTGAAAGTTATAAAATATTGTTATAAAATGCATCTCAGATGATGAAATATACCTCCAAAATTGTTTACACATTCCCAAAATTTTATCTTAAGTATAAAATGATCGAATTATACTTGGGGAAAAAATTGTAACATTTTTTTATCCAACACAATCAATATATAAGACTTGACAAAAAGTTGGTTGATTTCATGATGTAAACCAAAGAAGCTGTCTTAATTAGTTCTGATTAGAAACATATCCCTTGGGATGGAGTCAAAGGTGAGGAGAATTCTTTCAGATCCGGTCAACTTTTGCGGATCCTACTGAAGATATGAAAGCCTATACAGAATCGTCATGTCCTCAAGGGAAATTAACCATCTAGGTGTAGATAAGTGATAACTTTGAAATGGAGCCCGACTTGCAGGTGTTGCATGGCATGCCTCTAAGCTCAAGATGTTATCAGTCACTGAAGGTGTCCGGGTGAAATATTTTACAGAATAAAGCTGTCAAATTGGTCATTTTTTTAAGACTAATTAATATTCATGTTAACAAGTCATTCTTAGCCTCTGGTTTTTACACTGTTCGCATGGATGGATCTCTTCTAACTCCATGGATCTACTATCAGTTTTTTAATATATATTTAAAAAATAGTTTTTATTTATTTATCAGTTTTTCTTTTATTCAGAGGAACAAGTTACAACTCCTTTGAATGATTATAATTGTTCTGACACCAATGAACTACAATGGTATGAGTCTATTGTACAAGCTCAGAACATCTGTGCTTTTCACCTAAAATATTCCAGAGGAATGGATGAACATCTGGCACTAAAGACACTGACTTACCATTAGGGTTAATACGCTGTGAGTTCAAAATGAAAAATACAATGCACAACACCTAACGTTAATATTTTTTCCCATAAATTAAAGCAGCACTTTGCATTGAATCATCGAAACTTTGTAATATGGAAGCTGCACGGATGCACCCAGACTTGTCTATGGTACATAGTAAAGTTTTTACACATTCTGTACATAATTGCAACTTTGAGATAACATCTGATAACAATCAAGCATCCTATGTTTTAATACATCCATCATAATCATGAGTTTCTCAACCTTGTTCTGTAACAGTAACATAAAATATTAGTAAACCAAATTCCCTATATTTTCCTTACTACATGCAAACAAAACGTTGTAAATATTTAACTTCTTGCACCTCATCACCGAATTATTTCTCTTTGAGGGCATTCTAGCATACTCGTCATTATCGACTGAACACATGCATACTTGAGTCTTTTTTTGGGACTTTACATCACCATGTTAAACATTGTAAACGCTCTGTTGGCTCGCTATCATAAATCAATCCATAAGGTGTTCGGAAAATCACTTTGCAAGGAAAACATCTTCAGGCAGAAAAACCAATCAGACGAAATAATTTGTAACGATTCTTTTGACGTTATTGGTTTGAGAAAGAAACATCAACCAAAGTGGGAGTGTGTCAAATTTGTCTTTTGTCTTTATAACACAATTAGCAGTTGCTATATGAGTCAAAAGACTCGCTCAAGGTAAATATGTTGCTATGAAATAGTAGGTGAGACAATAGCCTTAGGAGTAAAAAAATGAATATTTCAGTTTCTGCCTTTTTTGTCAAGTGATAATTAAAGTTAAATGGAGGAGCAGCACTAACGAGACTTTAAGATAGCATGAGTCACTTAGTCATCAAAACTAGATTTATACATTATACTGTATAAGGAGTATGGAGTAATACCTACTTAATACAATTCAGAAGATATACTAAATAACAACTTGTTTTGTGTACTTTACAATATACAGACAACACGTAACACAGACTGAATAGACGCCATCCCTTGATCCAGAGATTTGAGTGAAATTTGATTAATGAATTATGAAGACAAGCATCCCATAGCACCCTTGATGGCACAAATAAGGAATAAACTTGCAAACGGAGACCCTGTCCATTTTATATTGATGTACCACAAAACAACCCATCAACTGAGAGTCTCTCTTCTTATGTGGAATTAACGAGAGAAATTATTCATACAGTCGTAGCAGCATGGGTAATACGTTGGACGCCATGACGATATACCAGTCTCAATAAAAACACTGACTTAGTGATTGCACCACCAAGAAACGGATTTAGAGCCTAAATGGTTTGTGCCTTTAAAAAAAATATTTCATTTTAAAATTCTGGATTGGAAAAATATCTTGAACTTGAAGAATTAGGCCAATGCTACCAGCATAGCTTAATTTGTCAGACTAAACGGAGCCAGGTACTGTACCAGCCTCCGTGAAGGGGGGAAATATATGAAATTCAGATTAATCATAGATCTATGATTGAACCCAAGATAAATAAAACTATGACAGAGTCAAATGATAGGCATTATAATTAACAACTTTAGTATGATGCTTGCAAAAACAAGTAGGGAGGGAACAGGGACTCCTTGGATATACTGATCAGGATTATCATAATAATCCATGAAAACATAATTTGAGGCGTTGAATCCAATCTGCGATTCCGATGTGTCCAGTGTCATCATCTGCACTACATTAAAGGTTACATACCCATACGTGTACAACTTTTAATGGAAACAGAGTTTTGAACAGGAGGAGAGAGGATGTGATTGAAGGGGATTTTGGATGGATGGGATAGGGTCGATGATATGGCATGGTGAAAGAGTCTGTCGTATCCAAAAGGTGGGATACAGTTGCAGAGATGGTTTAAGCAATCTTATCCCAACTGCTTTTGGACAGAGTATAGTATTGACAATTCTAACACTAGGGCTAAGATATCTTGCATGTTTATGTATAACAGAGTGCATTTTACCCTTACCATCACCTACCCCTTACCCTAGGTTCACCTTTACAATCTCTTAGCTAGTAGCACAGACAGGAAGTTCTTGCAAGAAAGATTAATAACAGGTTCTGTTTACAAGCAGTCAACATAATAATATACTTTTCCAAGTTTTTAAGTTCCAATAGATCACTTACACTTTGACCTCTACAGTAACACCCTAAAAACAGTAAGGCACTACAACAGAAACCTTACATCCATCTGGCTGTGTAGCTAACATCATATCTCTACCAATAAAATAACTTTCAGTATGATGTCATTGCCAATGACGTCATATTATGGTCATTTCTTAGTTTATAGCTTAATCTCTGTTCACATAGAAAGGTAAATATGTGGACAGAGTAACTTCCTGACCCATTCTCTGTAATCCATTGTCAAAGTGTATATAACATGTAACTTTCACCAATTGTATTCAGTAGTAGATATCTAGCCAGATGAAGCTCTAATATACCCTGTTTAATTTCAAATATTTGTTTTTGTCCTCATTTCTTGTTCACATACCACCCCTGTGACACATGTGTAACCAATATGCATTAAAACCCAAAGTGGGAGGACTGTAACAAGTTTTCTCCACAGTTTGGGAATTTCACGTTTTTATTATCCTTATTTACGGGTCCTAATGGATTTATCTGCCCCCTTCCTCTTGCAGCACATTTCTGCAGCTACTAAACTAAACTTCAAATTGTTAAATGATGGCAGTTGCTTACAATTATGGCCGGCCCTTTAAAGGTATTTAGTTACACATGTAAACTACTATGTATTAGGAGGAAGAAAATCACTTTTTTATCAATCCAAACAAACAATTTACGTGACACAATGAATGTCCGAACTACCTTTCAATACGTCATTTCCTATTATTATGTTTTGATAACATTTGAACAATATGGATGTAAAAACAAGGATATCCACCAAGTCCTCCCACCTTCCATCCAGAGTTCTGTTTAGTCATGCTATGTATGCATTGTTCTATCTGCACAACAAAACAAAAGATTTACACTGAGATGCAATAATGGTTAGTTAATTGACATTGATGAAACAAGCTGAAGCTGAACCTCTTTCAATTTCATCATATTGTTTGAATCTGTTTTTATAACTTGTTTTATAACGGAATTTGAATTGACAGAATAAACAAAGTCCTTAAGCATTAACACTTTCATTCCAAATCACAAGGAAGAAATTAATTCATATAAAAAATCTATAATGTGCTTTTGTATTTATTTGATTCATGTTTTACCAAACAGGTGACTTATTTAAAATCAAAACTAATAGTCCAAAACTTACTGGACGTCTAGAATATCCTAGGATATCCAGAATCCGATGGAAGAAAAAACTCCTGAAACTTCTGCTACCGTAAGGACGAAATCCGAGGGAAATATTTCTATCGAGAAAATGCGTGTGGGCACTTAAAATCGAAGAATGAGGAGAAGGAGGGGCAATGACCAGGGAGCTGGTCATGGAGGGTGCACGGTGTTAAAGGGTTACCATGGACATTATTGACACGGTAGAACGGGTGCTAAGGTTGTGAGGACACAGGTAAGCGAGGAACAATTAAGTTAAGCAATACTTCTTCTTGTTAATAGATGTTATAGGTTCATATATACTTAACTTTGATTTCCACTGTCTTTTTTGGTAATTTGACTACGCATCAAAACTGCTAAAGGATAATACGTCATGTTTCTTAAAAGCGTATTGAAACTGCTGACGCAGCTGAGTGTTATGCTGATGTTTGTACCATTATGACCACATTTTTCTAAACCAATTTGTTATAATAACTAAATTAACTACAGTGGGATGACCTTGTTATATAAATTAATTATTCAACTAAGGGTTTAATGACTCATAATGAATTAAAGATTACACGGAAATATAAGGTGTGAGTAGCATATGGCTGTCCTAACGATAGTTACCAAAAGTCAATCTGAAACCCTAAAAGGTCATTTTTAAAGCACCTTTTTAATGCTCCTCTATAGATACTGAAATTGATAATATTTAATACATTTTTCCAAGTTTCTCCATAGATACTGAACTCGATAATATTTGATGGCATTTTCATCCCAGTTCATTTTTAAGTCCATCTAGTTTTTAGCATGTCTAAACATCAGATTGTCTAGTTTCTTTCAAATAGTGTTCAGTTTAAGTCAAAATATGAATTATCCACACCTACAGAACGTGACGATGATACATATTTTTCTTTTAGTCAAAACAGAGCGATAAATCAACCTCTCTCTTAATTAAAGTCGTAACTATTCAGCTTAACTCAACAAAGTGTAGCGTACCGTACACAAAGCCTTACAATGGGTATAGAGTAATCTGGATACAGTTTATGTGACTTCAAGCTGATGATAGCATATTGATAGACTACTGACTGGTATGAATTAGAATCTGCACAGCTTTTGGCACAAGAACTGAAACAATTAAAGGTCAAAAGGGTTTGAAATCAATTGGCAGCTAACCCAAAAATATCAAAGCCAAACTGAACAAGATCTTTTGATTAGTAAAATCCCATTTGATGTCCAAAAATAATTAACCTGTCCATATATTTCGAAATCCTTTCCTATCACATAATTGTGATAGGATATAGGATATAAGTATCATGTACTGTGCAGACTGGAAGTGAGGCCCCGTACTAGGTACTGGCTATCTAGCAAAGTTGCCTGTTCTCGTATTTGTTCTGATGGATTCGTACTTGTACCCAGGCACTTTGGAATCTAGTTTACACTCTAGTGCAAACTTAAGTACTGGTCCTCACACTTAAAACCTTGTACTCATACTAGTACTCACTATAACAGGGATTTGTACTTGTTCCCGAGCACTTTGGGATCTAGTTTACACTCTAGTGCAAACTTAATTACTGGTACTCACAATTAGAGCCTTGTACTCACACTAGTACTCATTATAACAGGGATTCGTACTTGTAACCATTCACTTTGAATCTACATGTAGTTTACTCTCTAGTGCAAACTTAAGTACTGGTACTAACACTTTGAGCCTTGTACTCATACTCATCACAACAAGAGTTCTACTTCTACTCGTACTCATGCTGTTGTACCCATACTTAAGTCTGGTGACCTGTGTGTACTAGAAATGTTAATATCCTTAGAACCAATTTCATACAGTGGAGTAAGAGAAGTCCTTGTTATATATACTAAACCAACACAATAAAAATCCAAGTACAGCCTTTCATTAAAGCAGTGAACACCAACAAAATTACAGCAAAGCTACTGTAAAAGCTATTATCATATTGTATCATAGAAATACATATATAAAATTCATCAACTGGAAACAGTACACCATTGAAGCCAAATATATCAATCTTGCAATATAAACTATGTCATTACTATGCCTTATCTCTTATGCCAGGACAATTTATTGTTTGTCTATGAATTCTTCAATCTCTCAAATATCTTTTCGCTATCAGTTTACATCTTTCTCCCTTGAATCATCAATCACAGTCAGGTGGACTATCAGGTGACATAACTTATTCTTCCAGCATTGTTGATAAAGTGCTCGTAGATCAACACCCGCTGCCTGTCACGAAGATGAAATTATGTAATACATAAAGGAGCTATTTGTGCATGAAACCATAAAATATAGCACAAGTATTTAGTTCTTTGTTCAGATTCTTGCCCCACTTACAGTGGTAGTTTTCAGTTAGTAGTGTGATGCCGTTGGTCATCATATCTGTCGCCCTCTATTTGCCGGTAAGCTACATTACGTAATTATTCGTCGTTACTAACACACAACCATCCAAGCCGCATTTGTTTCCATAGCACCACCAGTCCTCAGGAGGGAATATCTGGACGCGACAGAATCTTAGACTGAGTTAGCGTTATAGTATATATGACAACCAAGATCGGTACCAAACGATACCAGTATAATATCTACATGCAACACAATTTAATATCAATGTGAACGTTTCTATCAATTAGTTTGTTATGTACAGTCAGTTCAATTTTGATTGGATTATTCCATTATTTTAAACTTCTGATTGATTGTTTGATTGATTCTAGTCGATTCAATGGCTGACTTATTTAAATACAAGTCAGCTCAATTTCTAACTGGTTCATTTCCTGAGAATGTTTCATTGCTGTCCATTCAACTTTGTATTGGCTCATTCTAGTTAGAAAAAGTTCCTGATTGGTTCCCTTCAATGAAGTCAACTCAATTTCTGATAGGTTTAATCAACTCAAATCCTCATTTGTTCACTAAAATAATATCAACTTTTGATTGGCTTGTTCACATAATACAGTATCTCATATCTGATTGGTTCGTAAAATCAATCCAAACTTTTTGATGAGCTTATTCCACTCACTTCTTCTATAGGTTGGTTCAATTCAAGCATTTTCAATTTCTGTTACTTTAGTCACATGAAGTTCTCAGTAGTTCACTCTAATCTGTTACTACACAGATTGGTTCATTTCGCTTCCACTGCTAATCGATTATTCCAGTCAGAACCAGATTGGTTCTTTTCAGTCAAACATGAAATTGTACTTGAATACCTCTAAAATTGTGTTTATATCGGTTTGTGCACAACAATATACCTAGTTTAATGGCACTCAAAACTCTTGTATACTGTAATTTATGCCATTCATGGAATAATTTATGCGGTATAGCATCGCAAAATGCTATGCAAAATGGACCAGTTGCTATGCAAAATGGGCAAGTTGCTATGCAAAATGGGCAAATTGCTATGCAAAATGGGCCAGTTGCTATGCAAGTGAAAAGTGTTTAGCACTTTTTGTACACAGGAGCCATGTACAGACTTCACAGCCCTCGAAACTGCTACACAAAGCTTGAGCACTAAATTATTCATGTTTATGTACTTTCAATATAGTTAGAAAATTTTTCAATAAAGATTATGAATGAAACATTGATTATCTGGGGGTTTTAATTATTTCTTTTTCATTAAAAGGTGCAACAGAAACGAACACTAAATAATACAACTTTCAAAGGATAAAAGCCAGCACTAAATTAATCAATTGTTCAAGTCTGGACTGACTTCTCTGAGAACATGATTGTACATGGTTGCTAAGGCAAATGAAGAAGAAACACATCAACAAAACACAGGATATATACAACAACATGGGATTTCAAGTGATTTATACAACAATATTTGTTAAGTGTGATTGAAGCTAATTGAAGAGTTGTATTCAGATGAAAGATACGTGAAAGATTATGTTTCAGACCAGGGTCACATCATCACTTTGAAAGGCAAAGATATAATATCTACCAGTAATTTAATCTTTTCACAAGGTTCACAATGATCAAGTATTCTTTTATTCCTTTAATAATTTTTGAAAGGAGAGTGAGTGAGAGACTGCCAAAATTTACCAAAATTATCAAGGTGAATAAATTGGTAAACTTTTCACTTTATGTTGATTGATAATGAGAATGTAGTTCACAGAACTGTTTTCTTCGCAAGACCACAAGTGGCATCCTATATCTTTCTTTCTTTCTTTCAATTAAATTTGGCAAGATCTACCTGCCCGAACACAATTACAAGGTGATGAAAGGAGGCTTTTTGTAGATCAGTTCAACTTAATATCTCTAAAATGGAAAGTGCAAACTGCCAAAATATTCTGATCTAATTCTGTCATATTGATCAGTCAAAAGTCTGTAAACTCCCCAAAAATTCTTTGGTTAATTTCCTCTTTTGTGATCTGTACAGTAAGGCATGAAAATAAGGGCATTATACTGTCTGTAGGAATGCATCAGAATATTACCCATGGAGCTCCAAAGATGACAACTGACCTTTTAACATTATTAACCAGTACTGACATAATTGACTATATTACATGCGTATAGTAGTTCAGCTATTCGCTCACTTGTGAAATCACTGCTTCATACATGATGCATAGTTAACCCAATTTCTCAGCAGCAAAATTAAAGTGGTCAGCAGCTTAGGAGAGATGATCCTCATATCCTACAATATTTGATGAAAAGTATGAAGTCAAACCATACTGGTATAAATCTGATACAAAGTAATTGGCTGAATTTACGATGATGCTGTTGGTTCCAGTACTGCTTGTGTTGGATAACTGACAAAGTTTTTTTCAGTAATAAGTTATAAAAAAATTTAAAATATTCTAAAACTTGATGTACACTGATAAAATAAACAATCATGTCAGATTTTTCTCATAAGCCAGACTTTTATAAGTATCTACTTAAACAATAGAGCTTTCCATTTATAATGAAAATAGTATGTAGGTCTGGCAAAGCAATGTTTTGGTAACTAGTGTTCTCTTAACACACAACTGCTGTGTAAGGAAGTGTACTCAATGAATGTACACAAGTTTTATTAATATCTTTGAAAGTCTCTCTCCCAGAGAAGACCTTGACCTAAATTATGCTGGACACTATGTCATAATTCATCACAACGATAACTATGACAACAGACACGATTCCACCCAGCTTAACCTGCATTTACTTCAAAATATCTGTATTTATTTATCCTCTTTTGAAATAAATATCAAGAGAAACATGCAACTCAGATATCTAGGTCAACTTTCCCTGTGGAGTATCGAGTCGATGGCAAGTGGAGGAAGAAAAAAGCTATGGCTTATGTAAGAATGTACCCTACCATAAAACTGTAACGAAAAAAGCCACAGCCAATTTTGAAATCTTAATTTTCTAGCAATTACATACGGTCACTTGGCAAGGGAAATAGGTAAATCAGATTGGGCAATGATGGCAGAGTAAACATTGGTCTAATGAAGATGAAAAATGAATCGAGAAAATTGGAAAGAGTCGCAAGGTGTGAGACAATACAGAAATTTTGTACGACAGAAATTTAATCTTGTAGAAAGAGGGCAAAGTCACATAGTACATAAATCATTTTCCAAATTAGTGGTTTGGCGAAAGAGGCAACACCTCTCATATAAGTCTATATATTCTTACATCCTCATTTTAATTGTGTATAATATCACAGACAATAGCAAGCAGAAAACCTTTTCCAGAAGCATATTATGCAACTAAAATCATATCATGGAGTTTTTATCAAACATGGTCTACTTTTCAGGATTTGCCGATAGATATACACTCAAACATCTGTGCCATTAGCAATAATAATGAAAATATATCAAGAATATATAAAAATGATGTATTATTATTATTATGAAATGATCAATATGCTGGTATGATGATACATTTTTTGTCTGCATAATGAAGAATTTTGACTATAAAGAGTAGATTTGAATGAATAATGCAGTCCTTTTGGAGGATACCTTCCAGAATGAGGAGGGTTTATTGGCCGGTAGCGATTGGTTGCTAAGGGCGTACAGTGTTACAAAGGTGACCAGTTCACCATAGCTACAGCAGCGCGAGAGTGATAATATTGTGAGGCGGCAGGTAAATGTGGATAGCCAGCGAGGAAACTGAATTGAAACAGATTACGCTAGAATATCTCACCTAAAGCACTCTGGGCTGACGTTGATGATATTAATATGGAAGACAAGCAAATGCCGATGAAATAAACCCCTAGCCACCTCATCTTGGAAATTCCTTGACCACTCTCTCTGACTGCAAACGCAACTCTCTGTTGAAGAGAAAAGAAAATCTTGCTAATAAAAAATATGCATGCGGAAATGAAGACCATTGAAGTGTTTTTGAATTGTACACCAAAAGTAAAACAAATTTAATGGCCACTTTAAGGATAAAAATATCTTTGACAATACAATCCATAAAAGTAGACTGACAGCTCATATAACAGAGAGCAAACCACTTCATCATAAAACTTTTGATGAATAAGCACACTTTATCACAATCAAATGCCAATGTTGGAAACATAGGTTTACCCGGTTGTTAATTTTTTTTAAATGAATGATGTTAGAAAAGACATGACAAACACATTCCAGGTGCATGTTTTATTTGACATTCTCAACAATAGTGATTGGATTCCTTAAGGAGAAGGAAAACTACCTTATAGTTATCACCTTTCATGTACCATACTTCATTTCTCACCAGATTCACTCAAGTTTAATACTTGAGTAATATTCTCTTTGAAGACTAAGAACTGTTTTGTTTTTTACTTTAAACAGGCAAAATTAGCTATAAGTAGTTATGGTTTCATGCCCACAAGAGTTAAATATGACAACAACTTCCAACCCTCAATATTATGTCTGCAAAGTATGGTAGGCTAGGCTATGTAACTCTACTATAAAAGTGTGGTAGGTTTCATGTTTTCTTCTCAGTGTTCTATTTTTTGTTGTTAATTCTAACAGGGCTTGAGTTCTTACTGAAACGTTGCTATTGTAGTATATTTGAGTGCACCTGGAGGAAATGATATCATATATGGATACATACTATTTAAGATGAAATTTTAAGAGCTACTTGAAAGCTATGATATTGTATAAAATCAGCACTTTATTGTAAGGGCAGATCCAACCAGATAGTCAAGTATTTTTGTCTCTTATACCTTCTTGGATGATACATAGAGAAAATAAACTGAAAATAGAAACATTCAAAGCTTTGAATAGGAAATTGAATAATTAAATTTGATAAAAAATAGTCCTTTTTATTAGATGATCGATTAACCAATAAATCAAACCATTGGAAAACACAGCACCGAAACTGACAGATTTATCCATTAATCCGATATATTAAGGAGTTGAAGGATAACAAAGAGGGAAAGAAAAATCATCAAAAAAAATACAATTGGTTATTTTATAGTGGTTAGTTTGATGGCCTGAAAGTTCAATTAATGCTGTAGACTTCATTCGGCTGTTATTTTGACCAAACAAACAGGTTACCAGTTCATTCTAGGCTCGGTAGTGCTCAAAGTGTGGATACTGTACATGCAACATAGTAGCTTTCGAGGCCCTAATTTTTTTTTCTATTCTAAAATACTAGGTTCCCTTTTATAAAACTGCAATACATCTTTCGAATTTGGACCATTTCGCATATATCATTTTGCAATGGGTTATTGGATCAATTATGTTTTCCACTATGTAAATTTTGTACCCAACACATTCAATTTATTATTTCAGAAGAAAATCTTTGAATTTTACACCCAAGTTCATCATCATTCCCATTCCAAATTTAGCGGTTAAACATAAAAGGTTAAGTTTCCTAGTATCTCATCTTGCCCTTAAACGACAGATTGCGCTACTACCGTACAACCAAATTATGACCAATAAACAACACGGAAGGCAGGTTTAGGCCATGACACTACAGAACAAAAAGTGAAACCAATCATTTGCTACTGTCCTTTACTTTGACAGCATGCTTAATCAAACACAATGTCTGTGAAATCAAAAGTACTGAAAGCTGCATTGCTTTCCCCCTCTTCCTTTTGAATTTTGTTTCCTTTTGTTTGAAAAAAGTGGAATTTTTGATACCATGACAATCACACACTCACGGAGATTGGATGGTTTTAAGATTTTAAAGACATGTATCCTATGCAGATATTGCTTATAAATGGTATTACAGATTTGCTATAGAATGTAGATATACTGTATACAGTAATATTGTTCGTGTACAGATAGAAAAAAATCGGAATAATGGTAGAAGGGAGCAGGAAACTCCCACGAAGAAACAAAACAAAAGTGGTCTGCAAATTTGTGCAAACAAGAGAAAACCACAACTTCTGAAAATGCCCAAATTACAACAGATTAATTCTTACACTGGGGTACAATGCTAACAACAGAACTGTTTGTAATTTGAAAATTCACTACAGATTTCAATTAATCAAAGTAAGAAACGTTCCTTGATTTCCTTTCACGAAATGAATATTAAAAATAAATAATATATAAATGATTCATGCACAAAAACAGTTCATCTCCCAGATACCTTTATAACACCAACAATATAATATTTGTGCAAAAGATACAGTCAGAAATTTATATCATTTTAACATTTTGTTCCCCCTTTTAATTATTTTGAAGTGGAACACAACTGTATATAATTAAGGTAATTAACTTTTACTGTTTTGAAGATTCTAGTATCTGATAATGCTGACACTTTTATACCATATTCGAAAGCTATGCTTCAGTACCATTTCTGCAGAGGTCGTCTTTGTTTGTACTCACAATGCGTATCAACAAACAAACAAACCCTAGATATGTGATTAAACTGTAATGTTACAAAAACATCGATCTTTCATTAGTTAATGACATTACCAGATTATGATGTTACCTTTGTCCAATGTACAAAGCTTTTCATGTGTCAGCCAATTTTGTTCCTTCAAGCATATGATCTTGTCGACACAAATTCATTTACCGAGCCAACCGACCACATCATGTAAGATCCGAACCATATCAACAATTCATTCACAACAGAACTTGGTTACACCCAACGTATTGAACCTTACTCACGTTCTGTCATGGAATCAATGACAAAAGGTAGACCTTAGAAATCAAATGCTTAAAAGAATCTTTGTCATCGCAGGGAGCTATTAATGACTAGTCAGAGCATTTAATCATACAGGTGTACTCCAACAAATATTACTTAACATTCAAATTTCTCAGGGAGTGATGATGGTGAAATGAAGTTTTTCACCCCCCCCCCCCCATATGTGACTTTACTTGGTAATTAACTTCCAAATCTAAAAGCCAGATTAGCTTGTAACTTCAAAATTTCATATAGTCACAATATGGTAAAAACCATATGGTCACAAAATGATCAAGTTTTATCCCCCCTAAAAGTAAGAACAAATTTCTGCTTGGTAGTACTTGCAAAAATTCAGGTTTCAATGGGAGCCAGCTTTGCTTTGCTACACAGTTACAGATCTTGCATTGTCCAACAAAACTGTTCACATTATAAAGTTCACAAATTGACACAAGAGAGAACATTAATAAGTCCAAAATCAGTTTTCACATATCTGAAATTTAAAACCACATACATGAAATCTTTACATCTGGAGGAAATATTCTGTGACTCTATAAACAGTCTTAGACTTAGTACAAACAATGTTTAGGAAGTAATAAATTGTCTCACCCCTGCAGCGGTAAATTTAACAAGATATATTCCATATAAAGAAGATGTAACGAACTGTTTGGAGGGTGTTACATTTCTATTGACATGCTCTACTTCCTTCTGTGCCTGTAACCAACTACAGGATTAAATTCAATCGCATTCATATACCTAGAACTCCCTCAGGCCCTAATAGACTACTAATTCATCAAGCTATTTTCTCACCTTGTCAAAGTTTCAAACTAGAATGAAGTAACTAACTAAATCACAATTAGAAGAATATATGTAGGAACCAGATGCAGTCACTGCATAAAAATCTGATCTCTTAGAATGGATAACTGACATGTAAAATGTCAGCATTAGCCAATCAAAATTGATCATGTTTGATTAAAATGAATCCAGTACTGTGTGAAAAGAAATTGCGAGTTGAAGATGATACAGATTATTAAAAATATTTACAATAACGGAACATTAAATTAAAAAATCCAAGCATTAACAGAAAGGATCAAAGACTGGAGATTTTACACATCAACATTTTTAAATACTTGGTGCTCTTTTCATGGAGCCCCTTATATTTGAAAACATTATGTTTCCCTACACTTTGCTAAATTGTTAGCAATTAGATAGAGCCCGGTTTGTCGTGTCTCACGTGATGGTCCATCATTAAAGAAGGAGAGACAGGCACTGTTTGCACACAAATCCTGTACACTACCAAAGATAAATGAGTCTCAAATGTAGCCCTGGAGTAGTGTAACCAAGTTGCAGTTTATAGTTCTATTAAAAGAAAAATTTTATCACCTTTAATACCACTGTAGTATATGTATACACTGATAGCTTGACAAAACTTCAAGATCTACTTGATGCAATGCAAGTCTCTTGGTAACCATGGAGTTTTGTTATGAGTCCTACAACACTGACAATGTGAGTATTGCCATTAATCCAATAAATGAATAGAATTGCAATTCAAGGACACAAACTTTCCCTCAAGATGGTAACATGATATGCATCTACTGGTTCAAACAATCAACTCAGAGGTTCAAGTCTCCCAAACGCAACTCATAAAGCGATGTACTATAGATTATCAAAGTAGAGGTATAGACTTTGTTATGTTATGTCCCTCATAGCCATATGATATGATATATCTTACAAACATGGCATTGACCATTGTCCGAATAACAATGGCACCACTTTTGTCACCTTAACACAATGCATTATACCCAATTCTATGGACAGACAGGAGTCAGACATTCTCAATGCAAAAACACAATTAAAATCAAATACGAGCTTCAGCTGCAATTTGTTCTTCTAAAGCCTTGTTTGAAGATATCGATGAGACTTGAGCACATGCATCGATGCCTCGGTGTAATGAACCGATTAGAATCTCCTTAGTATCTGGTCAGAAAGTTCATAATCTTGTTTTTGCTTCAATCAACCCTAGAAATTACTCCTTTTGATACTTAATTGAGAATACAATATTTTTTGGTCAACTGAGGACTACTGATCTTATTCACTTTTTCATAAGTACAGCGTTAAAGGTTGGATGGATGACTTTATTTAAGTTATTCTCTCTTGCCTGTTAAAACTTCAGTACCAACTTATTAGACATGGAAGCTCGAGTTGAGTACAATTGTTACATAAAGACATGTAAATAAAGTTGATTAACTGTCTCTTTACATGGTCCAAGCATCTCTCCATGAGGTTACAAAAATTCCAGACTTGCACACAGTTGGAAAGAAATATTGTACAAGTAGTCGTCCATGAAAACTCAGAAAAATTACCAGATTTGGATTACAATGGACAAACTTATCAGTCTCCCTACAACTGTAGCAGTTTCACACTACCATGTCTAAGCTGACCTGGTAACTTAACAATGACCTCCAATGGTGACCAGTCACCTCTGGACAAACCTCTACTGATTATTATAAAACCCAGAGTATCTATTTGTGTCATATAAATAGCTGGAAGCTAATTATGTACTGTAACAGTGTCTGTTTATCAGATCTGAGTATCCCACATTCCAACCTGAATATAAGAACATTTAAAGCAGCTTTTTGAGCTGAAATTGATAAATATGTTAATTCTAGTCCATAATAAAAACTGGTAAGTCTATTTAGTCAAGTTTTACATCAAGTAGTGACGCAAAAGTAAAAGTTTGTAACTGTTAATAATAACTGCTATAGTCTCATTCAACCACCTCAGGCCCCCCCACACCCTCCCCTTCCCCCACTTCCTCCTGAATGAATCTTTATTTTTGATACAATTGAATGTCGTAACATTTTTCAATAGCTTTGAGAAGATGATACTACTTTCAAATCTGTCATTTGTCACACCTTTTTATCTCTACTAACAGTAACAGGCTGATACTGCCCAGGTTGCATAGTTTAGCAATACATATTTGTACATGAATGCCTGATCTAAGACATACCATGTTCCCTCATCAGACAGCTCTATTAATCTACCGCAGGACTTGGATAGCATGTTTCTTGACTGCTATATAGCTAGGTCATAAATCAGGGACATCCCGGTATCAGTGTATTGACATGAAGATATGCTGACAATGTCATGTACAGTATATGTCAACAACCTATATGAATGTTACCATTAACATTCATGACACTGAAAACATACACAGTCAACATAACTTAACCAAACATCAAGAAAATTCAGCCATTACTCAAATATTTTTAAAAAATGGAAATCTTTTTCAAAATCGTTTTACTGTGAAGAATTAAAGAATGATGTTTGGTTAAGTTATGCTGTTAAGTTATGTTGACATGTGAAACGAGATCCAACTTTAACCCATCCACCCTCTGTACACTACAGTATCTCAAGAATCTTACCAAAAACATCTTTCTAATTCATAAAATATACTGATTCCTTATTTCACACTGTTAGTACAATTGATCTTTATAAAATTTCACAATTTACAAGTGAAGTCTACATGCATCCACAAAACATGGAAATATTACAGACGTTGTAATAAGTTATAACTCAGGCAAAGTAATGATGCTTGATGATTTACAGCAAGCAAACAGATCTTGTGTGCCCTCATTCCCCCTAATCCCAACCCTCCCCCCCCCCCCTAATCCTCACTTAGGTCACTTTTCTTCCAGATATGCCGATTCCTAGAAATAGAGTGCATAAGTTGAGGAGACAGGTAGGGAGAGAAGATCAAAGAAATTCATAGGATTTCAAAGTGTTTTGCATCATCTTGTGTAAAGCAGACTAAGTATTTTGAACTGAAAGCTGTTAATCTAGAACTTCAAACTTCTTCTAGACAGCTGCAACCTCTTGTGATATTTTCCGGTTCGACTCAACTGAGCTCATTTAGTTCATCACCATCGCAACCGTTCCACAAAAAATACCATTTATGAAACGATGTTTGATTTGCATGATCAATGATCGGTAGTAATTTGGTCAAAAATGTTAGTCATTAATCATCACAACTATCTGTTTACAAGATAAGATAACTAAATGCTTTGTATACTGTGTGTGATGTAGAAACATTGGAGGAGCATATTCAAGAACTCGGTTTCATTCTCAGAAACCTTGAACAATTAATGGTAAGGTCCGAAATGACACACTGGTGTATTTACAGTCAGAAATCAGACTGCGACTTTTGACCGTTATTTCGCAATCATTAAACACTTCGCAAAAGCGGTGAAATGCATTGTGGGAGCTTAGTCCATCACTACATTTCAGTACACTGCAGCTTGGATATCGTCTGAAAATCCGTTTTAATACATATTCATAGAGCAGCAATCGAATTGCTTGAACGAAAACCTTGAAGAAAAGAAGTTAAATATTCATTAAATATCTGTTTGCGACGATGTCGGACTCACGATGTGGATGAAATTCGGAAATTTCTTCGCCCCGGCTTGAAAAATAAAAACGAAACGTGAGTAAAAACCTTTCATCTTTCGAATTGCACATTTTCTGTTTTCAAGAAGGTACAACCTCCATCGTCCGGTCAATGGTATAAAACAAATTGAACAATGATTTTGGGCTAAATTCGGAGTTGTTCCAGCATTCTGGGTTGAATTAAAGTGACATTTGTAAGGTTGCTCTTGATCACCGTCATCAACGTATCCTATCGTGGTTCATTGAATATGTACATGTGTATGCGCATTACCATAGTGTGTAGCCTAGGGTTATAGTTTTAAGTATTCTACAGTACAGTGTATTCATATTACGGGACCTTGTGTTTATGAATGATGTTAGACGTTGTTTACGAATACAATGTCGTTTCCTTGAATTTTAGGGTAGTGCTAGTACTGTACAGTGACCGAGCAGTAGGACCCTACAGTACAACTACACAATACTAGGCCTATGCTGGTAATTTTAAGTTTACTACTGACTTCTGCCACTGGTGGTTGTCAGCAATGGCAATACCTTCATACCAGCCCAGCTACTAGTAGTATTCAAGTACTAGTACATATAATAGTACTTGAAAATTAAAAAGCTTACATTGAAAAAAAGGTACTGCCTTGGTCGGCTCTGGTTAGTACTAAGTAGTTTTACCATTGTGTGATTTAATCCGGTGTACCTAGATACATAGGTTGGTCGAGTCAGTGACAGGTGAACATTGGTTCTGCACTGAATTTTTGTACATTGTTCGCAACACATTTTGGTAGTATCCTTTTGTGTGTGAATTCATATTGCACTTATTTTTTGGGGGGTTGTGCATGTGCCCATTTCACTTTGTTTCAAAGTTCTTCAACTTGTACTGCTGTATGTCTCTGTCATTTTCAGAGAGAAAATGCATTTACAAGTTCCACTACAATGTTACGTAATATGGGCTTGTTGCAACTAATCTCTGCCTGTTGCATTTAAAAGCAATGTGAAGTCATTCGTCATGTGACTTTAAATATTGTCTCCTATTATCCAATGTTCTGTTAATATTTATTTTTGTTTTCTTTTATTTTCAGGACTCTTTCTGCATGTGCGGGTTGGATTCTCCTTTGTGGGCAGTTGGGATATAGTACATGCATCGATATTCGAGACAATTGTAGCCTGCAATTATTTCAAGTTGCTTCCTTAATGTGTTTTTTTTTTTACATTATTCACAGTTTCAACAAATATGCATGTGTAAAATAAAAACCCCACCATATTATCTTCATTGTCATACATCATGTGGCAAATATTGATGCAATTGCATGTGGTTGTTTTTGTAGGTCCAGGTTGAAATAATGTTGCGGTGGAATGGAAAGTCAATTGTGCATCTTTTGTTCCTTGCAGAAAGTACACGAACCTAAGCATTCAATAAGGCTCAAGTTGATTTTTGTGTTTATGCATATGTGACACCTACCTTTGATAATTCACTCTGTAGACACAATCTAATGGGTAAAAGTGACCTGTTCTTGTTGCTTTGTCACAGGGTCAAACCTGACAAATTTCAAATAATGACAAGTCGTGGTACTCATCATGAATACTAATGAGGCGACAATTTCAAAGTTAATGTTTCAAAAATATAGTCCCAGCAATTGGTCTAACTGCATTGAGACATTGTGGTTGTTGGCCGATGACAGGTAAATGATAATATTTGGTATATTGATTATGTATATTAATGAGGGGATGTGGCTTAATACTAAGATTGGGAGGCCCATTAACCCTATACAGTAATATGGCATTTGTTCACCAAGGTATAATAGATATTTTAATTAAAGCTTGTTTCAACAGACTACTAATCAAGTCATTTCCAGTCAAGAGTGTAAAGTAATGTGTTAGTTCACATACAATTTTTTCCAAGTCAGATCAATTTGCTGGTCCTTGCAAAAACGCAAGTGGAGAAATTGTGAAAGTTTTGCTATCTCACAGGTTGTTACACTGTTACTTCACCCTGAATTTTCTCGTTACATATTTGCTGACACCTCATAAACATCTTAATGTGCTTGCTAAGAACAGAACTAAAATGCTAAAGTCAGTTTTGTCAATCTCACTCACATTAACTTACCAAACAATTATTTTGTCATGAGTGTTTGTTCATTGAGCATGAAACATTTCCTTTACTTTGGCCGTACCAAAACAGTTCATTGAAGACATAGTCATCCAATTCTTTCAATTAAAATTTCATTTCACCTTTTAACTTACATTTATGGAAAAGCGTCTTTATACTGTATCTGTTGTGTTGCTTTGAAGTGTTTCGAATGATTTCTAAAGGTAGTCAGTATAGGCCCCAAATTATAGCACGCTATAATTGCTCAAAGTTTTCAAAAAGTACTTTCCTTGAGGTCTTTACTCTTCGAATTGTTCTCAGACATTTTGAGGAACAAACAAGGTGACTGAATGTCCCAGTGAGGAAAAATACAAATAGTTTAAGAATTTTGACAAAGGTGACCATACTTGAATATCTAGCATAATTGTGGCAAATACAGCATGGTAACATTATTTTTTATGTGTTTCAAATCAATTTAAAATTGAGGTTTTCTAATGAGCAATTATCAAAAGTATAGTGTGTTCATATATTAGATGAACAACACCTTAGTACAAACTACTAAGTATTGCTTAACCTCTTCTCTAATTTTTAACAAGTAATTCTTTTAAGGTTTCTTTTAACATTTTTTTTAAGGCGATCAGTCTTTCAGGTAAAAGTAATTTTCCTCCAATAAAAGAGAAATTCCTTTACAATTGGTATTCTATTTGATTCTTTGTTTGTCAAAGGTGTCAGAAATTGGATCTTGTACCTCATACCACATGTCCATAAGACTAATAATATTTACAGCTCCTTAAAGACAAACATGCTATTCTGCTCCTCTGTACCTTTAATTGCAGTCTCTTGCAAGAAAGTGATTACAGTTATGCAGTTGCACATACTTATCCATCACCATGCAAGTTATGCAACAGGCGGATACCTCCTGTGGGTGGGGGGGGGGGGGGGTGGGGATTGTTCCTATCAATATACTTTGACTTCACCTCTCATGGGATGCTAAGGAATATGCAGTGCAATGTTACTATGATAAGGCTAAGCACATGCAGAGAAATTAATTCGCGATAGTAACCACACCCCCACTCTTTGAATTGCATGCTCAAGGTTTCAGAAAGGGTGTGATGTATTATGCTAAGCACATCACTTGTCTGAGATCACCCACCACCTCCCCCAGCACACACCATCGTTGAAACGTGCAACTGAAACCGAACCAGGTGATTGAGCATCGGCTGCTACGTAGTGCTTATGAATATCCCTACGAACCGTGGAAACGAGTTGAATGTAGAGCTGGATCATATGATGCTAACTTCTATACAAATTCAGTCATCACTGAATTTGTCTAACATCACTCGGTGCCGTGTGGACTGAATTTTGACCGGTTGTTTTCTAGCAACCTGAAATTTTACGAATGTTTTCATTTGTGGTATGGATTTATCCAAGCAAAAACCTATATAAACCTATTACATCTGCTAAAATCGATCGAAGTATGTACACTGGCTTCTGTGTTGTTGCATTCCAGCGCATACGCTGTGTTAAATGTATAGCTGTATATAGGATGCTAACTTGTTGAAATTTCAAAGATGGCGGCCCAACATCACCCGCGAGCATTGGAGACATGTGAAATGAATTGTGATCGGCCGTTTTCAAGCAGACTGTGATAATTGACGGATGTTTCTGTGTTTGGAATGAAATTATCTAACTGTTTGTGAACATTTGGCGTTTGTTCCGGTATTTTAAGTCTTTTATGAGTCGATTTCATGATCGGTCGCTACGGCTTTTGGAGCCGTGACCTAAATATCACCTGTAATTTAGCGGATTTCCTGTCAGTATTTCTGTTCGAATTTATCGCTAGTGGTAAGTCAGAAACCTTTTTATCTTAGTTTCCAGGTTCAGTAGACATTTGAATGAGGTTTTAATGAAAACAACACATTTATTTCAACATTTATTTCTCGTCTCTCAGTGAACGATTACCGCCGAAATTCAAAATGTGTGACGTCACCAAAGCTTAATAAATTCCGGCGAACCTTGGGTCTGCTTCCCAACTGTTTAATGACCTGAATCCCACCGAAGAACTAATCTGTTTGAAAGGATAGTCCCGGGTATTTTTTGACTAAAACACAAACATAGTCTAAATATTTTGGTGAATCTTGCATTTGATTTCTATGTGCAGTTTTCAAGAGGATAAGCATTTGATACATTTGATACAATGGGGTGGTGAAGCAAACGAGTGTGATGTCAAAATGGTTTTATGCTTTTTATCACTTTTTCTTTTTCTTCTTCTTCTTTCTTCAAAACTGAATTTCAATTTTTCACTGCAAAACACTGAACATTCAAAGTACTCTAGGTCTGAATACCAATACACAACAGTCACTGGTACGTAAAAAAAAAAGGTTTGCTAAAACCAAAATGCAAACGGACGGCTACTGTACATCACCACGCCTTGAATTACATGCTGTGAACATCAAAGATCTACAGAAGCTTTAGTATAGAGCTTCTTTATATGTACCAGTGACAAGCTTACCTGTCTCCTCACAACATCAGCAACCCCCCTCTGCCATGTCTAGAGTTGATCTTGTAACCTTTCTATTACTTAACACCCTTAGCTACAACACACTACCAGTCACGCGTTGACCCTCCTTTACATTCAACCAGCAATGTATCTGATAATGATTTTTAACTGGACTAGGTTATCTGTTAGAATCTTCTCATCTCTCTATTCCATCTTGATCTCTTTCAGCGATCATCTTGTCTGAATCTCTGAACTTACAGCCAGACATAAGTATAATGATTTAACAAATTACGCTGAGTCTTTAAGGTTAAACATAGAAAGCTTGCCCTAGAGTAAGTCTAAATATGACGCATATTTACAGATCTATGCAAACAGTGTATGTCTTTATAATAACCATGTCACAATTTTTTGTCATGACTAATAAGGCTCCACCAATATATTTATGAAAGATGGATACTGTTAAGTTTGTACCAAATTTGGAACAAAATTGTTTGTTCTGATGACTCATATGTTCTAAAGTACATCCTAATTTACTCTTATATTTTTTGGTTTACACAATGGATAAAAATAAAGCAGCGAATATTTGCATTTTTCTCAAGTGTAGTTTGTAACAGTTGGAGAGAGGGTAATTGCACATGGCAAAAACTATGTATTCATTAAATGAACTGCGAAGAAAAAACAGAGACAATACTTGGAGATAAACAGAGTCATTTGATAAAGTAGTTTGTTCTCCACAGTTGAATTTACAAAGCAAATTCAGAATCAATGAAATGAACGTCTAATGGTTTCATACATGACATTTCGTGCCTTTATGTTTTCTTTGTTTCTGGGGAGGGGGGGGGGGGTTAGGAACTGCAGAAAATATAGTAACAATTGGACATCGGTTTTAAAATTAAATTTTTACAGTAAAATGTCATAACAATGTTGTTCAATAGCTTAGCATGGTCAAGTTATCTTCAAGGTTCAAATAATCCAGAAAAGGAAATAACCATGAAAATTGGTAATCTTGCTATTTACATGACAATGACAATTGTCATTTACATGTTTTAAGATCTACAAGAGTGTCCTGCAGACAAAAAGTTATTTACAATCGAATGGATGCAAGCATCTAGAAGATCTGGTCATAGTGTGTTCAATTGCATTTTATTTTAGTTTGACTTATTCTTAGTAAGTTTGGGTAAAATTGCCTGAAATGGCAATCAAAAGTAACATTATACACTTGTTGTTTTCTGATGTCATCCATTCTGTTTACGATACCCATCATTATCAGCTTGAGTTAACTCTTCAACTTCTGCAAATGACCTTAAAGTAATAACAGTTTCGGCCTTCCTTGAGTAATGGACCGAGAAACTGACTTCAACCGTATATTTCATGTAAACATGTACAATTTTCTTTTGCACTTATTGAGAAGCTGCTGTAGATCACTGGAAAACATAAATCTTACAAAGGACATCTTCAATGCGCAACGAAGGAAACAAATATTGCACTATTACAAATAATATACAGGGAATTATTTAGTGTTCTGATCTTACACAGCAGTTTCCAGGGCTCTGAACTTTGTCTTGAATGAAATACTATAATAATAAATGATAATAATCAGCCATTACTTTTACGATGCTTAAGCAACTACGAATGTGGGAGAAGCCTGCAATGGCTTATCGATCACAACTCACTCGTCAGGTGGCTTCCAATTCAACATTAACTCAAATTTGGAATCTATTCAAATTTAGAAAGTCATTTCAGGGGAAAGATGCTCTTGGATTACAAACCCACCTTACTATGACCCGGACGGGAATCGAACCCAGAACCTCCCTGCCAATTGCTAAGCCTCATTGCTTCAAATGCCACCGCCTTTATCCACTCGGCCACAGCACCGGTTTCTATGTTAATAAAACTGTTATGCATCTTTTTATTTATATAGCAATTTGCTGTGTTTGCATAGCTTTTTGCGATGATATGGCATAAATTATTCGCTGATAAAAAGAATCTACTTCAACTCAGTAGTTTACCATTTCAGATACTACAGAATTATACACAAAAATGGCTTTTGAAATACGTAATCAACAACAAGCCAACGGAAGTAATAAAATACTGAATTACGTCAAAGTACTTCCTTCGTCAACTTTAAAGGCCACCTTTGTATAGTAATTCCGACTGACCTTTTCTTCAAGAGCAAACACAATACGGCATGTTGGACACCAACAGGCAACATATACTTGATCAATTAATAAGGACTCTTAAATTTATGTACGCCCTTGATGTGATGAATCTCACCTTGATCAAACTGATTGGAATAATACGTCCTAACAATTTGAAAATGCCATCTCAGCTTCTTACTATTATATCATTTATATTAATATTTTAAGTTCTTAGAAACTTCTTTAGTTTGAACAAATAGAAACATCAAAATGAATTCACACTATCTGCTGAAAATAGAGCAAAATTGAGTTGTTAATTTAACAGCTATCTATACAAAATGATGTGACAGCCTTCTCAACATGAAACATCAATTACATTTTTCATTAGATCAGATTTTATATATTTAAAATCTGTACAAGAATCACAAATTTACACATGCATTATTTCATAACTATATTCAAAGACAACACATTTAAGATAATCGCTTATACTCGGTTTCATGATTCAAAGCTTAATACAAACTGCAGTATGAAATGTTTCCCGAAAGGTAATGAGGGCGGTATTGAAGAACTTAGCATGCATAGACTCCGGATGTTGAACCTGATTAATTCACATTGGCTTTGGCTTTGAGTACAACTTTCGGGGAAACCAAAAATTGCAGACATCTTGTTTTGCCACAAACAGGATCATTACCAATAATCAAGTGGTCACCATTTTAGTCAATGTTCCAGCCAAAATTTCTTTTTCCTATCCAAAGTTGATAATAATATCCCAAACTTAGTTTTTCTGTTGTTCCTTTGCTCTTGATTCTAATTGTCAGACCATAACAAAAATTCCCCTATGCCTGTCTGTGCTACAAATTTCTGAGAAAATCACTCTGGAAAAGCCACTTATATCCTTTGGTATGAAATCGTTTAAGTACTGAATATGTCTCGTATCTTGATGCTGTTAGCTCAATGAACTGCTGCATGTTTTAACTGACTTTGAGAGAGGATTTCTTTAGTCCTACATTTCACGGCTATTTCACATTTATGTCAACGACCCAAGAGTTTAATTTCTATGGTGGCCAAAGTACTTCCATTTCCTTTTCTTTGATATTTATCATCAGTTGGGAATAAGTTGAACCCAATCCACAATTTCCACCCCCCACAGGATAATGAAAACTGCATACACGTCCATTCAATCACTATGACAATCGTAATTATTGAGTAATAACTGACGATGAACAGTGGAAATCAGGCAACAATTAGAGACGGGTAAATAGAGACATCAATTTCAAACGTAATAAAATATAACAAATTCACGAAAACCGCAATCATTTAGAGAAATGAAAGATTTTTGAGGAATCGTGGAAGCGAGTGACCTTTCGTCAGCAGCTGATTATTGGAAATCAATGCACTAAAAAATGTGAGTTTCTATTCTCCTCACCTGGAGGGATTAGTTTTACTGTTGGTTCAAGATGAGGATGCAACTATCTAGATGTAAAGTTTGATTGATTGGAGACTCCAGACCTGGTCAGGGACCAGCTGAAAAAGTAATCAAGCACACCTACATCCTCCCATCAGCAACACACAGTAGAGACTGGGCTATGACTAATACAAAATAAACCATGCTCACCCTACGTAAGATATATAGTCACTATCAAAACATTGGATAGCCTTGCACACTGCAAGGCTCTACATTTGATTTTCATACAATTTGGTATTGCATATCATTTCTGATTCCAATTATGAAATAATTTTTTTAATGACAAGCTGTGGAGGTAATTAAACATTGCATCTGTGTCTTGTGTTAAGAACTCATTCAAGGTTGAGGAAGAGAAGGATGGGCCATGGGGGAGGGGGGGGGAGAAGGTGAACAAGGGATAGATACAAAGAACAAAGAAGAAGAAGAAGAAGAAAAGAGAAGTATGAATAATCTTTTCATCAGGACATCTGTTTATGATGAAGCTAAGACCTTTCCATATATCTGCTGTAGATGCAATATTTGGCTAAGAATAACAGTGACAGTTCGTGGGAGGGGGAGAGAAGCCGGATGTGAGTGAGTGAATGAGGGGTGGGGTGGGGTGGGGTGGGGTGGGGTTGGGAAAACCAAAAGAGTTCAATCGTACCATGTTGTAAGAATGATTGCCTTGTCTAACTACATTCTATCTCTTGCATCTGACAATGTCATTAAAGAAGCAGTGTGGAGTCAATTAAATGGAGCAAGTAGGGTGATAGAAAAGCATTCAAAGAAGTGAGTGAGGTCAGTGAGTATATAGGGTGAATTGGTACAGTACTATAATATCAACGCCAACAGGTAGATTTGACAAAATATATATTATTTTACTGGGGCAGTGATGGGAATCTTAGTAGAGATTTGTTGGTTCTTAAGGAAACCAGACAGCAGCTGTCTATTTGATTATTATGGTTTTGCTATATTTTTTTTTCTATGGGGAAAATGTCAACAAAATCTGGAATCATGATCCCAAATGAGCAGGATTTGTTGATTAACTCTCACCTCTCAGGCGCATAGCCAAGGGGGGAGGGCAAAGGGGGCAGCCGCCCCCCCTTGAGCATAATTTTTTTTTAATGTTTTTTATGATATCGCTAGTAATTTCAAAAGAGAAAATGCTAAGATGCACTTACAAGGCCTGGGAAGTGCCATTTCCAGCGATCTGGGAGGCATTTTCATCCAAAATTTTCTTGTACGCTTCGCGCCAACTCATGGTGACCCTACGCTTAGATAGTTTGCAATGCCGTATCTACGGCTCTGATAGTTTGCCTACATTTTCGCCCCTCCCTTGGCAAATTCCTGGCTACGAGCCTGTCACCTTCCAAAGAAGGAGTAAAAGAAAGTCTCATGAAGCCTGTTACCTTTTTAAATAAACACTAAAAGTTGTCTTGAACTACAACTGTTTCAAGGCATGAACCTTAACTATTTTGCATATAAGGATCAGGGTAAATCTTGTTCCTCTTTCAATAACTGACTTGGTTGATTCCACAGTTTTGAGTGAGCAGTAAATATACTCCATGTAAGATTCTTAGCACCCACTATTTTCTTTCTGCGAATCTGTTTGAATGTGATGATAATGATGTATTTAAATGCAATCAGCTACTTCAAATTCACAAATTCAATGCCCTCTGGTTCCTCATTTGCTTTGCTTTGTTATTCCTCTCAAGTACTTAATTTCCTCATTTTTTCCTTCTTCTTCCACCTCTGCAACGTTGTTCCTTGTTTATATCGGCTTAAGAAATTCACAACACTAATGGAGACTGACTTGGGTTTACTAATCCTGGCAAAGAACTGGAGGCAATTCTTACAGGAGCATCACTTTTAAGAATATAATCTACCACAAAAAAAATTGCAGATTTATACGCCTATCACCCTTCATGAAGTGTGTGATAACTAATGTGAGATGTTCACTCCGTTGAATGGCAAAACAATTATGCCAAAAGCCACTCAAAGTGATACCAGATCATCTTGGTTTATTGCAGAGGTCAATTTTCCATCTTCTACCTTTTTTTTGGTCATCTCCTTTGGATGGATAGACACAAACACTTGAAATATAACACGTAGAAGCCTGGCTCTGGTTTTAATAGCATCAGTGCCTCTAGTTATACAGAATATCACTCAACAGTTGGCGAGTTTTTATAAGAGTGTAAAGCCATGCACGGACTACGATATTAATTTACTGTATAAAGTAAACCTGTCAACTTGCAAAGCATGTACAGTAAGAATGAGGCAACCATTGTGTGCTATGGTCAATGAATTGAGGGAAGGAAAGATTCAATCCTTAAAATAGATAAAATTATTTGCATTCTTTGTGGATATTTTACCAGAAATCTTAGGCACATCAATGTATGGAATGATAGTGATATCGTCCATCCATGGCTCCAGATGTGACCTTCTGCAACTTCAGTGTGTAGGTGACTAATATAACTATCCTAATCTTTCTTATTAAATCTACAAAGATACCATACTGATAGGGAAACTCAAATAGTCACAAGTTTTTGGAATTTATTAACAAGAATGCTTGACAGTCTGCTCTTAGAACTGCTTTTCTTCTGTGTGTAGTTCGTTCCTAATATTGATGAGCCAAGAATAACAGTGACTGGTGGGAGGGGAAGGGAGGGTACAGTACATGTGAGTGAGTGCATGAGGGGTGGGGTGGGGTGGGAAAAACCAAAAACATTATTGCAAAGTGACATTTCAAGTATTTTTTGTACAAATTTCACTGCAAGTTTACATCACCTCTCCTAGAGCCCCAATGTAATTAATTAATCGAGGAAAATGGAGATGCAAAGCAATTAGAAACGATGAATTAGAAACAAAACTCTTTTTTGATGGACAATCTTTTAAACAAAAATGCTGATTAAACCTTACTGTACATCTGCAAAAGAGAGCTATGGAACAAATCAATTCCAAGGTATTAGCTACCTAACATGGCTCCTAATGGCTACCGTAGGCCTGTTGTTACCAAGATAATCTACAAAAACAATTTAATTCCAAAAGACACTCAAAATTTAGACGAATAAACCAGTTTCTATCCAAAGGGCACAGCGTCAAATTTCAATCACGATATCTTGTTTGACCATCTTCCTAAGATGACCGCATAAGAGCACTTGAAACCAAATACCATCGGTAGCTTAAGGACATCACAAGTAGCAAAGATTTACTATTGATCCAACTCTACATAACAGACTGGACTAACAAAGGAGGCACGTTTCTGGTGATGATGTTAGATCCAAAATAATTCTGTCAAATGTTGGCAGATGACGACAAATTTTATTGTCAAACCTTGACTTAGTAGCTTGTGAAAAGTACAGCCGGTGACTGTATGGTGCTATTATTTTAAATCAGCTTTTTAAAGTTTGTTTAATACTAATTTCACTAAACCTTCTGCATCTTTTGCGAAATGAGATGGAAATTGCAGGCTAAGGTAAACGGCTAAATTTGTTCATCTAATGAATTGTCAAATATTTAGTAATGATGCTATGCATTTTGTTGCCCAGACTCTTTCAAATATAATATTAACAGTATGTAAATTATATAATTCATAGACAAAGTATGTAAATTAAATAAATCATATGCAAAGTATATAAGTTGTATTAATCATATGCAAAAAAGTGTGACTGTGAGAACTAAATTTCCTATTTCAACCAGCAACACTATAAATTTCTAGTTCAAATATCAAACCCATCATTACTGTTAATAAGCTTTACCATTTTATTAACAAAAAATATGTCCTAAATATAAAAGCCTCCAGGGCGTAGAAGTTTTATAAATATTTTATTAGAATCAATTTACTTTATAAAAATACAAACTTTAAATCACCATCACTGGAGTTTAGCGTGTCCGCTAACCAGAAAACAGCAAACAAATTTCAACTTAATTATCAAAATCTTTAATTATTGCCAGGATCTAACATATATGTAATAAATCGATACATTACTCATAAAAATCACTTGAATTTTTGGCTGTAAATCTATTTGATTTAATTGAGCAAACATAATTCAAATAAATATTTATGGATATTTAGTGACAGATTAATGGTAGGCATAAGGAAAGATTAAATGAAACTGCAATGGGACTTATTAGATCATGAGTAAGTAATCAATATTTTTAATGAAGGATAAAAGCACAAACCCATCTCCCCCCCCCCCCCCCTTTCCCGCTGGATTGATATCCGACTGATATACTTCACATTAAGATATGATCAACATTTCTAATTAATTAGCAAATTCACATGCCTAAAGAATGAATTAAATCTCAGAGGCATGTGCTAAGAGATTGTGTCAGAAGCAGCAGACACTGAAGTGAACTTAGTTGATACGCCAGTCAGGAGTGATGCAACTTTTTTCTGGGAATTAACAATTATGAAACATTTTATTTCTCAGAATTATTTTAAAAACTTTACCCTATAACGTCATACAGGAGAAGTATAAAGGATGAATTAGTACAGCACAAAATTAATTTTGATATGTTGGTTTGGGTTCTGATCATATACTGTAGATTTGGTATTCACTGCAGAACAAGACAATTGGATAGTAGCCATAAAGTCTCTAAATAGTTTAATACCGAACATTCAGTTAACCAACATTTTCACTTATTTAACAATTGCCGTAAGCTAGGTAGGTAGGAGCAGTGATGTATAGAAGGCAAGCAAGAGTGGAATGAGGTAAATGCAGTCAAAGATCCCGCCTCTCCCGCTGCCCCCCCCCCAAAAAAAAACCCTCTGCATTTCAATTATTCCACAATAGATTTTACCACTGAAAAGATCATTTTAATCACTTACAATGTAAAGCTCTAACTTGGGCAAAGGGTGAACAAAAGATGTCGTCCCTATAAAAATATGGATCCCTATTAACAAATTAATGACTGCAAGCAATCCGTGGAGTAAATCATAGATAACATTTAACCAGATACGTGCCATGCACACTAGCAGACATTTATCACTCACATGGTTTGTCAAACATTTGCCTTTCTCTCTTTATTTTTTTTTGGGGGGGGGGGATTGTTGAAATAAATTATGTTGGGTACACCAGACAAGAAAGTTTCAATTTGGTCTGTTCAATTTCAAAGAAACATCTATAAAATATAACTTTTCAAATCAAGAATATTTTCTTCATGCAATTAAAATGAAGATTAAAAATTGAGATGACAATATCACTGTTTTAATCATGATTTTTTGCCCCAGCAAACAAGCAGCCGTTCCGATTTGTTTACATTTTCCCCAAAAAGCTCATCTTCAACATTTGTAAGATCAGCATCACAAAGCTATAAATTCTTTGACAACTGATTAATTCCAAAAAGCCAGCTGTCTTTTAAATTTTAATTAAGCGCTGATACGAATGTTTACCAAGCTATGCATTTTCAATTAATACTGCAATCCAATAAATCTGAATAAGAGAAAATTTGAGAATTGGAATATATGTCTTATATATTCTCTATAAATAACAAATCTATAAACTAAAGCATCAATGAGAATCTCACTTGTGGTTGCTTTATTTTGTCAAACTTTTAGGGAAAGTAAGACTTAGGGTTTATACAAGTTCTTCTCATGTCCCTTCTTAAAAGTAACTTTTGCAGTCATAACAAAGTCAGGGTGAGTAGCCATTTTGTCAAATATATGACTTCATAGTGCCACCAGGAACTGTAATGTTTTTTGGTATCACTGTCTGTTTTGTTCGTATTTTCGTAGAGATGTTAAACAGCTTTGCTAACTGTATGAACTAAGAAATATTTTAAGAATAATGGGTAGTAAAAATTAGTTTGAATATTTCAAAGGTTTTAGCAACAATATTTGCAAATGGTACCAAGTTTATCAAGGAAAATACATGTAATGAACTTAATATACAAGATGGTTTCTGGTGGTTCTTTGATATCAGATATCAACACATGTTATATCCCAGAATTATTTTCTTAGCTGTTTGAGTAGTTCTTTCATTTACAATGGAAAATAATGTTCAACAAAACGAAGAACATGGCAGATCATTAAAACTAGACAATAATTAAATCAGAAGGTTTTTAAGAAAACAGTGAGTGTTAAATGGTAGCCATATTACCCTAGATATGGTACATTAAGAGTGCTCTTGTTGTGGGAAGACAGGTTCAACAAAAGGTAGCACATGGCAGATCATGAGAACTAGACAGCAGAAGAGCAGAAGAGGTATTAGGTTTTTTAAGAAATAAGTGAGTGTTAAATGGTAGCCATATCACTATAAAAAATGGTACATTAAGAGTGCTTTTGTTATGAGTAGACAGGTAAGTGAGGACCCCAGGTAATTGCATACATACATCATTTTAATTTGAAATAAGATGGTTTGGTTTGTCTTACCTTTCAAGTCTCAAATCAACATAAGCTCATGATAAGAAATATCTATGACATTCTCTGAATCTTTTTGTGAGTACTGTACAATAGAGCTCTTAGACAGCTATTCTGACATGTCATAATGATTTAACCATCTCATTAACAATTTCATCCTGCTTAGTCATACGACAAATGGAAACTTTCAAGAACTAATTCAACTAAACAAATAGAATCAAGTCTGGGAAAACACCAGAGCATGGAAGTCTCTATCTAGTCATCCAAAACACTAATCAGATAATAAAGACTGGTGCTGAAGTTAAGCCTGTCATCGTTTGCAATTAGTTAGAGATAATGTATTTCTTAATTGCTAGCACAACAGTAATCACTTGGGGCCCCAACAAGCGGCAAGAAAAAAGAATTCATCAAAGGTCACAGCATGTTGCCACACGAACAGTAAGAGAGTAACAATCCACTGAGGTCTATCGTTAATAACTGTTGTGCAAATATTCAAATTGGATGCCAATGGAACATCATCATACTAATGTTGATTATGGAAGGAGGGGGGGGGGAATAAAGATACTTATTCATGACAAGCAAAGAGTTGATCAAAGGCTCATTCAACATTTTGAAAACAGTTTGAAGAAATAAGAGGCTATAATATACTCTACCCTGTCCTTCCTTTTGTATTTAATATATCAATGAAAAAATCTTGGTCAAATAATAGCTTGCTTTGGGCTAAATTCCAAAACCACCAATTTATAACAATCAATATTTTAATGCTATCCAATGAAATAATTGCTAATCAATATTTTCTCACATTCAGTATGTATCACAATCGACAAGGTTTTCTCAGGAACTGCACTGTTGTTAAAAAGTATGATTTATCTTTTATCCTAATTGGGTCATGTTTATACAGACCATCAATTGTAAACCAGCAGTGGTCTGTTAAACAATAGACACATGGAAAGAACAATGAAATGAGTCACAACTGTGGACTATATTTCTCACCAAACTTGATCTGAATGGCATTGTGGTGGGTGGACACCTTTGTAGAGAGAGGGGGTGCTAAATTTCTATAAATTTCTTCCTGTTTCTTGCCCATGACCTCAGGTGTGGTGGCACACAATGATAATTTAATATTTGTACAAGAATTTGTTGTCAGTTAAAAGAAGTTAACCTAATAAACTCAGAGGTTAGTTACATTGTCAGAAATTTAAATTGAACTGATGACAGTAATTTTTGAAAATAGGGAATAATCTGAATTCAACCGATGTAGGGCTTGTAGATTTGAAGAGGTAAGGGAGGTGGGCTTTGACCAAGGAGTGAGTTTCTTTTTGGTTTCCCGAACGGGAAAACTATGGAGTCACGCTTACTGACCTGGCACACCTTGCAAAATTGTGATTGTGAGGGGACCGCGGATATCAAAGTAGGCAATGACTATAACGCAGATCACAAAGTCGGTAATTACTATTGCGGTTAGATTCGCCCAACATGGCAACATACAGAAACATTGTACTCAAAGCCGAAGTCAAAGCGAATTAATCAGGTCACATATCCAAAGTCTATGCATGGTAAGTTCTTCAATACCGTCCTCATTACCTATCGGGAAACATTTCATACTGTAGTTTTGTTTCTTAAGGGAACAGTTAATATCATCAGTTGTATAATTCATCCTGTAAAAGAGTATTGCTTTCACCAACATAACGGTACTTACCATGATATGGTAGTAACACATACCCCCTCTTCTCTTCATTAGTTATCCCAGAAATGTGTAAAATCTATTAAAACAAAAGAAATATTAAAATATTAGCTATCATCCTATGCTTGATGAAAAACATGAAAAGGTGATGGTACCCATACTTTTGACGATTTCAATCATTTTCCATGAAAAGCAATAAATTGGAAGTGGCTTATGGCATGTGCAGAAGACACCTTGCGCTTGAATGGTAGATATGAACATGTAGTGGTAGACTCGAGCATGCAATGGTACAAGAATCTGCCATCCGTGAATTTCACACACTGCATATAATTTACAAACTGATCATGCTGTATATGCCTTTACTGGTCTTCTACAGGAGTAATCAAAAACAGAAGAGAAAAAAGGTTCAGTATTCATCACTTGTTAACAAATGAACCTGATTATCCTGGAGGATAAAAACAATGGAGTATCAGTATGTGTTTCACCTTGCGAGACAGTTGCCTGTTGTCAGGGTAGTAAAGCAGTCTATTGTGATGTGGAAGCTGTGCTAACTAACAATGCCTGGTCAGGAGTCACCAATCAGCATTGTTATCTATAGTTCAATCACCTTAAAGCAGCTTGTTGAGTTTGCTTTTAAGGACTTCTATTTTATTAATACTATTCAATATTAAATTCTATCACAGTGAAACAATATTTCATCAACTTATCAGTTTGACCAGTCCAGTTCCATCTCAAGTAATGAACTTGAAAGCAAAACAATTTTTGGAAACTTTCCAACTTGCTTTATTACATGTTTAATATTCATACTATTCTGCCACAGTTTAATTTGGTATGTGAAACATTGAATTTCAATGTAAAGTCATTAACAACTGGTTCATTATGGTTCATTATGGTTATTTAATGGTTAAAGTAACATATACCAAGTTTCATAGTTAGTTCAATTTGCAATCCTAGTTTGGATAATATTCAGTTATTTTGATAAATTAATCAACCAAATGCAAATAAGCTGCTTTAATACCTTATCACCAACGCTGTGTAGGACAGGAAATCATCCCTCTCCATGTGGTCAACTATGATGATTTCCTCAGGTTTGTTGTGCACAAATACACTTGGTGCTATAGATAAACAACAGTTCATTTCAAACCTATAGGCTACCTGGCACTAACTTAAAAATTTGATTCCAATCTCTAATTTGTAATTGTTGATGAGACAGAGACTAATCTTTCTACTGTACCTACCTTACCAGAGAATCAGTGAAATTTCTCAAATTTTTTTTCTGTCTTTTCTTTTCTCTTCCATTGTATGCTTTGTGAACCACATAGCTCATAATTAAGAATATTATATTACTAGCATGTCTACCACATCACAATAATATGGTAAATCAAACTAAATTATCCTGTATGGAATTTAATTCAAACTGAGATAAATGGGCCATACAAGTTTAACAGCAAACAGCTGTTGACTTGTCAAACAAAGAGTAAAACAGCTAGAATGCATGAATGAATGAATGCAAGTTGACAAAGAAACTCATGCAACCTTTGGACTCCAATGGTCCATTTGAATCCTTCCTAAAGAGAAAACCAAATATTTGATTTTACTTTAAAATTCAACAAACATTCAAAAAGGTCAGCCTGATCTTGTACAAATTAATGCTGGGGTGCATATCAGTGTAAGGGGGTTGTGATGACTCGAAGGTTATTGCATGGTGGTACATATATTTAGTCAATACCATTCAAGAAATTTATGGTATTCAATGATTTCGATCCATAGCTCAGTTGGTAGAGCCCTGGGCTTGTAGCCCAGAGGTCACTGGTTCGAATCCTGTTCTAGTTGTACCTTTCTCAGCTCTTTTCCAGTGTTTGCAAATATTCCCGATCAGATTTCCATTTTTCATTTACTTATATATGACTTGTTTTTTTCATATTTAGTTCTGCTGTGGGCATTAAATAACCTAAAATTGCTATTAAAGGACAAAATAACTGACCGTAAATTACTTCCCCTCATGTACCCAATCCCAGAAAAATACCAAATTCTAGAAATGTACCTTAAAATATCAAAGACACCTGTCAAAAACACAACTTCAAGACTACTTTCTGTAAATGCTTGGTTCATATTTCCCGAGTGGCGTTTCTCCACACACACTCGAAATCTTGTGCAGCTATTTATGCAAATTTCCTACTCCAAATTCCCTACAAGGGTTTTGACTTTTTTAGTCACAAATTTAATCAATATTTCTTGATAATCTCATTTACTCAGCAAATTAAAGATTGTTAAAGGATTTCTCAGTCGCATTGCTAGCTGCAGATTCCATCGCTGCTCTCGAACATACAGTTCGTGTGTATCATCACTTTCAGCTGGAGGCTAGATGATTGAAAAACTGGTGGGGTTTTGCAGATCTAATATAAGAAGGTAACAGGGGCTTGTAGACATGCATGGGGGCCAGTGGGTAGCACAAGCGAGAAATCAAATTAGGGTAATTCAGATAAATTGGATTTTACTGGATCTTCGGCTTATGGGGGGATCACTTTCATCTGGAAAAGTTGATGGAGAAGGTGTTGTACTGTTTGTATATTAAATAGAGGTACGAAGTAGTGGATTAAAGATGAAGCTATAGAAACAATAGAATAAAGTTCTTGGGAAGATCCAAGTACTGTGATACTGACATTGAAAATTCATACTGAGAGACTGAAAGGGACATTACAAAAGCAACTGAAACTTGTGATTCATACCACTACAATTGAATTAAATTATCTTTAAATTTAAAGAACACATACCAGTAACTCCATCATTAATTAATCTACATTATGTGACCCTAAGTGAATTGCTGAAGAAAACCATGTATCCTGAAACAGAGTAAAAGGAAAATCTTGAAAATTGTCTCATTAGTAATTTAACAAACCAAGAATAAGGGTATGACCAGGTTATGGTGGTATCGCATAGCAAATTTCCATTAAAATGAGTACACTACTTTACGATTGCAAATATGTCACAAAAATTTGTAGACAGGAATTATAATACAGTATTTTGCACAAAATTTGAATGCTAAACTATTCCACGATGAAGTCTTGAACATAAAATGACATCAGAGAGCCACTAGTACTTGGTATATCTTCACTTTATAGAACCTTTGTTTATTGTTTCAATTTCACTAACATGCTATCAAAACGGCTAGGGACCCTTCCTTTGATGTACGTGCCACAAATTTCCTAAACTGTTCAAGCAAAACAAGGAAATGTGAATTATATACTACTTACAATAGAACCTATCACACCTCATGTATGCAAAATCAGGGCTAATTTCTACGTTGTTTCAATCTCTCATGATGACCAAAACTCTGTTCATACAACCACAATCAGCTTCCACGGTCCTCATCAAACTCATTGCATTGTAACTAAATATTCCCAAACACCCCCCATCATTTTAGAGATACCGATGTAAAATAAATCTATAGTGGTATGCCTACAGTATGATCTACTTGAAGGACAGTTTTACCAGCCCAAAGCCACTTTACTGTTCACTAGTCCCACAAATCTCTTCTACAGTGTACATATTGTTCTTTCTTTGTTAATTTTGCTACATTTTGTCAGACGCCCAGAAAAAAAATCCTTAAACATTTGCCCTGAAAATTGTACACTCTCTCCAACATATAAAAACAATTACCACTTCAATGATAGCAAACTTCTGTCATCAAAGTCAATTCACCTCCTCAACCCCATCCATGCTTCCTTTCAATCCACTAGTTGTCAAATTCTATAAATGGGACAGTTATTTCTAAGCACACTCTGGTTGGTCTACTTCCTGGTCCCATGACATTTCCAACCAACTAAAATCCAGACATTGAGGCAATCTTAAAACACTAAGCGCCTCTAGCAAGAAGCTGGCTCCCTCTAATGCTGGATGGCTCTGATATTCACAAAGTATGGCAAAACACATGTAACCTTGGTATGAGCACATCAGAGATTCTCCCAAACAAAAATATGACCCCATGCAAACTCACATTCCTTCCCTGTTTAACTATAACTTATTACTTAATATTTTAAAACAAATAAAGGCATGTTACCCTTACTTGTATAAACTCATCAGAACCGTCTGAATTAGAGAGTTCAACTAGAAGACTGTGTATATTTTATTGACATAAAGCGAGTTTGGTAAATATGCTTGGATTGGAAAGTTTGGTGCCCAGCCCGTTAAACAGCTGTATAAAGCACCATACATATTCATGAACATGAACACAGAACAATGAAACACAAACAGGGCTTGGGAATGATTACTAACAAGCTATAACCAACTTGCTACAACTAAAAAGCTACAATTACAAATATTAAACAAGATACAACTAACAAGCTACAACCAACTTACTAGAGGAAAGTCCTGCTATTGATGCTGTGTATTAAATCTTTGCACCCAGTCACACAACACAACCATTGAAAAGCTCTGTATTATCAATGACAACTCACTCCCTCTCAGCTCCCGGTTCCACAAAGCATAAATTCCTTTCCCAATTTAATAAAGCTGATAGTCGACTGCTGCTAACTGTCGGCGGTGTGCACTAAATCTTGTTTGGTATCCCTTCCTGATTTTCACTACACAAGCACTTGACTTTTACTAAGTAGAGCTGTTCTATTTATAATAAGAATTACACTTTACCTATCAAATAGGATCGGTCAGTTCAAGCAGGTTAACAAACAGAGACTTAGAAGATATCGTACATGTAACTAACAAATCATCATTAGCCATTATATGAAACGTAGTAAACCCGGTCGAAGTAACGGAACTACATAGCAATGAAACGCCTCAAAGTCAAGACATCTGAGATGATATGACGTGTAGGGAATGTGAGATCCTAGCTGTGACTAAGCATGCCAGCTGGAAACATAATTGAGGACATTCCTTTCTTAGTAGCTCCAGTTCATCCCTTCAACCTGAAGCACTGGTTCGTAGTAGTATTCATCACTGCTGGTTGTATTGCTCATCCTTACAGCACGGAGGTGATTACTGAAAGGTCAGGGTAGGATGCCACAAGAACTACTCACTGTGTTTCTTGGTAGGCTGGAGTAAAAAGTGAAATGTTGGCACATAACACATGGTGTGTCCACACTGCATGGTAAAGTGCATGGAAAGGGATCGGAACTTCTTCCAAAGATAAGTAATAAAGATGAGTAACACTACTCAGCATCATATGGTATGCTTAAGAGTCATCATCTTCTTCAAAGAATTTCATCAGAGCAAAGCCTCGGAGTTTGACCCAATCTACTAAAAGAAATACCTTACATAGTCCCATGTGCAGTCTATTTCCAAACCAGTTATCTCCTTTCCTATCCATCTTAATACAAGCTACACTCTTCAAATTTAAGACACTGCAGTGACTGCACTTGATAGCAGATATAACTCTATAAAACTGCATATATCATATGAAATGCAGTAAATTCTGAATTCAGAATGTGGATCGAGCCGCTCAACCACCAAGTTCGCCAATCCTGTTCTTTCATCCTATCTTCACACTCTCTTTACCCTCCCCTTTCTTGCCCATCCCTCACCTCCCCTTACCCATCCCTCACCCTCCCCTTACCCATCCCTCACCCTCCCCTTACCCATCCCTCTCACTCCCCTTGCCTATCCCTCACCCTCCCCTTGCCCATTCCCCTCCCTCCCCTCACAGTGAGCTGCATCACTCCCTGATCTATTTCTGACCTCAGTCAGACACTGTATGCATGGTACTTTCAGGCTTCCGTAAAGCCACACACAAATCACATCAAGTGTATAGTAGCTGGAATAGCAAGAGCAGGCTTTATATCTGTATCTAGTGTTTTATAGGCGCTAAAAGGTTTGTTTTGGGATGACTTTCACACTGCGCTCCCAGGGAATAAATTACATTTCTAATTGCGAAATTCACTTAAGCTTATTGCCACAGGATATAGAACATAAAATTTACTTACTTTAATGCATTCTAACTGCTTCCAGAAAAGACAAAGCATTGTAAACCTACAAGCTACACAATGAGAACCAAATGGATAGTTTATTCACTAAACCTCCTTCCCCCTTTTTTTTTTCTTCATACTTGCCTGTTTTTGCTTTTAATTCTTCAGTATATATTCATTACCATCATTGAAGAACAGAAATGTTTCAGTTGAAAAAGTGGAACATTCTGCCCCAATTACTCCACTGATTGTACAGTTACAACAATAACATCCGAAATGTGTTCTGCGGCAAAATCCATCAAAATCCATCTCGTATTTCCATCACATAGTACACACGTGACACATGCTCCCCCTTGAATTATCCCGATCCGTGATTTCATGTCATTACTACACTGATTGTCTACAGACAATAATTAAGAGAAGCCGCAAAAGTGGAAAATTGCCCAGCTGAAACAACCAGGATTACTCACTTTTTCTCTTCTCTTTAATTTATTCAAGCTGGAAGACCTGTTTGCCACCAATCGAGTGTTTGATTAATATTATCTCAGATTTGGTGCGTCACGAACACCGCATTATTAATTTTATGCAATTCATTTCTTTTTCTCATACACCTTCGATGCAACTAGGATGAATGAGTCAACTCAATTAGTTGCATGAATGCACATAGCCAAATCTTAAGTCTAACAACTTTCTTGGGGAAAAAACAGTTTCAAAAAAGAAAAATCTTATCGCGAGGTTAAGCCAATTAGGCTTTGTCTTATCGATGGCAGATGTTAAATAATACCGAATGTAATTTGGAATGTTTTAAGGGCCAAAATTTGGTGACAAATGTCACGGTTCTAGGAGAACATTTCTATGAGTCAACTCCTAAAACAAGGTAAACCTTTAATTAAATCTTAAAACATTTCTTAGTAAAAGTTGAGAAACAGCTGTTTAAAAATGTCCCCTTGGGTGGTGGGGAGGGAGAAAGAGAGAGAGAGATATTGCAAGTTTGTTTTGTCCGTGCCACGTAAGATTGCAAATTGTATATCCATAGTTCTTACTTATATATAGATATAATAAGATATTATATGTAAATTTTATGTAAATTACTGTAGTTGTAGGAGACTACTATGGGTTTTAGTACAATAACCATTTCCCATAAATACTTTTCCTTACCATTTACATATTGTTAGTGTAAAACATAATTGGAGATGGGTCAGCAACAATGTGAATGGTAAGTAAATGGCAAAGATTTATATATGGGACAAAGGTTTTGAGGTGGGTTGAAGCGTGACTGGAAAGGATGGTGCATGAAAGCTTTGTCTCAAACTAAAAGTTTCAGTACCAACTCCTACATGGTGAACACAATTGTCCTAAACTGAGAGAAAACAACAGCCCCATCTGCTCTTACCCCACACCCCCCCTTCCAAACCAAGTATAACTATATGTACTGCAGGTCTCCACCTTAGTTTTAAATTTGGAAGTACAATGGTTTGTTTTCTACCAGTTTAAGTTTAACCAGTGATCTACCAGTAATCACCATGTTTCACTTTCAGGAGATCATAAGGTGTTAACTAGTAGATGATGACAGACTTCATCCCATAATGATATAAGTTGTAAACTAGCACAAAACCTCTGCTATATTAGCCCCTCGTTAATAAAACCATTCTCCTCCATTATGCCTCAACAGTGTCATTCCTTCACATCTCTAATTATCTCTGACCTAATTCACACGCAGTTACATTTCCTCCCTCTCCGTCTCTTTCTTTCTCTCTTCCACCAAACTACTCTTCTGTCTCTGTAGGTATATTCCTCATCCTCCTCCACATACCTACCACCCCTCTGGCCCTTTAAACCCGAGGAGAGCAATACCGATCCTTCATTATCCACCTTCCGCTTCCGACTGAAGCGCACAGAGAAAGAATAAACGACACCACCACAAATTTGATTAACTTTTTCCGTTAATGAGATCTTCTTCCCTCTGTACGTCTCTCCCTCCCAAACTCTGATTGTTTTTACATTTTACTAAACCTCCTGTTTTCCTTGTCATCGGTGTCTGTTGGTTGGGTGGAGTATATATATAAGACCAGCGACTTCAATAATTCTTACAAATTACCACACCAGCAATTTTTTTTTCCGTGCCAGCCTGGAGCAAATTGAATCAAAGGTACTGAAGACATTTTACAATATCCTAGCTCACAATAGTCTCTCTGATTCATATTTTCAAAATGTCCCAAAGAAGAAGAAAATTAAAGGAAAGCATGTTTTCTGTAACTTATAACATTTGGTTATGAACTTGTTTCAAGTTGTGTGTTTGGTAACGACAATAAAAAATTTGATACAGTATGTTGGTAATAGGATACAGTATTTAACTCTACCAATGATATGATCCTAAGAAAGATGCACAGCATAACTCGCCCCTCCAAAAAATATAATAGTATACATGGAAATAAAGATATGACAGAAAAAGGTTAACGAAGAGCTAAAGGCTTCAAGCTTATGGTCTAGAACAAATTTTCAAATGTTTCTGTTTGGATGAAGATTGCAGCATGGTAAATAAAAGAATTTCTGAATGATTCTATATTTTGGCAAGATATGAGAATTGTATAAATTTCTACTACATACTGTATACTCTTTGAGCAGAAATACTGTAGATCTCCATTTCTGAAGCTTCACATAACTTTTCAAACCAAGAAGTGTCTGTTTACATTTTAGCTATACTTTTCATGGCCTTATTGACAGTTGTATATTTTTCCAGGCTAAAAGAAAAACATGCCTGATGTTATTGTGTCAAGTTAAAACATTGACATTAGTTTATTTTGAGTTGTAGAGGTTCCTTAATTCAGGTTACCATCATCACACTTCAGTATCCACATTTGTCCTACGTACAGTAACATATAGTGTCATATTGGAAAACATCCACCTTTTTCTTGAATAAGATGAAGGGAACAAACCCCAACCCCTCATCTTATGCTCTCCTCCCCTTTCCCTCCCCTTCCCATCCCCATCCCTCGCCTCTCCCACCTCCCTCTCCCATTAGATTTTCAAGTTTTGACTTTTTCTGACATCAAGTGAGTAGCAAGGTTATGACACATATACATCATGTGGCATCCATGCTTTGCTTTCGGTGTTTACAGTGAGGAGACAGGTAAGGGAGAAACAAAGTAAGTATTTCCACAGAATGCTCACATATTATTCACCTTTTACAGATAATAAATGAACCTCTAAACTGTTCTTTCAAAGGAAGAGAAAAATTCCTGACAAGGAAGGAGATTTGTAATACTTTATTTTAAATGTCAAAGAACTGTGTTGTGTCTACAGAATAAGTAAATATTTTTCTGTTTGAAAATTCAACAGGAAACCACATGGATGTGTAAAATGTCAAGACAGACTTTCATGATAAAAATAATTTGAAACTGTACATTTTTTTTTTGCTTTTTTGCATGCAAATACTACTTAATATGATTCTTCACACAGAATAGAACTATTAACTATGGATTGAATAATAACATTTATTGGATGGCCGGATATGTCTCCATGGAGTTTGATCACTTGAACTCCTATTTTGAGAAAAATTTGCTTGGTATGCTTGGTAAGTTGTAACAAATCACAGCTGAGTCATATCTAATTTCACACATTAAGTGACTTGAAAATGTTAGTGAAGCTCTTCCTCACAGAGATAATGCAGCAAATCTAGAGTCAGTGAGTGGACGAAGATCACTAAATATGACTCAGACACAACCTTAGCTTGACCTTAGATTGACCTGACTTGTTACAACTACTCCCCCACCCCCCTCACAGCTGCTGCTAGGTTTAAATATCATGAAAGGTACCAAATTTGAGTGGTCACATTTCCAACCAGTCAGTCAGCAAAACAGAAATACATCACTCATATTTCTGTTATCTGCTCTGAACTCTGTCTAGAGCTGTCCTGTTGTTTATATAAATTTAACAGATGACACCAAAGACATAGAAAGGCCCTCCTCCCTCTCTCTCTATCTCACTCTCCTCTGAGTAATTTCAGAGAGAGGCTTTATTTACTCCATGATTTACCCCAGCAGACTTGCAGCTCTGGAGATTCTCATTCATCACTATGGTAACCAGCTTGATAAAAGACCTGGCTAATCTCTGTTAATTATCTGGACACAACCTTCACAGTTTAATAGGTTTTCTAGATACCCAGGGGCATTGATGCAGGACAACTACTTCATCCATCCTGGTAGTAATATCAATATCCCCTTCTGACCAGTAATCTCTGTCTACTACAAACAGGTCAAATGGACTTGACCTCCTGGTTGCACTTTTTATGTTCGTAGGATATTAGTAGTGAGTCTTGTACACAGATTAACTTGAATATATATATATATTGTAGTTTTTCAATTCTTCAGTTGCACATTTTGCAGAATTATTACAATGTTACCTATCGCTGATGACTACCTTTAATTGATCATTAACCCAATTATCATAGTTAGATTTAATTGTAAGGATTTATCCTATCTAAAGAGAATGCATTTTCATGAACAAAGGACACACTTCCTACTGTATGCATACATCCTCCACTAACAAGAACATTTCCTATGGATATTTTATTAGCGAAGGTATGGATAATTGGGTGGATCACTACCTAGATAATGAATATATACTGAGACACATCTCCGCCATCCTTATCTTATTTCACAGTCAGGGAGTGTACTCTTGAGAAACAATACATTGTGAGTTCTCTCTTCATATATTTTAATATTCACGTGTTTACAAGGAAAACAGATTCAAAACACAAAACAGAGACAAAGTTCAGTTTATAGAATACAATAGGTTAGCATAAATGAGAGATAATTTAAAGGTTGACCAGCCAACAACATTTAGAGATTCTGCTTGGAAGTCTAGTTGTGACCAAAGACCAGACCCTCCAGCTCCCCAACCGCTTCCCAACCCTAATCCCTCACCATCTCACCCTCAGAAGTGACTACCGCTACCCAAACCCTAATCCCTCACCATCTCACCCTCAGAAGTGACTACTGCTACCCAAACCCTAATCCCTCACCATCCCACCCTCAGAAGTGACTACCACTACCACTACCCAAACCCTAATCTCTTACCATCCCACCTCATAAGTGACTACCGCTATCCAAACCCTAATCCCTCACCATCCTACCCTCATAAGTGACTACCGCTACCCAAACCCTAATCCCTCACCATCCCACCCTCAGAAGTGACTACCGCTACCCAAACCCTAATCTCTCACCATCCCACCCTCAGAAGTGACTACCGCTACCCAAACCCTAATCCCTCACCATCCCACCCTCAGAAGTGACTACACCCAGCCCCTAACTAGTACTGTATCAATAACACCCTACTAACAGTGATCAAGAGCAGTTTTATTTTCAAGTATGGATTTCACACTTTACAAGGATATTTATAAACAAGTCAAGGAATGTAAGGTTGCTAATAAATATTTTAAAGCAGTAAAACTAAGCTATGTTCACCTATGTAGCACCCTGACCTTAAGTGTGAGACAATTTTTTTATATATATCTATGTGTTATTATCTTGAGTGCACTGTTACTACAGATAGTAATAGTGAAACCCTGGGAAAAAACTGTAAGTGGTAGCTACCTGGTAAAATGCAAGGTGCAACACTCCCTGTACAATCTGGAGAGCAGCCACTGTACAATACCAGTCCTACCTGAATAGATATTATCAATTGACTGGGTAAAACTGCTGCAGGCACTTGGGTTTCCATAAGTACTTTGTCTATTGTAGTCTGCAGTTGTGTCAGTCCTTTCTCAGCAAGATGTCACCTTATAGAATGTAGACTTTTGATAACATTGGTGAATGCAGTATGGTTGGGTAGATAGTAAAAGTTCTGCAAAAGTCTGACAATATAGTAATATTTCCATGAACTAGCAAAGGGACTTGTTTCTTCATCACCTTAGCATAGTCATTTCCCAGGACGCTACATAAAGTACTGTATATATGAAACAGTTGACAGACATTCTATACGTTCGATCAGGAGGTTGTAATCCCAATTTTTTTGAGAGTATTGTCTTTCTTTCTCAAGATGATTAATTTGTTGCATTTTTATATTTCATAACTCCTATCAGTACAATTGAAACTGGCCAATGAAAAGGTCGCTTTTTCTCAATTGTATTAATCACTGATTACGTTTCCTTTCCTGTTTATCAGTTTTGTAAATGACAGGTAACCAGTAGCAGCTGCCTTAGATGTCAAACCAACCTCAGAATGAGTCACATTTATGTGAACCAAAGCTGAGTTTTTATTCATGAATATCAGTTTTCTACTTGTGTCTTCTTTCATCAGGCTGTAAATAACTACTCCCAACAAATTCTCATTAAAATTGCCATAAACACATATCACATGACTTTAAAATTACCTTAAGACTAGGATTATGACAAGAAATTGGTTGTTTTAACAAAATGCTGATAAATTCTTTGATATTTATTTTCTTTTAATGGTACTCAGCACACCTGCTAATTATGAAACCAGAGCACCTACCTTCAACACTTCATAACCATCAATATATGTAACATAACTACAACAGGCTGGACTTTACAAAGACAATTTACACTTTTTTTCACTTTATCTATCAACTTTCACATATAGGTATCATCTTGGGGAAAATCCTTGCTGGTAGTTTTGAAAATTTCATCACCGATGGACGACGGCGACGCCTGGATGACGATATGGGCAGATCTAATTACAGAAGGCCGAATGCAAATATCTTTGTAAATGGAAGTCACATCAAAGTACTGTTGACAAAGTCATGCTTGAAGCTATAGAATTCAAATAATTTCAAAAGAGTTTACTTCGTCAGAGGATTACCAATAGTTTCATCTCCTACAGCTGTAACTCAATGACAAGCATTCAATATCTCTTCAAGGACACTTGGCCTGATTTCAAAGCACCTGCACAGCAAAATTTTGTATTTACTTGAGATGCATCTAAGAAGTTACAGAAATAAACAAAACTAAAACTACTTGCTGAAACCCTCTTATTGCAAATTCACTACAACCTAAAAATATAAGCAATTGATAAAATGTTCGTATTTAATGTTTACATGTACATTAACATATAATACTATTGAAAAGCAAACTTTTGAATCATTTTTGTTGTCACAAGTAGATGACTAAGCTAGCAAGTGAAGCTCAAGGGGAATTATTGCAAAAGATATTTTTCATATTTCACAAGAACATGAGTGGACTTGTGATGTTTTTGAAAATAATTAAGAGTTTTAAGAAGAAATAAACAATACATGTACAATATCATCATCATATTGCATATTAAGGGAAATGTGATGGGATACTCAAGTTAAGTTATACATGATTTATGATAAAGTAAGTACATTCCAATATATATAAATTTCTTCAAGTTGTACAAATAAAGGTAAGGTGGCTACCATCTTTACTACCTTCACTGACGAGAATAATTGAATTTTACTTGCAGCATATCTCAAAATTTGGGAGGCTTTTCAAAGATTGTATAAAACAATCTTCCAAAATTTGAGAAAGTGAAAATAACAAACAATGATTTCACTGGCTAAATAGCTTCAGCTCATATAAAAGTAAAAACAGAACTGAAACTGAAAATAGGACGAGTTCTACTGTGGATGTAGGTCACTGCATGAATATCAGCTAAAGGAGATTTTTCCACAAAGACAAATATCACACTTTTCCATGAATTCCCATTAGAAAACAATCTATAATTACCTCTTTTGCTCTGGGATATCAGGAAGAAGAATCTCCTTTGCACCTGAAAAATACAAAAATAAAACAATAATAGTAATAATTCCCTGGGTAATAACTGTTCCAATTTTAGACTTCACAAACCATCAATGATTTAATAATTCAAGTACCCCTAACCTTTTATTTGTACTGTACACTTTATTCACTTTGTGTGTAATCGGGTGGGTGTGTGTACAGAAAGATGGGTGCATGTGGAAGCAGGTAAAGGATAAAGTTTTAATTTTTATTTTTCTCTTTTTGATTATGTAATACTCATTGATAATTATTAATCAAAAACACATAAATTTGTCTAACTCTTGCAGTATCCTAGAATCATAGTAAGTTTTACCTCCAGATACTAAAGATTATCAGTGACTTCATTTATTTTACAATATTTTGGTGGGCAATTACATACAGTTATACATTAAGTGCAATAATTTCATTTTTATCAATACAGTGCTATTGCACACATGTAATGTGTCACGTTATGATAAACCCTTTCTCGAGCCCTCCTTCATACCGGAAACAAATACAAGTTCGGATGAAGTCTACAACCTTAAATAAGGTCAACATTTGTCCAAATTTACGAGTCAAACTCTGTAAAAGAAAGAGAGATACATTTCCCCCTTTTTGCCACTGTAATCACCAACCTAATCATCTGCCATGAATCACACATTTTGAGAATTGACCAATGGCATCGCATTGAATGTCCCAACGAAAATCATAGAGACAGATCTTCGGTACAGTAGACAGTATGGACAACTTATTTTAACCGGAGGGATAATATTACACCAGGGTACCCTCTTGGGTGGTTCCATTACATCAGATTCCCTTCATGACTCATGGTTCCCTCATTTTTTGATCAAGAGTCAGTAATGAATGAAAGAGGAAAGACTTTTCATATCTTGAGATGAGTTGAATGACTGACAGGGCAAGAGATTTGACTTGTCTGTTGAGTCAATCAGTTGAGGTTCCCAATCACTGTATGAGGACCAGCAATACCCTTTTTTCTCAAGAAAGGTTTACTATTAATTTTGCCAGATTTTAAATTCCCTCTCCATATTCCATTTTCCTTCCCTTTTCTGTAACAGGTGGGGGGGGGGGGGGTAAGGAGGGGAAGGATGGGGTGCAGGTTACAGCTGTTAACTCAGTCTTTAGAAGTTGAAGAAGGTATCACATTGTGAACTTGTGAACTGTCAAAAAGTTCCCAAAACCATCCCTCCCAAGTTTGCACATATACAACAAACAAAATGCCAACATGCTTTGAGGTTTGGCTCGTTGAATGTATGGCATGCAGTGACTACGTTTGACAATAGACTATGAAAATAGTTCCTTGTTTTGGTTGCAACTTGCATTCAATGATCTTGACTTACAGTACCAGTGTACAATAGCATGAGTAATATGGATACATGTACTATTTCCTTTGGTATGAGTATGAGTACAAGGTTCAAACCATGAGTTAAGTCATTTTGCATTAGTTCCTATTACCTCCCTGTAATAATATTGATAAATGCCCAGAATACAAATACAAATCCACTGCAAGGCTGAGTACTAATACCGATAACTATGCTAGAACATGAGTACTACAAACTCACTGTAAGTCTGCTGAACAGTGCCACTATATGACATATATAACTGAAACAGTTATCTGGCTTGGACGCAGCCAAATGCATCGTAAATGAAAAGACTCTTCACTGAAACTGCAGAGATCAGTATCATACAAATAGAATGTATCTTGTTATTGTACATGAACTATGACCTCTACCAATACAGAGGCTTCTTCTCAGTATGAGGCATCATCAAGTTTATTTAAGCCAGTTCTGTATCCAACTTTCTTTCCTTCAGATATCCAACCACACATTAGACACAAAAATGCAAAAAGCTTCTCTTCAGTAATAATTAATTCTGTAACTAACTAAACTAATCCAATTCTTTTTTTTCAGTTTTTCTTCTGAAAGGAAGCTCTATAGATGAGTCATTTATTCAACTCTTCAACCAAATTGTCCCTGTATAATACAGTATGTCTTACAGCCTAAGTACTAACAGCCACTCCTGACACCACAATACCTCCCAAACAGTTAGATCAGAGAAACACAATGCCACCAAGCTTTCGATCTATTGTTGTATGTCTAGGCTACATAATGGTACAAGAGTTATGTTCTTGCTACCAGTTCTTCACAACAATTAAAGCATTCACTGATCCAAGGCCTTAACTGACTATGTAGAATGCATGCAGAACACAGAAGCAAATCCTGTCCTATACTAGCTAGTCTGTGTACCTCACTCACTCACTCAGATAAAAAGGTGTCATTTGTGAAAAGGGTTTATCTGTTAGGCCAGACATGTGGACACTCATGGGAGATTGCACAGTTCAAATTGTCAGCCTTCAGCAAACACATAAATGGATTAAAGGTAATACCATTGAGAGGGCAATGATAAACTTGAAATGTCAAGTGGAAATCTGCAAAGCTTGTGGACTGGCTGTCCATAAACAATGTTAAAATTAAATAGCTCTCCCTAAATCACTCTGGATACTCAGAATCTGCCATCCAAATGTGAACTTTTTTAGTTTAAGGCAGGCTTCTGTGAACCTGCCTGTGTAATTGACTTCTATCTCTGAAGGTATTCTAAGGTGAAAATTTGCATTTGTATCTGTGGTTTCCACAGGTATTGTAACTATCCTGTTCTACCCCCTCCCCCCCCCCCCTTCCACTACCACATCCACACCAATTGTGCTATGCCTTTTCCAGAGTCAATAGGGCTGATTTCTAATAATGGGATATTTAAGCTATTAAATATTATTATTCAACAAGAGGAGTCTTAAACCTGCACCATGTAAGCAGTTCAAATGCCAGTGAATAATATCTTAAAGATTTCATTTATGATTCTTGCCCTGCAGGCTTGCAATCATTATTTTCCTACCTGAATAAAGGGAAATTGGGTCAATGTTTTATAAAAAATCACCATTTAAATGTAGGCCAAATGTCTACTAACAGATCTATCACAAACCTGCTACTACTTCTAAATGTTTTTCCCTGAACCGGATGTGACAGTGGTTGTGATACCCTGTCACATCTGACATCTTTCAACCTATATATATCATTCCATCTTTAGACTGAAACAACCTGCAGATCAGATATGCCAACTTATAGCAGTGCGGGATGCTCCATCTGCTACAGGCAAAAGTCTCCACAAAACTATCATTCAATGTCAGTTACAAGGTGAATGTCAAATTGTATCTATCCTGCGTGAATTTGTACACCATCTCTCAATTTCAAGCAATTTATGCGTTATTTAGGACTGAACACAAATAATAATTCACACGTTAATCACATTTATGCCAGCCAATTTTATTTTAAATGGACGATTGTGTGCTTTTTTGTGGGGAATACATTAATCTGTGTAGTTTGAACTGTGGATCATAATTTACGAACTAACTCTGTGAGCAGTACAAAGTGTAAGACTCTGAATGTGATTCAGTTTAAAGCTAATGTTACATACACTCTCTCTCTCTTTATGTTTCCAACAATTTTACTTTGCAATCTTGTTGACACGATAAAGGGTTTATTTAAACCTTCCATATTTAATCTTAACGCTTGAATTTGGTACCCCTGTAGATGTCACAAGGATATCCTTAAAGGCTAAAGCTGATTGGTTTAGCAAAATTACGGAATTTTTTTTTCATCTTTAGTTCAAAACCACATCCTCATAGCACATTGTATCGATCGGGAACTGGAAAAGATCTTATTTTTTTCCCCTTAAATTTGTTGGTATTTGTGAAAGCATCTGGCAATATTTAACAAAGTGAATGATGTTTATCAGGGTAACTGAGCTGAAATGTTCTTGATTTTTCCTTATAACATCCCAATGATTTATCCACAGAGGAAAATACTATTTCTACCACAGAGTTGCAATCATGATGAAGTTCTATCAACACTGCTTATTAAGTAGAAATATATCTAAATTAAACAATGTTCTAAATGATTTGGAGATACTTTTGACAAATTTATCAAACAAGGTTTGAAAATAAAATTGGTAAATTTGCCTTCAAGTTTTTGTTTTATTGGGCAAAAGAATATTCAAATCTGATTGGATGCATTAAGTCCAGTGTTGGTTAAAATACTTCTTCAACTTTCTTTACAGTGTAACTTGTGTTGTAATGTTGTAATGTAATGTAATGTTGTGTAATGTTGTAAAGTTGGAGACTTACCTCTCTCTAAAACTTTGACTTTAACTGGGTCTACTACCATCTGTGTGCTCTTCACTTCAAGACAAAAATTACGCATTTACAGAGTGAAATCATCAGGCATGAACATAACCGTTATCAATCTTCATAGCTAAACCTTGAAGAGAAATATCCCTCAAGTGGAATTTCCTTCTAATCTTCTTTATTTGTCTCAAGAATTGAAGGTTTTCAGAATCAATATTTATTGAGTTGGTCCTCATGTTACATCAGCATCACTGCAGGGACAGCCTTACCTAAATAAGTCTATCAGAAATGTTCATCTCATCTTTCTATGTGGATTATTTTTATAAATTTTGAAAAGGGATTGGAATGGGAGTAAAAAGTCGCTTTAAGGTAATAGAATTCAATGTTGAACTCTACCTTGCATCAAGTTTAAAACTTGGAAAGACGAGACAAAAATTATTATCAATATATCAATAGAAATCCCAAAACCATCAAGGCATACTTTAGATTGAGTTGTAAAGTCTTTGAAACTTTCTGACCATTTGCACATATCTAGCAAATATTTAAATTACTGAAAAAACAGTATCTCAGTGTTTACATTACTTTTAGTCCTTTTTTACTCAAGTTACAATGAAGTTAAAACATAATTATTATATTAAATTATATATTTATTAAATTATTAATTATACTGTAAATATAAACTGGAGGTCTACCTATTTCAAAGTAGCAGATCTATATTGTCATGTCTTTACATCAACTTCACCACTAATCTGCTTGAAAGCTTGCAAAATAGTTGAAAGTTATTGACTAGAATATGAATAGCATTATCTATTATAAACTGACTAAAGTAATCAACTGAAAATTGTCCAAAGCCAGTTTCATAAGGGAGTTTAGATTAAGGCCAGACATACATAATTATTAATTAATAATTAAAAATAAATTAAACAAAATAATTAAAAATAATTCAGAAAAAGAAATTATTATTAAATTGAATATTTATAGGACTGTTACTGCAAACATGTGACCTTAGTTGAACCTACCACGTCCTCTAACTTGTAAATTGGAGACATTGAAATACTGATTATCTTCAATGTGCCCATCTTCTAATCATCTGAGTAAATATTTCAATATACTATAAAGATGAAGTTTAACTTCTTAAGACGGATCTACCCAAAGGAAAAGTTCTTTACGACAATTTTCTGTCCAACTCTTGCTGTTACCCTACATTATCGGCTCATCCAAATGGCTATGAATATTTACTTTCAGCTATCAGCAAACTCTCAGGGATAATCAATTTCTCCATGGAGCCTGTCACTCCCAGTCAAATACATTAAATGAAGATGGAATGCATGTTTGTAGACTGTTTGTCATAAAACTTAATCAATTTCTTTGCTTCTGAATTTGCTTAATCTTATATTCCAGGAGGAAAAACTACTCCACCTTGAAAGCAAGGAGAGACTGAAATCTGACTAAACCAGATCTCAACACATTTCCTGGGTAGTATTGATCTCTGTGGAATAAAATCAATTTCCAGCCACTTGCATTGATGGGAGCAGCAAGGTCATAGTGCTTGAAGTAACACCCTGTAGCTCCTTTCCATTTTGGTAGTTTCATATTATTGGTTTTATTGAAGATCTGTTAAGTTTTTACACATCAATTACATACTGGTAAATTGACTGTATTAGTGTGAACTATTTAATGGATAGGACATGGATAAAAAATAAAATAATTTAAATGCTGTAAGAAAAAAAATCCATGTGGACCTGTCTTTTTTTCTTAGAAGAGCATTCCATATGTCAGGAGGTGAATTTTGTGAAATTGATCATTCTGCATGAAAGATGTTCATGTTTGCATGACTGGGAGGAAATGACATTAAAAATTCAATAATGATCAAAGATTGGCATGAAGTTACCAAGCAGAAAAAGTAATTTCCTGGTCAGCCAGCCATCCTTGTGGAGAGGTTAAGTACATTAGATTGGACTAATTTACTGTGAGTCTGGTGTACGGAACGATTAGTATTGATGAGTTTTGGTGGAAGAGTCAATGGAACAATGAAGTTAATATACAGTAGATGTATATATGATTATGATAAAGTGAGGATGTTATGATGATAGCAATTAGAAGGGTTCCAAGGGAGAACACATGCTAGGAACAATCACAGTGATGAAATACTTCCTTATTATTGATTTCAATAAAACAAATTGTTAACAAGATCTACTGACTGGGAAGTAAAAGTCACAGATGTTGAATGTTTAGGCTAGGGAGGATATCACATTAATGCTACTGTAGCTAAAAAAACGAACGCATGGGAGAGAGTGTACACTAAAAACAGCCCCCAAAAACACCCTTCCCTACAAGAAAAGGATACTTATCAGGCTGGAAAAGATGTTGGAAGTCTAGAACTCCTGATAGGAAACTTCTAGGTATAATAATCCAAGGTATCCGGGCGAATTTCGGCGAAAAATTTTTCCCAATCCGAAAACACTATGAGACACTTTGGTGGTAGAAAAATGAAGGAGGTCACTAGGGTCAGTGAGGGTGTACAGTGTTAAAAGATTACTAGGGCATACTAGACACGGTAGAATGCGGTGCTTAGGTTGTGGGGAGACAGGTAAGTGGGGAACGAAGTAAATGTAGTTCATTGAAAGCTTTTGTACATGACAATAAAATGATATAAAGGTCATTAGTATTAGTCCAAAATATTCAGCAAAGAACAGTTTCAAAGTATAATCTGACATTCCTAATTATTCATATACATTGAGCGAGTGTTAATTACACATTTAAAGTCTCATTTGCGACATTTCCCTTGAGGGTGGCTATAAAATGTTTGCTGAAAGTTTAGAATGAGAAACCATTAGTCTGTTCCCTAACATATTTGTGACAAATAATTCACTTTTAAACCAAAACAAGTGATGGGCTAGATTCTGTTGAAAATTTATGAATTTTGCTAAACGTGACGGAATACAGTACTTAGTCAATATTACAATGTGCTGTAAGTAGACTTGGTTCAATTGCTGGGAGTGTCAGAAATTATGCAAATATCATTAAATCCACAATTCTTTACAGTTGCATTATGCCATAATTTTTTTTATTTTTTTTTTACCTGGTAGTATTTACGAGACTGCGTAGGTGGATACCCTGCTTGAAGAGATGAAATATGTACCACAGATGTGGGTGGATATTCACAGAACCATTTTTGTTGTCTTCTTTCAACATACAGTATACTTACTGTACTGTAGGTCAACAGTAAATAGCCACAAACTTTCTTCTGTGCTATCTAGTTTACAAATTTGCACTGAATGGGTTACAGTCTTCAAGCAAGTGGCTACACTACATTTTACAACATGCCTGTTTACAGGTAAATGGTTAAGAACACACCCACCAATATGAGATATGGATGGAAAAAAAGGTCTTCATTGCTACAATACCTGGCAAGAAGATTCAAAACCACTTTCAGTAATTTTGTGCTATAGAATTAGACAGAGGTTATTGACCACTAGTGACCTATCTGTAAGGTTGTACTGTGTTAACAGGTTACCGGTCCACTATAGGCATGGTAGGAGAGTGCTGATGTTATGCAGAGACAGGTAAGAGAGGAAGAGAAGTATATTTAAATAATGTCAAATTTAAAATGTATACTATTCACATATATGATCCTGAAGCTGTTACATTGATACTGCCTATGAAGTACATGGGCCACAGCCTGAGACATTAATAGACATCCATGTATACACGATGATAAACTGTAGGTGAGGATATCATGATGGTAATTTATTAGGAGGTTACACTTAATAAGAAGAACACATGCTAGGAACACCCACAGTGATGAAACAATGTCTAATTATAGTACAGGCCTGTAAATTACCAAGATGTACATAGACTTGGTAGTTCAGTGCTAAATATGCTAACAGTTCACTATTGACATCATAAGACAAGAGTGCTGATGTTATGAGGAGACAGGTAGACAAGTGAGAGAAGTAAATATCACCGACGAAAATAGAATATCATACTTTTAGCCAGTGACTGGAAGTCTGTAACTTATGCATCACTTTTTGTTTATGTCACTGCCTTTCATTTTACTAACATGTGTCTCTAAGGGTGGGGTTGTGGCAAAAACAAATGTTCAATGGAGATGGTGACAAATGTTAACCACTTGGTGACCTGACTTTGAATGTCTTACTTTTCTTTTAATATGTGAACCCCATGCACTCAAACACATGCCAAAAGAAAATAATACATTGTCAAGTTTCTGTTCCATTCATTTTCAGTTTCACTCATGGAAACAGGTTTAGGGATTTAGGATGGCAATCAATCAACTGGCTCAGCAGTCAGTCTTCTTCTGTCTGACATATAAAACCATTTCACTGTCTAGACCAGCTTCTAACATCGAAAGAAGATTTAGAATTCCTTGGTGATTGCAAAACTTGAACATTTCCTGCTTGTTCAGTAGAAAGCCAGAAGTGCAATAAAAATAGAGATAAAGCTGCCATCAGTATAATGAATCTGAGCAATGATAAGAAATGATGGATATGTTCTCTTTCAATTTCAAAAGTATCTCATAGTTGTAACCTCACCTCCTTGTAAATTATAGTGGCATTAAGGAAACAGGCAAAACCCTCTGGCTAAGACCTGTACACTATTATCCCAATATTTGTGTAAACTTTGTAAACAGGGTAGAGAGGCTTTTTTGAGATCAAATCATGTTTCCTGAATATTTTCTTGGATGGATGAGGTCACAAAAGTAATCTGACGGGAGAAGCAGATCAATATAGTCATTTCAAATTAAAATATCTGGACCTGAGATATTTCATAACAAAACAACAATTATATACTTAAGAAAAAGTTAAGGCCAGACTGATCTTACAAGAGTCTCCTAAAGCTGGGATAGCTTTACAGTTTTACTAAATATTTCAGATCTCACTTAGCTGACTAGTTTCCAAGAAAAAAAACAATATTATGTATCAAACAGTAATCTAATCTGAGACCATTCACCAGATCTTCAAATGGGGGGGATCAAAGGATTCTTATTTAACACACACACATGACCAATTTGAAGTTGCTAATCACAACTTCTACCAGTTGCCCCTAACATCATTCCAGCTAATTTGAACAAGGCTGGACATGGTTCAGCTACTGTACATGATCTAGAGGAGATGTCTTCCAATGTATTTAGACTGATCAGAGAGAAAAGAGCAATCTGTTTATATTATAGAGATCCATGCAGTAATTCTAACTACACTATGGAAAGCTGAACAATAAATACAACAACATTGTCAACATACTGATCTTACTCTTCCATCAAGAAGGTAGAGAGTTTATACACGAGGTGTTGCTACACCGTTGACCGATCCCATCCTGTGTATTCTAACTCAGGCTGAGTATCTAACCTGAAGATAACCCTCAACTAATCACCATTATGAGGTGGGACATTCCTCAACAGAGGCTTCTGAAGATATCTTTGAAACAATATTGTCACTAGTTAGATTATCATATTTATAGACTTTGGCCCAGCCAACTAAAGGTCCTCCTGTATGAAAAAAGATTGAATAGACATGAAGACCAGATCAGGTAGCACATACCATACCAACACACCCATGGGATTATAACAAATCTTCTTATCAAGCCCTGTCTTCTTGGTAGTTCTTGCCCCTTCCCACAAAAATGGTACCACAGTAACCACCACTATGTAACTGATTTTCAAGAATCAACATTTATCTTTTGCTCTTGAATTAATCTACACAAGGTAATATGCCTTACCTAATTTGTCCTTATCTATTTGCTCAACTATTTGCCATGCTTTTAGCCTATGTGTATGACTGAGTTAAACCAGGGAGTTATTCCATAACAACTCCCTGGTTAAACATTCCATAAATACCAAACCTACCATACAGAGTATATAGTAGCCTGCATTAGTAACTAAATGATGACACAGAGAATATGCAACGCTTGGGTGTCTGTGTGTGTGTTCACTCAAACGCGGTAGATACTTCTTCATAACATGCAATAATCTTGCAGTTGTGTGCTATTACTAACTGTAGGCGTTATCTTTCAGGTACTGGCAAAAATTATTACAGGGAGTGTACTGCATAAACATTGCCTGAAGGCAACTACAGGGTACATACATATCACTGACCTTAAACTCCACCCTGCAGGAATGAAATAGTTTCAATCATTAGGTTTAAAACTTTGTTATGAAAGATTTATAATGTAAGTTTATTTCATTTTCATATTCAAAGAACTCTATCACTTTCCAAACAGCAGTTTCACAGAACGTGTGAGGATCTGATGACTGGATGAGGAGATATCTAAATTTTTGCTTTGCAGCCTTAGAGGATTTCATCAACAATAACAATGAGTTCAGATGACATTGTCTGTATTTAAATATGTATTCACCAATTACCAATTTACCATGACATATTATTTTAGTTGGGGCCACTTTTGTTAATTAACAGCTAAAAATTAAAAGGTTTCAAATCAACTTAATTGGGTTATAACTTGAAGAAAACTATGTTGAGTAGTCTAAAACAGTGATCTAGCACAAATAAGCATACTGTACATGTTCAAACTATCCAGTAATAGTTAAGTACAGTTATAGTGTACACCAGTAGGATTTTGAAATTACTGTACTCTATGGTACTGGTACTAATGGCACTATATTGCTACAGTATCATACTTATAAAACTGGGCTGACAGCTAGTTATCACACCTACAAAGTCTCCATGGTGATTTGATAACTTCCAGAAGCGAAGTCAAACTTGCTGACTGTAGGAATGGAACACAACACAATATAACACATTCTTTATACTGTAAGTTACTATAGTTACTGGACAATAACAATACTGTAATATTCCTGCTTACATCAACAATGTGTAGAAACTGTGCTATAGAGGGAACAGGCCGCCGCCCCCCTTCAATGAACCAAAACATCAAAATATATAGTATTGTAGCAAAGTACCCATGCAGTTAGCTTCAGTGTATCAGACTTAACATAACTTATATATTATCATAACAATCATTATAAGTATGTTTATAATTAATCTATCTGTGCCACAATAATCCAAAGAATTGGGAAATCTACTTCAGATAAACTGATGGTGAAGAGATTATTACTTGGCTCTCATCAACTTTTCATTTCTTTCCTATGTGTGCATAAAGTTTAACATAGTTATTCCTCATGCCTAATTTAGCCACGCACTGTAGAAGTCAACTATTCTTGTAGCAGAACACAGGCACATAGCAAAGTACAATCATCTTATTTTACTTCTACTTTATATTTAAATTTCAGGGATCCCAACAAAGATTTGAGCTGAGGGAGGGGGGGTATAAGAAATAAGGGGAGGGGATGGTGAGGGCATGAAGTGCTGCCAGTTCTGACTGGCCCCACCCACCAGGAATTGCTACAAACTAAGGACTGGATAGCTAACTTGGTAGGTCACAGGATTTGTGATCCTGGTGTCACTGGTTCGAATCACATTTTAACTGACATTTTCTTTAAGCTTTTCATATCAAAAGCTATCAACAGTTCGATTTTTCGACATTTCTTAAAGCCTCCCCCCCCCACCCCTTTCCCAGGCTTCCAGTTGTCCATTGTTACTTTGAGAATGTCACAAGGATTAAAATTTTCAAATGTTCAGGTATTTTTCTACAACACAAAAAATTTAATGCTTTTAGAGAACATGTTTGTTATTCAAACTTTGAAGCTTCAAAGTATTCGGGAATATTCATAAAACAATTTCCTTCCTTTTTCCTTATATGAGTCAAACTATGATTAATACTTTAAGCAATGATGCTTGTTGCACTTTACTTCCTGACAAAGTAAATAATATTATCAATCATGGAAATCTCTACCAGTACATCAATATCGGTTCTGTGATATTGCAGCAACAATATATCCAAGTGTGCATGTATATTGCCAGTGCAGTACGTCATTGTAACATGTACAGTAGGGTTACTTTACTCAAACTGGGATGTTATTCACACTAATGCATCTAATCAATGTCAACTTTTCTTAGCTTCCTGGTTTTAACGCAATAATTTAAAATGGTACACATAAGTCAAACTTTTATCAGAAATAATTTGGAAACATGTCAAGAATAGACACAGATGTTCCTTTATACACAAGTTCTTAAGTCCAAGTTGGGATTAAAGCCAGGCAATATTTAAAGATTATGTAAATTTATGCAACCATCATCTTTAGTTTACACAGAATTATAAAGATGTTCCTTATACAATATGCAAATTTTGTTTTCAATACTCATTCAAAATACAACCAAAGACTTGAACAAGTCCATTTCAAAGAGCCATCTGAACTTTAAAAAGTTGTAATTGGTTTTATATATATTTACTACTGCATATGTTTTCTTTGGTAGAGGTGGATTTGCAAGTGTTGTTCAAAAGCACTTTTTAACACTTTCTAATGTTGACGTTGTTATCACAAGCAGTACTAAATACAAAGAGGCTATTCTTACGACTAGTCGTAACAACAATTCTCTTTTGCGCATGCGCAGTGCTATTTTTACAACTAGGAGTACTATTTTTACGACAGGAGTAACAATAATTTCCGGTTAGGGTTAAGGTTAGGATTGGAGTTAGGGGTTAGAGTTAGGGTTAGGATTACCCCTACTACATGCGCAGTTGCTTTATTTACTTTGAATTCGTATGAATTCGCCGATGTTGTAAGAATAGTTTATAACTAATTGTTACGACTAGTCGTAAGAATAGCCACGGCCTACTAAATAGGCCTTCTAATGATTAACAACAATGTAGAGTAGAATGGGAATGACTCTGAATAAGTTACTACTAGCATAAGCTTGACGTCAATACTAGCATAGTACTCTACACTGCAGTTGCGCTTGTGTATTATTACAACTATCAATGTACCCATTTTTCATTCCTTCCCTCCTGAGAAAAGTACTACTACTATAGTATTGCGAAGTTCGGCATACTGCGAAGTTCGGACACCATAAGAAATACACGATTTCACCATGAAAACCTACAGGAAGAGCCAAATTTCACCAAAAAGTACGAAGCTACAATTATTTTCTCTCCAAAATGATCTGTGTGCAAGAAATTACTTACATATTTGTCAATAAAATGACGGAGATCTATGAAGTCTGTTATAAAAACTGAAAGAGCAACTGCGCCACCAATTTTATCACCAGCGCCACACTGTGGGTTGCGTGTCCAAACTTCGCAATACTCTAGCAAAGAAATACCAGTTCCACAATCACGAAGAATCTTCTTGAAATACAACGTGAAAACAGTTTGCAGGAAAGAAAGTTTGGCCGTGTATCGTAATATAACACAATTCTCCCACCATATGAAGTATATTTTCCGGTGATTTATACCAGAAGATTTAGTTTTGGGGTGTTTTAAGGCTTAGGTGTCCGAACTTCGAAGTGACCATGCTACTAGTTATGTCAACTTGTTAGACTATAGATGAGGTTGCAGTGCTATTGTTATCAGTAGTGTCATATGCAAACTGTGAGGATGTAGCCTGACTACTACGTAAAAAAAATAAGGCCTAGGCCTATGACAATTTGCAAATGGTGTGGCCTGTGGGACCAAAACTTGGTCCGAACCTACTGTAGTCCTAGGCCTAAACAGGCATTGTGGGCCTACACATGCCAAACTTTAGGCTTCTTTGTGATAAAGTTTTCCGTTTCATAGGTTTAATCATATTCATAATACATATTGGCCCTCTGGTAACAATTTGGGTAATCTGTTATGCCAACTGACTTAGGCCTTCTGTAACTATACTAGGCCGATCCATATTACCAGAGCACTAAGATGTCTCACTAGTAATTGTCTGACGTTTGGGGCCTTGATTTGTGCAAGTTGGACTTAACCACTTTGTGAACCTGTAGTACTCCCCCACAGACTTCACTTAGACTAGGCCTCACATAGGATCTAACGTTAGGCCTAGGTCCATGGTTGAATTAAAGGATTTAAATTTAACTCAAGTAGCCTAGCCTAGCACTAAGTAGCAGGTTCTAGCAGGTTTTTCATATCTTTCTGCATTTGAAATGTTATGTCAGCTTGATAACATGGCGTCAATGACTTTTTTTAAGTCAAAAGTCGTGTTTTACTTCATTTCCAATTCCAGTTCTCATTTTCAGCATCAGTTTTTAAAGTTTGCTAAACTACATTCATCTTCAACGCCTTTCAAGACTTGATTCAGTTGCATTTCATAACAGTAACACCCGATCATCCAAGATTCCTCACTAGGCCTACTTTAGTACTTGTTACATGTCAAATATAAGTGACTTACCACAGTGAACTTCCGATAATCCGTCGTTTGGTTTCCTGAAACACACGAAATGATGTTTTGCAAGTGAGACTTACTCTACGAATAAGCAATTTGGCGATTCCACGTAAAATGTGTATAAAAAAGTTCTCCTGGTGAAAATCCAATGTAAATACCGCTACAATTTTGCGCAGACTACACGTTGTAGGCCTATAATTGGTAGAACCAGAATGCAATGAGTTGTATTTTCGACATCGAATTGAAAAGTACGTATCCACAGCTGTTCGGGGTCTTCACCTGAATGAATCAAGCGTGCGTTTGTAGTGAGTCAGGGAAAAAGCATTCTTGTCGAGGGCGCCTATCTATATATTTGTGTTTAGCAACAAAGTTACAAAGATATCAGTCTAAACCATAGAAATTGATGGTCTAAACATAAATTGGTGAAAGAGGGGAGGGAAGACGGATGGATAGAGGCAAGACGGACAAGGCCACGCCAGGTATTCCGTAATTCCAGAGAAACGATTTTTAACACTGATAATTGGTATGACTCCCGAACCCTCAATCACTGTGGTGGGCAAACTGACACCGCTTGATAAGATCAATTACAGAACAATTAACTTTGCATTTTTACCCCAATAATTCGTCGAAATTTAGAGAAATTTTATGTAAATATTAAAATATATAAAATTCTCACAATTTTGAGCTCCAGTGTAAAAAATTAGAAATAATAAGCGTATAAATTTTGAATGCAAACTTACACTTTGATGAATGAATGTAACATGTTCAAGATGAAATGTAAACACTTGTAGGTACAGTAAACGTCAATATTTCATTATTTTAGACAAAATGTCGAAATTTGTCCGAATGAAAGTTTATATGTCATCGACAACTGATTATTTTCCAGGCAACCCGTCATTATTTTTTTCTGACAAACCCGGCAAGGCTGCTTGGCCCAATGGGGCGGGGCGTATGCAGGGGGGTAGGAATTAGCTGCCAAGAAGTTGGGGCACAACATCAGAGGGGCACATTCTCATTCCACAACCACCACTCGTTATGCTATAAACCGATACACACCGGCCATATCACTTAAATATATGGGTTAGTATGCTATCAATACTATTATGGTGCACGTGAACAATTAAAATAAAATATTAAAATTAACAAAAGCTAAAGATATCCAAAAACAGTTCTTCATCACACATTTGCTATTTCGGAGAGAAAAAAGTGGAGGGAACGTGCCCAAAGTGCCCCCCCCCCGGCTCCTGCTCCCGGGCGTATGGGAGGTTCTAACCCCTCTCTCCCCTCCGCCCACGGAACGGCCTTGGTATGGAGTAACGCAAACCTAACTAAAATCGATTTCCAACGCCACTTATCACCGGGGCTGACATACATAAGTATATATAATTATACTTCGGTGGGCTGACGGGGTTTCGTATACGAAATGCACCAGAGTTAAATAGAGGTCGCTCGACTGATTTCCATCTCGTTCACAGTTAAAAGGGACAAAAGTGTTATAGCGAAGTTGACAACTAATTAGTACATGTATATGCGTGATATCCCTTTATATTGATTTCTGTGATATCACAATCTATATTGATTTCAGTGATATCTCAATATAAGGAATTTTGGTGGATGCTTATAGATAATCGGGAACAGATCAGTCAACGAACGATAATTAAACTTGAAATTTTACAATCAACAAATGGCTTATCTATTTTAATGATAATAAAATAAACTTAGTTCTTCCTCGACTTTGGAATTCGTTCCTAAACACCAGACAAGTTTAATCATACTACAACAGAAATTAGGGGCCGATACAAAGTGGAGAAGATGTTTTTGAATCGATACTCCCGATCTATATAAATATGCATTTAGGTTGCTATTGTGAGCTAACATAGCAATCATTTGTTACACTTGAATACTTCTTTTCATGCAATTATGACACACTGCAGACTGCAGAGAAGCCGAACGATAACCACCGGGCACTAATTCTACACACATGAATATCGTGACAAACAGACTGGGATTGTGTTTGGATCGGTTATATAGTTTGGTTTTCATGACCAGGCTGTATCTTGGGTGATTTTTCTGAAATCGTATAATACCAAGATTTACTCGTGTAGGCCTACGTCTGTTGGTTTTTGACTCGGTCAACTTATTCTTTTTATTTGGAGAAAACTGTTAAGTTTACCCGGTGTACAACACACAATCGAGATCTGCAACATAGAGTATATCAGAATCAAACCGTCTATGTGATACTCGTCATGTTGTGTATGCTCTGTAATGTTGTGCTTCCATTGCTGGCATGCTTTGTCGCTGTCAAGATATTTGAACACTACTGGAGAAAGCGACTCATATCTTCAGACAGCCTCGCGGATAGATATGTCTTCATCACCGGATGTGACACTGGGTTCGGTAATAGACTTGTTCGACGTTTAGATAAAACCACCAAACTGAGATTATTCGCTGGTTGTTTGACAGACAAGGGCCGGGCAGACCTCGATAAATGCACATCGGAAAGGGTCCAGGTACTACCCCTGAATGTTACAGACCACGAAAGCATCGAGACATGCTTCAAGGAAGTAACAGCTAGGTTGCCGTCAAACAAAGGTAGGTAGCAGCGATTTAATTCGATTTTAATTTAATGGAGGACGTCATTAATATAAATATCAAGTTTATGTGTGTTCTTAAATTCTTCAGGTTTGTGGGGGTTGGTCAACAATGCCGGCATAATCGGGTTCTCTGGTCCTTTAGATTGGGTCGATGCCAAATATTTCGAGAAGGTCATCAGAGTCAACCTCCTTGGAGTCATTGACGTCACCATGACATTTCTACCATTGGTATACACTGGCAAGGGACGTATTGTAAACATAGCAAGTTCATATGGAAGGTTTCCTTTCCCAGTGGCTGGTTACACTGAGTCCAAATTTGGTGTCGAGGCATTTTCCGACAGTTTAAGGTTAGTGAAACAGATGGTTTTGTGAGTGGGTATTCCAAGACAATACCAGAACCGTATATAGAGATATACGCCTCTTGCAAGTATCACAGCCGTATATATAGAGAGGTCTGGCAAGTAATAGTATATGGCGCCCTCTAATTCAGTTGTCCAACACCATAATCCTTATCAATTTCTATGTCCAACACATGGTCATCTTGTATAGAGATGGCTTTGATCCAACGGCCAGATAACACTAACTGCTTCACCACTTTCCGTTTTAGTCATGTTACGGTTTAATTATGTATTATACTGTCCACCTTTTTGGAGAGACATTGCCGAAGTTTATCAGTGCCCCCCCCCCCCCCACCTTCCGTTCTGTATATTTGACTTGTACTAAGCTTATTCTGGGAAACCTAACCGAATGTGTTTATAAAACTGTTACCTGGCTTCCAGTGAATCACAGTCGACAGGCCAGTCATGTATCACAGTACTGTACAAGCCTGTCACCTTTGAGATGTACAGTAACTCATTATAGGTTTCATCATCAGTAAATTTCACGTTTGTTCTTGTAGATTTCATCTTCGAAGTATCCGATCTCCATGTGGTGTATCTATACTGGAGCCAGGCTTCTTTCGCACCAACCTGAATGATCCCTTAAAACTAATAACCGAAATCAATGAAATCTTTCAAAACATGCGACCGGAAATGAAAGAATTTTATAAGACGGTTGATGAAGACTATATCAACAGATGTAAGTATATATTTATATATATATATATATATATATATATATATATATATATATATATATATATATATATATATATATATATATATATATATATATATATCATAGGCGAAGGAGGCGGGGTAGGGCTGGGGGGGGGGGACTGCAGTCCCCAACCAAATATATATATTTTTTTGGTGAAAATTCGGGCAATATGCTGAGAATTTTCGGGCACCAACTGAAAGAAAAATAAATTGCAATGATGTAGCTAAAGGAAATCAATAGTTTAAAAAAAATCTCCTTGGTTATTAAAATAAAGTTCAAAGATTGCCCGACTAATTCGCCATTACTAATGTAAAAGAGAGTTTTGACATAATTGGCCCTCCATGCTTTTTCTTCATCTACAAAAGACATTTCGTTCTTTACATTAGCATCCCGCGGTATACTGCGCAGCTTTCACGGACCGTACGGCACACGATGGCATGCGATTTAATAACCACTGCATGTCTATGTACATTTACATGTTGAACGCGCGCGGAGCGAAAGATTTTGGTTACATTTTTCGGGCAAGTCGTTACTGCCCCCCCCCCCCCAATCAAATTGGGCCCCATACGCCTATGTTTATAATTCATACATTACACGTGAATGGAAGATAAGGGTCTAATTCTATATTCAGTGAAGAATTGATGGAATTATTGTGAGCTCTTCGTGTGTAAAATGATGTTTTGGGTTCAACTATGGATCGAAAATAAAATCTAGGACAGGTAACTCCAACAGTATATTCCTGGTAAATTTAGCGGGTCACGTGACAAATGTTAAGTACGTGATAATGCTTGTAGTAATTTAATATTAATTCATTAACTTTATTTATTTTGTGTTTCTTTTTGTAGTGGTCAAAGACAACAATGATTTCATGGACATCGTTAGCACACCAAATATCGATCTCGTGGTTGATGCTTACGAGCACGCCCTCACAGCAAAATGGCCGAAGAAACGGTATTCCATTCACTGGGACGCGAAGTTGTTATGGATACCAATGTCCTACATGCCATCTTTTATGCAAGATTTCATAATAACAATGCTATGTAATAGGAAAGTGTAATTAATATGTCAAAACATATACTGCCGCGCGGCAAATAATTAAAGGCGAACTTTCATGGCACTGAAATTATTTGCAGTTTAATGTAAATTCTACTCTAGCAGTTTAACAATATAACGCATTTAAATAGGGAAGGGGGTTCGAAAAAAGAAAAAATTGTAGGCTTCATTCTCATACAGGTAGTGAGCAATTTCACGTGTTAATAAAGTGTAAACTTTCAAATGTTATAAAATTAAAATAATTTTTTCACGTAAATTTACGTCAAAGTAATTCATCATTTATTTTTTAAATATAAATTGCTACTTTTCGATTCAATGTTCATCACCTTTGCCACTCTTAAATATCATTTCTTTATATTTGGAATTTATACTTATCATAACCATAAGTACAATATATAGCCACGGGAGAAAGGAGGCTGTCACTCCGACCCCCTCCCCACACCCCACACCTCCACCTCCATTCCCTCCATTTTTTAATCCGGCAACGTTCCACATTGACGGCGTCGCGAATGTGACCTTGACTCGAGATGCTAATTGAGGGTCCTATCACTTGGAGAATGAAAAACACTTTTTTCTATATTATTGACTATAGACGATTATAACTGAAGGCAATGATTGACAAATGCGTACGACAGGTGGCGGAGTGGAATGGGGCAGTGGGCTGAAGTGATAGCTAATAATAGATTTGAACTTTCCTCCCGAAGGAGAAGAAAAGATGAGTTTATAACCTTCCTATAATCTCCAGGGTAATACTGTCATTTCCTTTATATTACTTTTCATATTTTAATTAAAGCGACATCCAAAACTAAAGTTCAAGATTATTGCTTGCATTCAAAGGAGTATAATAATGGTATATACTTACTCAATACAGCAATCATAAAATAGCAGATATATGGACACGCCTCAGCTGTCGTTCGTTAGCTACAAATATCAATGTTTAGAAACTGAAACAATGATCTCTGGTCGTATATCGAAGTTTTTTATATCGATTCAATTGTCACACTACATATGTTGCGAACAATGTAGAGAGCAAGATGGCGAACAGGCTTTACACGCTCTTTCTTGTTGTCTCCTTGTCTTGTTTTCTTTTGGAGTGTATTCTGAAAAGTATTCAGAGGCCCATTCAATATTAAGGCATTAATAATGATATAGAAAAAAGGGGGATTGGGGAGGGGGGGGGGGGGGGTTTAAAAAGGAGATGTGAAAAACAAGGGGAAAGAGAAAAGCAAATGCGTGATGGCTGAAATCAGCTGATATCGATTCATACAATAAGAAGCAACAAACTAACAAACAAACCGTATAAAAGTTGTAATTAAATATGAAAAGATTTGATATTTTATGACCTCTCCATATTCATTGATTCTGAGGACGAATGTCTCATATTGCTTAGGCCTACTTGACATCTCGGCATATACATGTCGTTTTAACTAGTCAGTTAACATTACATAATATAGGACGTAGTTCACATGCATTATAGCAACGAGAGAGCTCTCTGATAGGATGTCTCCTACACAGCAAATATTAGCCGTAGCGCCGATCTTTCTTGTATTCATGGTTGCTTCAGGTAGGATTCATTCCACTATATGTACATCAAGTGAATTGTTTATTCGATGTATTATCTGTATTGATTATGTATTAATTAATTAACTAATTAATTAATTTGAAAATACAGTCGTTGCTAACACACTTGTCGATTCGTTAAACGATACAAAATTATCAAATGTTATCTCTTGTCTTTGAACTTCTTGTATTTAATTATGGAGTTTGTATACCTTTCTACCCTATGTATAGTTTATAGTTATTAGCTTATAGAGTATCAATTACATATATTTTTTGCATAATTTTAGTGGCTAATAGGATACGACTGTATACGTCACCTTTGCCCACCAAATCCCAAATTAAGACCCACCCCATACGATACCGGAACTGCTATCGCTTAACCTTCCTTATAGGGGAAGCGTGGAGACAAAAAATACACTACGGTAGAGATGGGAGGGGGTAAAAAGTTTCATCAATTTACAAGAGTTTTTCTTTTTGAAATGATTTGACCTTTAGTTATATCACTGCTCGGTCTTATCAAAGCTTACTAGAATACATGTTTCGTTATGTGTAGGCAACGCGAACGGTGTCTTCGAAAAGCCCTTCAAACACTTCGTCTGTACTGATCACGAACAGACAACGTTCAACATTGACGACACTGGTGAGATTTTATTCTGGAATAGTTTTTAGAATTTTTTCATATCGTTATCGGTGTATGGGTGTGAAACTCGAGTAATAACATGTAGTACGGTACGGTATACTGTAGAGGTATAACAGTACTCCTTATTTTTCAATTATGAGTCATATCTTATTTCTCTGGCTTACTCTAATGATATAATTTTCTTTTGGAGTAAACGTGGATTATCCTTATGATATATATATATATATATATATATATATATATATATATATATATATATATATATATATATATATATATATATATATATATATATATATGCATAAAACGCGATGTTAACAACATAACAACGTAATTGTTTTTCATTTTCAATGAATAAAGGAATGTGGATTAATTGGAGAGGCAGTTACTACATCTTGGCCACAGACTTACTTACCTGGAATGACGCTAAGGCAAAATGTGAATCACTTCATGAAGGTGTTCACCTCGTCTTCATAGAGGATGCACAAGAGGACGAATTTATCTATGATTTGATAACAAATGCATCGGCAGGAATCTCGTACAATTGGATCGGATTGTCTAACAATAACACAGATGGTAAGTATATAAATTAGTAATTACTATCAGTGAAAACTTGTCGTGCTCTCTTATTGTTTTCTGTTATAAATATGCTAACAAATACGTTCGTCAACCACATACCTGTTCCACGACGCTAGTAACAAAAAAATATTTCATGTTTTCGAGATATCAACAGTTCTAATATAGAGTGATGACTACATGTATAATAAGATCCATGCATGTCAATGCGTACTATTGTGCTTAGAAAAAGGATTGTGCCACCATGACGAAAGTTGGGATAAAAACACACACCGAGAGGTTTGGGGTGCGACATCAAATTTCTCTGTTTTAATTGATAAAACGTAACAAAAAAACTAAAGAAAAGGCATATTCAACACAGTTACCGTGATGACGTCACTCTCGGCTGTTGCCAGATACCTTCATTACATATTTCCCAAACTTTGAAACCTCGTATCTATCTTTCAGTTTAAGTGTGTACATATATCAGGATCTGTTTATTAAAAAAAATATATGCTATAAAGCACTTTACAGTATCGTTTCGAGACAGCCAATGTGTTTACCGAAATATCCATTTAACCTTCTTTATTTCCCCTCATTTTAGGTGTTTGGCAATGGTATGACCAGCCGCTGGTATATTCTAATTGGAAAGAACATCAAATTTTAACGGAAGCTGGTTATTGTGCGGCTTTGAAGACTACAATGCACAGCTCATCATGGTATACAGGACAATGTGATGCGTATAATGCTAAATTCGTATGTGAATTGGAAGAATAAATCGCATATATTTTGTGTCAAAGAGAATTTCTGTCTCGTTTGCCATGCGTGGTGTTTATATTCTCTATTAATGTGTCTATATTTGTTGTCTTATATATAGTTTTTAACTCTACAGTGTTTTGTATATTAATGTGTGAAATAATGTTTACACAACATGTAGTGTTTACATCTCTATGTATCTTATATTTCATTTCATTTCATTTCATTTATTTCGTCTATACATAAGAATGATAGAACAAGGTGGTATAGTATAAACAGGACACTACAAAAACAATAGTATAGTTTATCGAGCTAGCGACCAAAAAAATAACAAATAACAATGAAAGAAGGTAACAATTAAGAGTAGAAAAAAATAAACATGAGATAATCAATACTCAGTCAGCGTAGTTTTCAATTAGGTGGGTTTTAAGTTTGCGCTTAAACGTGACATAAGATTTAATAGTTTTTATATCATTTGGAAGCACTTTCCAGGTTTTATATGCAGTAGTAGTAATTCAAGAGTAATTTACCGTGTTTCGAGTGATGTCTGCTAACTGAAAAATGGGTACTATTCCTCGTATATATACTGTTACGAATATACGCGGAATTACTGGGATTAACAATATCACTAAAGACACGGGGGAGAATATTGTTGATATATTTATAAATAAAAGAACACATCTTGAGAACATGAATGTCGCTGACCTTAAGAATACCAATGTCTTTGTGCAAAGTACTGGTAGGATAACGTCGATGTTTAAGAGTAATGGTTTTTCACATTCTATTTTAGGGGATTTGTAAAGGCTTAAGCTTTAGCCATATATAGTCTTTGGCAGCACAGTGTTAGTTTATGAGCCTGCAATAATGGTTTGTATGTGCTTTCATTGTTTGTGATGTAACACTGCCGTGTTCACATTCTCTTAATTTATAACGTCTGTATGTAACTCTACAAATATGTGTGCGTGTGTGTGTAATAGCAAGGTTTACCTCATTTGGTTCACGTTTATATGTGATTTAATATTTGACTGTACACTGTTTTTATCTATATGAAGTCATGCAGGTTAAGTGTATGTATAGTTTAGCATAGCTTAGTGAAAATATGGGATATAAACTGCAAAAGAGGGCTCGGTGACATAAATGTCCCCGGGGCCAGTCATGTCTCTCTATGGCCCTGTGGGCACTCTAACCAATACACCATATCCAAGGTAACTCTTAAAGATATACACCTACTATATGTTAATGTATTATACTGGCTGAGTGAACATATGGTTATATTGTTATTTGTAATTCGGCAATGCATTATTCAATTAAAGTAGACAAAACAAAATCAATTTTAGTCTTGTATAGACTCTGCTTTGGTAATTTCTTGATGGTTTTTTGTTGTGGTTGACTTTCTATTTTCAGTTCTTCCGTTGAGACTTTTCCCAATTCAGAGTGAGACTTGTCCCACTGTCAGAGGAGAGAAGCTTAGTGTACTTTCACAATTTAGTTTATATAGGTTTATCTGTTCATACTTTGTTCTATCTTCATGGAGTTCGCTTTCGAATTCAATTTTGAGACAAGAGCACAGCCACGTATATTTCAACAGGTGGGGGTCGGGGGGGGGAGGCAATTCTCTAGAATAACATAAAGGGCTCAGTACACAACGAGTATATATTTACCTACCCCTGAGACCCCTCCCCGGGACTAATTGACATCTAAACTCTCCATAACAAAAATTGCACAAGTATTGCTTTTTGATAGGTTAAGTAAACATATTCATGCGAACTGCATTGACAACAGTGGATTTTATTAATCAACAACAACAACAAAATAAAGTTTGTACCTACATCCAGTCTTTAATAATACAAGCTTATCCTCAGTGTGGAGGTTCGTTGGTATACTTTTGTAAGTATTGATTTTAGAAATAATACTTTTGCTCATCACGAAGAATCTACTATATTTCTATAAATATATATATATATATATATTTATATATAGAAGGACAATATTATGACACTTCTTTCAAAGTTTCAGTCATATCGTAACACCGGGAATGATTATTAAAAAGTAAAATAGCAGAGCGTGTTCAAAAGGAGAAAGGGAACCAAGGTTGTCAGAAAAGAAACAAAGAACAAGAAACAATAGAGTGTGAAGGTCACATGTACTCTATAGAGTTGTTGGTCACAATACAAGGAAACAAAGGGAAACAAAAAGAACAGAAAAGAAATAAAGAACACACCAAGACAAAATACAATTAAATATAAGACGAAGATAAGAAACATAAGTTAACATCAGAATATAACTGCAAATTTAGATGTTTAAATTAGGAGCTTGACGAGCCATGCAGCCTATATAGTGACTGCATATTATAACGTTTCAGTATATTTCTCGGCTTATGCGGCGATGTATGCCATGAATGTTATACGTATCCTACTACGGTGAGTGGAAAACCTATCCGAAATAGCTGAACGCGGTTTAACATGTCTAACCTGCCACAAATATTAGCTGTGACGATGGTCTTTTTCACATTTTGGTGTGATTCAGGTAAGAACAGTTAAATTATTGATCAATTGTCTGTATTGTTCAGTTTTAAAAGTGAACGATTCATTTACTTGGCAGTATATATCATATATCCTGGCAGGGACGTAGCCAGGGGGGAGCAGGGGGAGCGACCGCTCCCCCCTTTCAGTGTCGATTTTTTTTTTTAAACTGTCGTTTTTTAGCATGGTATTTTGTCAGTGCTCTTTTGATCTTGAATACTCGTCAGCTCCGTTAACTCGATTGTAACCGTAGTAACATTCACGCCTACTGATTCAACTACTTCCTTAGTTTGGCAGATGCAATTAGCTAAATTTAGCTTATAGCCAATTACAAGCCTACAGTTGGCCACTGTGTAATAAAATACATATTGCCTACCTAACCGCACTCTATGGAATGTCACGAACTGTATGCACAACAACGTCGACAACGTTCGTTCAATGAGTCGTCCTAAGGTGTTGCACGAACAGAATGTTATGAAGCTAAGCTAGCAATCGTACGTGATACGCACTTCCTGTAATAATTATTACACTGCTAATACACTGCGATAATGATATTTGTTTTTAGGCCACTGCATATCTGGCAATATTACAAAATATGAAAGTTTATATTGTCCATCAGTTAAGTTCGTCAAATGTATTAAAGTCCAGACATTGGACAATAAACAAGAATCATCCTACTGGAAAAAAATTGTAAAAGAGCACTATGTTTGTCTTTCTGATATATTATGTAAAAGAACATGTAACAGAATTCAAACAGGAAACAAAATCTGCTGATTATGATATCATATGATCAGGGGCGTAGCCAGTATGTAGCACTGTAGGCCCGGGCCTACATTTTTTTGGCCAAGTTATATTTTTTTAAAAACACCCATAATTCAAATCGATAAGCTTGCTGGACGAGTTTAAGAGTCTATAGACAGGAAAAACTATTGAAATGAACGTAGCAAGAATATGGCTAAATTAGGTGACCTATTCTTCTGTCATCTAGGCTGTCATTTCTATCACTCTACCCGCCGAAAAGTTTGTTTTTTAACATGTAGTTAAGAACCCGTTTACGCAGATAATATTTCAGTTGAGAAAACAGTTGAGAAATTTGCGTCAGATTGCAATCGTCGGATACCTCTCGCCTTCTCTTATTAGGCTAACTTAAACATTTAATAGCTACAGTTGTATCAAAGACAATTACTGGCTATAGTTATATCAAAGACATTTCAGGCCTATCTTTGTATCTATAAGTATCAGAAGTTGAAACGTATGACTACTCTGTACATGTACCTTGCTAATTTTAAATACATTATGTAGTATTGAATTAGACATTTAATAGCTACAGTTGTATCAAAGACAATTACTGGCTATAGTTGTATCAAAGAAATTTCAGGCCTATCTTTGTATCTATAAGTATCAGAAGTTGAAACGTATGACTACTCTGTACATGTACAATGCTAATTTTAAATACATTATGTAGTATTGAATTAGACATTTAATAGCTACAGTTGTATCAAAGACAATTACTGGCTATAGTTGTATCAAAGAAATTTCAGGCCTATCTTTGTATCTATAAGTATCAGAAGTTGAAACGTAAGACTACTCTGTACATGTACAATGCTAATTTTAAATACATTATGTAGTATTGAATTACGTACTATTTTAACTCATTTGTTTTTTGGGTTTAAAAGTGATATTGAATGAGGTGTCTCAAGATAGCAAGAGGCCAGGGAACCAGAATGAACACTCGGGAAGTGCCGTTTCCGGCCATCTGGGGGGTTTGTAAATCCAAAAATTTTCTTGTACGCTCCGCGCCAACCGATGGTGGCGCTCCGCTCAGATAGTCGTGCCTACAACTTTGAAAATCCACATCAATCGCAAAAAGTGCTCCCCCCCTTTCAAATTCCTGGCTACGTCACTGTATCCTGGAGTTTTAGAAAAGAGAATATAGACATGTATTTGTGCGTGTGTGTTTGGACATGTGTGCATGAGTTTTGATACCTAGTAATTGGAGTTTGTATAACATAATATAACTGTAATTCTTTTGATACAAAATCCCACAAGATTCTGTTCTAATTGTTAATAATCGCATAATGAAACAGACCCATCCAATTATGCACACTCAGTCGCTGGGAAATATCCATAGGATATGGGTTTTGTGTGTGTGTGAATGGTACATGCTAAGGGAGAGTGTCAGGCGCGTAGCTAAGGGGGGGGGGGGGGCATAGGGGGCAGCCGTTCCTCCTTGAGCAATTTTTTTTAAATTGTTTTTAATGTTTTTATGATATCGCTAGTATTTTCAAAAGAGAAAATGCTAAGATGCAACTGACAAGGCCTGGGAGGGGCCATTTCCAGCGATCTGGGAGGCATTTTCAGCCAAAATTTTAGATAGTTTGCAATGCCGAATCTACAGTGTCGCCCCTCCCTTGGCAAATTCCTGGCTACGCGCCTGGAGAGTGTTTTGTTCATAGAAATGCCTTTTCTATAGGATATATCTTTAAAACCTTTACAAGGCCTAACTGTGATGAACAGATCCTGCAAGGATATATAATGCATACTCCAACCTGACGTAACTTGTGGATATTATTTAGGGTGCCAGGTCGATTGGAGAAGAAAGATGTACTAAGGAAGATAAGTAGGGCCGATAGAAGCGGATAAGGAGGGGACTGCGGTGGGGGGGGGGGGGTTGCAATAGCCATTGGTGTCATCGTAATTAATGGTAATAACGACGTTATGATGTTAATCTTATACAAGATATTTGGTTTTTTTACAGACTACGTTGACGGCGCCAAAGAAGAGCACTTCGTTTGTACCAATGTAGACCAAACAACGTTTAATGCTGGTATTAGAGAGCCACTAGTTTAAAGAGATTGTCCTGTCACAAATTTCACAGTATATGCTATAGTACCTTTACGTAGGCTGACATACATGTTTATGTGATATGATTCTATGGATAACAACGAAAAGCTTGATTGGATTTCCCAAGTAAACGACAGGTCTATTATACTCTTACTAATACAGGCCTGCATGAGGTTGGCAGTGAAATGAGTGATCGTGTTCGAACATGAGTGATCACAAATTGTGTTTCTTTATACGTATGTTATAAAGAATACTCATAACATTTAAAACAGCCGTTCTTTCATTTTTCCGTGCTTCTAATACATATATAGGCACATATGTATATAGCCTATATGTCACCCGTGTGGGAAATCACAACCTCCTCTATAGATATTTCATATCGCCACGTATATACCTACCGACCATATGCCTAGGCTATACATAGAACTGATATATCAATATACCGTATAAACGTTGTTCATCGTGCACATGTGGTTCATTTAATTAAGGGCCCTCGCATAGGCCTTCTCCAGAGTTTCAATACTGTGCATCCGGAGAAAAGTTTCATTTGGCCTATTCATCTCATATCCTGTTTTTTTTTTTTTTTGGTATTGCTTTACATGTAGGGCATACATCGAACTTGGCTACATCAACATCAGCACATGGACCATCAAACGGAACCACCCCATCAGGTATGGAACCTCCGTTTTGTATACATTTAAAATAATACATTATTATCCTATCCACAGGCGTAGCAAGGTCCACAATGTCCAGGGGATCCATGCATGCAAGGGTCAATTCCGACATTTCGACTTAATGGATCACAACTTCCAGTCAAGTAAGATAGCAAGACAGCACTTTGTAGTTTTTACATTAGTGGCTCTGTGTTAACAAGGGGTCCAGCTCGTACGACTTTAGGCGTTCTATATGGGCAAACACATACACGTATATGTAGAAATGCAACAATTAATTGCTCCATTGACTTACACACTAAAATCGTCACTCGGTATATCATGTCGCTAGCGCATTGGTATATAGAAGATTGTATAACTGACGAGCCTTCCACTATATGAGAGCTGGTAGACTGGATATTCATAGCACCAACAATGTCTATAATAGTCTGAGTATAAGAACTACTTGCAGACTCTCGTTGTCACCAACGAATATTATCAAATGACTCAAATTCACACGGTCACAAGTCTTGATTTTTACACTCTTGGTAGTTTATTCTACACTCTGCGACATCCGATAAGCAAACCGTATATATGTTTATAATTGCAAAAGATCAGCGAAAGTCACTCAGTATCATAGGTTCATTTACATTTCCATCATATGGGTGAACCTTCCAGGCGCATTTACAACCGAAGTGCCCCAACCACCCCCCCTCCCCCGCCAAACCCAACCCGACCACTCTAATGTTGGCATTTGACAATCAGATACCTTTGGTGTTACTGGTATTAATTCCACTTTTCGTTTCATTTGATGGTTTCAGCGATCTGGTTTTCTTGGGGAGACTCTCATTATTTAGTGGCAAAGACACCGATGAACTGGGTGGACGCTAAGGCAGAATGTGAAATCTACAACGAAGAGGCTCACCTCGTCTTCATTGAAAACGCAGAAGAGAATGATTTCATCTTGCATTTACTGACAGAGAGTTCGACTGAATCAGAATTATTTTGGCTTGGAATGACCAACAAATATGACACTGGTAAGCAAGTAGGATTTGAAATTCCTAAAGCCATTCAATACAACACAGACACTGCAGCATGTTCTTGTTTATACTTGTCGGCATTCTACCGACCAATGGCCGTGAGCTGCTTCCAAATGGTCTGAATAAGGGGTGATATCTTGAAAAATTTCATCAGAACATTCTTCTATTTGTTAACTCCAGGTTATTAACCGTTCATGTTCCACTGTCGAACATGGCTTGTTTAATGTTGAAGAGAGGTATTTGGTAGCGCGAGACATAGTAAAGTGATTGTTTCCAGCTTAAGCAAAAAACTGCTAAGTCAAATCATCTGGAGGCATTAATATCTCTCAAACGAACTTTTATTTGAGAACAGAGATCAAATAGGATATCACAATTTGATTAACAGCATAATTGTCATTCTTGACTATTCCTAAGGCTTGGCCCAAGTACACTTTATCACTATAGGCAGGTATACATTTATGGGGAGTATATAGCCGTGGATTATTGAACAAAAGTACGCATTTCCTTAAAAAAATTTTTTGAATATTTAGTATAGCAAACATGTGTATATATCGGTCACAATTATATATCAAGAAATAAGTGAGGTAATGGTAACGGGGCGATAATATGAATTTAACTCTTGATATATTCCTTTTAATCTTCTGTTCTATAGGTGATTGGAGATGGTACGATCAGTTACCACTATATCTGAATTGGGCAGTTAGTAATCCTACACATGATGAGCACTATAATTGTGCTTTCGTTAAAAGCGGAGGGCACGGCTACTGGGAAACAACGGCATGCGGCTTTAAATTTCTGTTTATCTGTGAAGTGCAAACAGAACTATTTATGAAATGAAATTTCAGTGAGAATTTTAGTGTTCATTCATGCATGCCATGCAGTTTAACGGATAAAAATTGACCTTAAACGCAGAATTTTCAGGATTTTACCTTCTTAGCACTTTTGTTAGGGTATGGGCCTACTTTTGTACAAGTAAATGGTCATGCTTAGGTGCAAGATGATGCCATAATTTGCAACCATAACCATTGTTTTATGACGTTTGACGTAGTTAGTGTTCACGTCCCCTGCAGCACGAAAGACCATCATCTATATACTCAGAAGGAAAATATGTACCTTCAGTGAAAATGGGAGGGGGATACGTATACGTACCCATCTGTGTAATGCTCTGGCGAGCACAAGGGAGGGGGGGGGGGTTACCATGCACTCACCTCCACGGTCAGTCGGGTGGTGGGGAGGGGGCGTTCTGTCGTTGGATTTTTAAATAGTTCAAGAGTATTTTTAGAACAACCTTACGTTAATAATCCTGGTTATAGGCCTAATGTAATGTACAAATTTGCCTCGAAATGCACCATTTGAGTTGGTGAAAAAGATTAAAGGTAGTCTGTATCCGCCCCAATTATAGCATGATATAATATCAGGAAGTTTTCAAAAAGTACTTCCTGCATGGAGGTCTTTACTTTTCAATTGTTCTCAGACATTCTACGTGAGTACAAAAGATGGCTGAATGTCCCAGTGAGGTATAACATTTCCCCAGGGTGGTTATAAAAGCAGTTTAAGAATTTTGAATCAAAGGTGACCATAATTTAATATCTGGCTCATTTGGGGCCAATACAGCATACCTTTAAAAGAAGGGGTCGTTTGATATGCAAATGACACACATAATCTAGAAGGTCAAAGAGAGGGAATCACGTGACTCAATAGGAAATGAATATATCTTGTACTGAAATGTATTTTGTGTGTTTCCGTATATTGTTGTCTGTTACATAATATTTGGTGTAACTTTGTTTGACCATACTTCAAATTGTTCAGATTCAGCTGCATAATTATTCGCCCATGTTTGAACGAAGTCCTTGCGTGATTGGCTTGTTGTACCCTCGTGATTTGTGTTACGTAATTAGTCCTTTTCAATGTCCATTTGGTTTATATACATATATTGGGCGGACACGGAAAAAAGGACTACTGGCGTGTTGGTTGCGTCTAGCGAGGATACAGTATTTCACATGTGTAGTATCTGTTCCCTATCGAGGGGAATGGTGATACACACAGTCAGAGTCCCGATGCAAGGGGACTGGGGTTGAGAGCGGATCAGTCGTTTGGTTGTTTGGTTTTCGTGCCCAGGTTCTTTTTTGGGCGACTTTTCCTTAAAAAAAGTATTTCACATGCCAGATATTCAGCCATCTGAGATTACTTGCGAAATGGTTGGAAAGTAATGCCACGTAATGTAATGCTGTTTGTAATAGGGACCAGTGGTTTCTCGATGTTCTCGACGTTAAAGAGCTAAAGAGGTGTTTTGGTGTTTGTATATAATAAGTTAAATGCTTTCTTCGTGTGTGTTTGCTGGTTGATGTTTGTACAATAGTGAAATTTGTCTAGTTTTATTTGTGCCAAAAAACAAAATATAAAATATAAAATGGTAAAATGTTGTATTATTACTGTCTTTTTGCGTGAATGAATATCCGCCTAGTCGTTAATTTGATTCTACCAGCGTTATAAAAGCACTTATTCTATTGGTTTTTCTTTGTCAGTGGTATTTGGCTGTGGTTAATGCACTGTGTGTTTACCATGAATTACACATTTTATCGTGTTAAGTCATTGACACGGTTTGAATACTACAGGAAAAAGTAACAATAATAAGTGAAAACTACACTTGTGACTAAGCGCAACAATATTCATCAAGACAATGCTCACATATTACAATACTACAAACCAACTATATATTAACTGGACTGTCGGTGACTTAGTATAGCATATACGAGGTGGTATAAGCCGAGAGCCTCCTTGTTTATAATGGTTGTCTGGTGTTTATGTCCATATGTTCGCTAGCGCAATAAAAGGCTACATGTAACGCATTGTTATGGGGGAGGGGACGGGGAGTGGGAGAATAATAAGGGTCCGATTCTATACAAAACGATTCAACGCACAGCAGTGCCAAATCCAAAGGAGTGTAACACCTGGGAGCAGGGCCTTTTTTAGCGTACTAACTGGGGGCCGTGGACTTGAAAGCCCCCATTTTAGCCGTGGCAGTATATATAAAAAATAGCAATGAAATCCTCAGTACTATTTTTTCCCTTATTGTCCCATTTCCCTCAGCATAGCAAGATACAGCGATCGTCATGATATATTTGTGGGTATATTTTATATATATATATATATATATATATATATATATCAGGGTTCTGCCCAGGGTGGATTGAGTGCCGGCAGGACTATCTAAGCGGAGCGCCACCATCGGTTGGCGCGGAGCGTATAGAAGAAAATTTTGGGTTTAGGAAACCCCATGATGGCCGGAAACGGCCCTTCCCGAGTATTCTGTACGAAGTGTTTCCCGAGTGTTCTGAGTATGTGTACTAGCTAGCTGGATAGTGCCTGTGTCTCGCGCGATAAAAATAGATATAAATGAAACTATCAAAAGTACGATCGGAAGTTGGAAACGGAAAACGGTCATTGGTCTGGAATGCGGAACTCTGGTAATATTTACTAAGTATGACACTGTGATGTGTTGGATATTTTGAACAGTTATGAACTGGATTTCCCCTAGTCTCAAACAAATTGTTTCTGTACGTTCGACCCTCCGGCTATGGAGCTGTTTTTTGGAGTTCCTATCGAAAATAAGTGCCGGTCGGAAAAGTCACTCAGGCAGATTGTGGCGGTCGGTAATTCAGCGTGCTGGTCGGCGCCGACCGGCAGCGGCAGAACCCTGATATATATATATATATATATATATATATATATATATATATATATATATATATATATATATATATATATATATATATATATATATATATATATATATATATATATATATATATATATATATATATATATATATATATATATATATATATATATATATATATATAGTACTGTAAAGAGGAGAGCTGAGCAATATATAACTATCGGCAACTTTCGGGGAAAGAGAGTGAATGGGAGCATGCACTTATTTGGCAAACTTTCAAACCGTGCTGACGTCTTTAAATTCCTTTGCTGAAATATTGCAATACTCATCAATTCTGTTTATATAATTGTTCGCAACATAAACAATAGTTTCTTTTATCACCTTTGCGTATTTTGCTTAGGCTAGCATGGGTATTCTCTATATGACGTATGACTGTAATATCCTTCGCCATTGTGACGTATAACACTGACTAATCAAACGTCTTTCATATAAGTGAATTGTAGCGTATCGGCTATTGGTTTCGATCCACCAGTATTGAAAAATAGTCGAGTTATCTTACAAAGCAATATGAACTTGCCAGTATTATGTGTGGTTGGTATATACATGCCCATATAGGTTATTTTGTATGGGGCCGGTGGTTGGGGTGGGGTGGGAGGGGATTTCGATTACTTCAAGTTATATGGACTGAAATTGTGCGATTTATTTTATAATTAAGAGAGGTTTGTAACAAAAGGAGCAAGCTTTAAAAGATCAAATTGTATACATCTCATTGTTAACACAACACGGATATTATAATGTACATTATTCGAGAGGGGGAGGAGGGGAGGGACAAAGGGGGAAGGGGAGGAGTGTGCACTCTGATGTTAAAAATATTGCTAGAAGATAGGGTATACTTAGGGTAGATTAAGGGTACATTTGTAGAGGTAAAACCTATGAGTATATAAGTTGCTGAAAAGATGCCCAAACCAGGTAAAGGCTAAGTTCTGTGAAGTTGGCGAATGTAGTTGTTTTTATATGAAACAATTTAATAATAAATTCATATATCTCAAGTCATGTTGTAATATTAACAAACATTGAAAACATGTAGTGTATACCTTATAGGGCAAAGTAATGGAGTTACTTCTTCGCAAAAGTTTAAGCTTCTATATGAAAACAAAGTGGGGTTGGGGTGGGGTCCGATATAAAGTGTGTCGTAATTCCCACCAATAGTCTGCAATATAAGTGGCAACATTAACATAAACCTTTCTTCGCAATAAATTTCCAATTAGCGGCCCATCATATATGAGTGCGATATAGAAGATACACTTTCTATTATTTTACAAGTTATGTTAGGTTTGTGGATATTTCCATATAGTTAACAATTTCAGGGTCATAATTCAACTCAATCCAAATAGAGTAATCGTCTATACTATCTAGTCGTAATTTATACTTTGTGTGAGTAGTCGCTACCAAGTATTATTTGCAGAGAGTTCACAATTAAGCCAAGGTTATCACGGCTGATTGCTCACAGGTAGTCTAAAGAGTTATCACACATACTGTACTGGATTTTCAACTATAGTTATTTCGACTGCGATGCTTGCCCTCCAAAGTATACCATTCCAACTCTGATACCAGTGCCAAACGTCTTCAGTCAACAGAAACTCGACAGTTTTATCTTACAGTGATTTTTCGTCAACAATGGGGAAGGGTTATTTAACATGTATTGCCTTGTTCTGTTTCGTAATTTTTATCAACATAACCAACATTACGTGCGTCGTTCAGGATTTTTTCTGTATGGGCTCCGATTCTTGTTGTAATACACCGGGTGAGTTTAACTCCTATCATAATTCAATCATAGTGTCAAGTTTAGTTTTGTGTTTCTTTCTCCATACAGCAGCAGTAAGCTTAACTGAGCACAAGACCGCAGATTTGGCATTTCAGCATTTCAAACATGTCGTTGGGAATGAAACTTGATTGACCAAAAAATAAAAAAAACTCCAAGATAGTATAAAGTATACTAACTGTTTAATCGTTACTAAACGTGAACAGCGATACCGTATTTATAAATATGTATATGGTATATATATATATATATATATATATATAAATGAAAATCGTAATGAGTTGGAAAATCAAGAACAGTGAAAAAACTTTCAGCCTCCACCGGGATTCGAACCACGGGCCTCCCGCTCTGTACGCGGACACCCTAACCACTAGGCTATAGACGCTGATTGTATGTCCAGAGGTTCGAAACCGGTAAGGAAGATCGTAATTCCACTGTAGGCGTTTGTCACCTATATCGAACAATACTAGTTCTGTTTTTGGTGACATATTTTGCCCTACTCTAGAGACCAAACATATATATATATATATATATATATATATATATATATATATATATATATATATATATATATATATATATATATATATATATATATATATATATATATATATATATATATATATATATATATATATATATATAAATTATTTTTATCACCAGTTAATTCCGAGCTTGATGTTTTTCTTGTAACTCTTGTGTACGGGTTACTTTTCAGTTAATGTCAATGAGACTACAGTACGGGTTCAATACATTATCTCAGAGAATACCACAGCAGATCTATCAAACAGATGGAGACTTGATGCGCTCATATCTTGGGATCCAGTTGATACGAATGGTAACTACTCATACTGAATATTTATCGGGGAAAGGTTAACGCACAGACAGGCCTGGCCCCACAAACACAAGGATGGCTTCATCAATACGAACAGTACCTGTAAGAACGAACACTTCAGAAAATTCTCAGAAAATAGGCCATGAATTTTTGGTCCGTCATAATTAGTTCGTTCATTTTCTACCTACTTCGAATACGCATGTTGATTTATGTATTGTAAGTTCAACTTTTCAGGGCAAGGTTTAGAAATGTGGGGCCCTGGGAACTATCTTATGTAGGGCCCTGGGCACTTTCTTATGTGGGGCCATGGGCACTACCTTATGTGGGGGCCCCTAAAACACTCATTAGACTCTTTAGAAAAATAAAATATAATCTTCTTTGCATGTAGTATACCGATACATCCATACTTTCAGTGGCCGAGTGGCGTGTAGAACTTTTCATACGCATACGCACACACTTATACGCACCCACACATACGCACACAAGCATACGCACCCACGCATACGCACCCACGCATACGCACACACGCATACGCACCCACGCATACGTACCCAGGCATACGCAAACACGCATACGCACACACGCATACGCACACACGCATACGCAAACACGCATACGCACACATGCTAATACATCTGAGTCTTCACGTTTTTTTCACGTTCAATCTGTTAGTGCATGATGTATTTAAAAGTCAATTTAGATTGCTTTTTGCATAATTTCGTACTTTTATTTTCCTATATTCAGTACTGGTACATTATGAAGTCGAGTGGCGTAAAACTGTATCCTTTGAAGATCTACAGGCCCCGTTTGGGATTACCTTTGGTCAGGGTTCCTGCAGTGATAGTCCAGTATTCCAGCCATGCCTGCCGCCAAATCCTACCAACGTTATAACGGTATGAGTACACAACGTAACATCATTCACAAATAGTCACGTGATAAATAGTCTCTTTAGTCAGGTTTTTCAGCTTTTAACCGACCCCACCACTCTCAGCAACGTCACCAAAGTAAAGAAACAAGAAGTCAAACTTCAGATATTTTTTTTTTGTATATAATTTCAGAATGACAGCAGCGTCGTATTTAAAGACATATCTTTCGGGTTTGTTTATTTTTTCCGTGTTCGTACTTTAAATCTGAGCAACATGGCCGTCTTGGGTGTACCGATATGTTTAGCCGGTGACACAGTAAACTACCCTCAATTCAAAAGTCCAGGTCAGTTTTTCTTTCTTATCTTTTTATCATAATCCTTTTAGAACGTCAACTTAACAAAAAATATAATTTGTCAATGTTTTGTTTTATTATCCTAATTTCCAAAATGATTTTTATTTTATTTATAACAATGCAGTCCTGAGTCATGTCTAGTGGTAGTTTATTTCACATATACGGTATGCACAAGGATAGAACAAACATGACTTGAATAAATATCTGATTTTCGTATCTGTTTTTATGGACTCAAAGTAGACTAGATTTCCAGAGTCGAAGGAATCATATCGCTATAGTTAATTGAAAGACAAAAAAACAAAAAGGACACTGCGTGTAGCATGTGCGCGTGCGTATATAATGTTAGTGTGATCAACCTTTAGATTAGGCTAATCTACTCCATAATTTAGTAAACATGCAGTTGTTTCTTAATCCAAGTAACTACAATTGAAAACATTGAAATGCATTGTCTTTGAAAAATCTTCAAATTTCCTAGATGTCACCTTATATGATAAATGATTGCAAAACATGAAGAACTTAAATTACAAAATTGATTGATTTTTTTTTTAACAGTTGTGACTTTCTCCCCTCTCTCTCTATTTATTTTGTCTCGTTTGGTCTCTGTTTTGTCCATAGACTGTTACCGCGAAACAAACGATGCTGAATATTGCAGCAATCAAAGTAAGTACTAGACTATCTGATTTTCGGGCGTCTATATAGGGGATTAACGAATTGAATTTAACAGAAACTTTCCCAGATAGTTCATTAAATCTTTCTTTGCTTGACTTGAAAATCACAAAATTGTCTATTTTAAGGGAATTTATTCGAGCCACTCAGCTTCCCCATTCTATTCACAACTTTTTAATATATATACGCCCTCAATTTTGGAGTCAGGGACATTTCGTGCTTTCGGGCAACATACATGGAGCTCGGTGGAGGTGTAGGGAAGGTGATAGGGAGGGGAAGGGGAGCGTGGAGGGGTAGCAGGAGGGGTTGGAAGTTTCGCAAAAACATAAGTTACCGTATAGCACCTACCAAGAAACCTTTTTCATCACATTTATACAGATATTATTATTTCCGGGGAGGTTGTCAATTTCATTATTGCTGAAGTCATTGTTGGACTTAATGAAGACAACATACCGACCGTGACCGTACGTTTGTCGTGGCAGAGACCGGTTCAAGTGAATGGTGAGGTGCAATTTTATTCGATAAGACGGAGACAGTTGAACGTGGAAACAACCAGCAACATATTATTCACCAACGTACAGGTATACCGCATGAAATGATCGCTTGTCAGTATTAATTGATTAACTATATCACGACTGTTGGCCGTCGGTCGTTATTGCCAAATTTATGAACACATTTACGTATACTGTCATACTTAAAATATACATTAGTTATAGCGTATAGTGAAGGCAAACATTTCGGATTACTTCCATGAAAAATAAGACCGTGTTACCTTTCATCTTATGGGGAATTATCATGAAAAACATTTGCCTGTAAAGGGACTACACAATACGGCATGCCTTTTTATCATTTACCTCCTTTAGTCTACTTAAGTAGAATTAATTCCACTTAAGTATAATACGTCGTGTTGTAGTCGTTCCTTTGCCCTTGAAAGTACCCATCCAATTGCATCAGTGTGTACAATGATTGATTGCTGGCTGCATTTTCCGAATGTCTAACGTTCATTGTAAACGTAGTTTTGTTTCTATTGCTTACGTAACTAGTACGTCTTGAACGTGACTCTTTAATAGTATACAAAGTCGGATTTCGCGGCAAGTGACGCAACGAGTAGCAAACTGATTGACCAATCACATTTCACTTATAAACGTTAGTCCATTTCACTTCAGTGAAATAGATTGACCAATCACACTTCACTTTATTATTTTATTTAAGTAAAGTGTAATTTAGCTTAAGTAAAACTGAGAAGTCATTGTGCTTAAGTAGAATAGCATTTTACTTAAGTAGAAGTGCATTGTACCGTACCTAAGCAGAATTGTATTTACTTAAGTAAACTTGCATTCTACTTAATCTTAATTCAATTAAGCTTAAGCTAAATTGAATTTTACTTAAGTAAAATACGATATAGACAAAAATACGTTTGAACTTAAAATAATAGGAATTCCGCTTAAGGGATTACAATTAAGCTTAAGTAAAATACAATTCTACTTAAGTGCATTTAATTTTACTTAAGATTAATTGTACTCCACTAAAGTGGAATTAATTCTACTTAAGTTAAATTAGGAGGTAAATGTTAAAACGGCTTGCCATACCACCACCCTGTGAATATAATAAGACTGGTCTGCCTGAACAGAACCAAGTTCAGAACTTTAGGGAGCCAAAGCAACGTTCGCATACATAGGCCTACATGGGCATTGGACTGTGATTACAAACAGAAGGCTATATTACGTTTGCTAGAGTTGAACTCGCTTCTTTGTACACCTTTATGATGAAACAATCATATTTTGTCCGTTCCATTTTACAGGAGGGGGCAAACTTTACGGGAGATACCATATTTGAAACGAACTTCACAGGTTTACGAAACAACAGTTTTAATGAGTTTAGGGTAAGGTTTTCTTAGTGATCTCATGTTTTTTCGGCTTTAACTACATCTTGAGCCAATTTGAATTTGGTTGTAACTTTGAAATTTTCTTCTGTAGCCACAGATTCAGTACCCCATGCATAACTGGTTGATTCCTAAATCTTTAACTAAGAGACTTTCGTTACTTTTCTTCTAATTATTCAGTTATACATTGTTGAGTTCAAACAGGGTATTTTGAGCTTAACAAATTGTATGAAAAGCATTATTTTAAAATCTGCATTCAAACATAAATGTTAGTCTCGAAATGGAGCATCCGAAGGCATATTTAGGCCCAAAATAATAATAATAACAATAAGATATAGGCATATACTTGTATAGGTCAATACGCAAAGTTGTGCAAATAATTACATTGTGTGCGCGCGTGTGCGTGTGTGTGTGATTGAAAGAGGTAAGGTGGTGCTTCCCCATACCCTTCTGGCTCCACGTCTTATATAACCAATTGTCATGTGATTAGCTATTGAATAATATTGCTAGACAAAAACAGTTATCAAAATCAACTAAACTAAAAAATTACTTGAAACAATTATGGGATTGCAATTATTACAATTAAGAGAGAATAACTCTCGCTTGGTTACAGATAGCACCCATTGTTAACCTGGAAGTTGGCAGTATCTCATCAGCAAGCACCTCTTTAGAAGGCAATGTACGGACTCTTAACTACCGAGTCTTTATCGCAACTCCCACCACAACGGCCGGTAAGTCAGTGCAATTTGGCTCATAAGGCATTATTTTCCTATATAGATCTGAGTCAGTTAATCAGTTTGCCAACTCGAAGTATCTCCTAATTCATATAACGAAAGAGGGGTATAGGAGTTGAGCAAGTGATATGTATATATGATATGGGCAGTCAAGAGTTATAGCCGAAGATCGCATTACATACATTGATTACAATATGCATAATGTTAAATTATTATTATTATTATTATTATATATTGAAATATTAATTTTTTGCAAAAAAAGTTACTGTACCTATATATACAGAAAATATAATCCACAGTAGGTGTTTGTTTTGTTAAGACACATCTTTTTTAAACTTTTCTTCTTTATGTTTGATTACATAATTTTGGTAATTTATGCACTCTGGCAAGACCACATCGTTCAACATCATATATGCCGAACATGCAAGGGATGGTGGTTCTGCTGCATTGCTCTGAGAAGTACATAAAGCACGTATAGCCCTGTCGATATCAGTTCGTTCTCACATAACACTCTTTTTCTTTTCTATTAATATAGGTCCTCCCATGCCAACATTACAGCAGCAGACGCAGCCGCCGCCAAACCCCACACCACCGTCAACTATCACGTGGGTCGTTATCGCTGTATTACTTTTAGTAATCCTGGTTATCGTTTTCATCGCGATATTAAAATGTCGAAAACGTGAAACTAAAGACGATGACGAGGCATTGGTATTTAGACCTACTTTCCAAAGAGTATCAATTGCATCTGGTAAGTGTTTGGTATACGTTATGTTCAGTTTAAGTCAAATGCTGTGAAGATATTCAATGCACACCAAAATCGTTCAATAATTTTATACTCCTATATTTTAATATTTTATGTACAATTACATACTTTGTAGACTTTATATTGGATTTGAGGGCAATTATATATTTTTGTACGCTTTAATATTTTGTAGGTACATTTTATATTTTTGTTCATCATTATATTGTGAGTATACATTTTCATATTTTTTGTACATTGTATAGGATTTATCATATCTATGTATATTATTTTACGTCTTATATGTTGTTTACAATTTTTAATGTTTTGAGCTCTTGTTATCAACCAATTTCCATTGTATTTTTATATGATTGGCTGAATAAATATCTATCTAATTCAAATTGATTTCTCATATTTATCGTTCATGTAAGAAAACATAACACACATAGTACAGTAGAAACATATCATAATATGAAGGACAATAGAGAACAGAAATACTGTTAGGAAGGATATATAGTGACCAAAAAGACGAACAGAAAATGAAAACCAAAACATAAATACCGAAAAAGAGATATTGACTGCAGATTATAGACAAGAAGTAGACAGAACAGAGTCAAAACTGTTCAATACGTTTTGTACACTGAAGTATATAAAGTCGATTGGCTAAAACAATTTAAAAAAACCCAGTCATGTCGTAAAGTATCAAGAGTAGGGACAACAATAAAAATTAAATCATATTTATAGAGTATATGAGAGAGTTCTTTGTGAAGAACAATTCTACGAAACAGCTAACGGAAAGTTGTTGCTTCGTTGAAGAGATATTCTAACTTTTAAAATTGTCGTGCATGTCTGAAGGCTGCCACTTCGTAATTGTGTCTTTTAATATATAGTCGCTAACACATGTATACCTTTTGTTTTATTTAGTTTTTCTCTCTTTGCGTAAATGTTCATGGTCAATATACAGGGTACAGCTTAGCATCATCAGGACATTCCTTTACTTCAGAGTTTTCTGATTGCAACGGGTTGATAACTGAAGGAGTCATCAACGGTACTGTGGTACTGAATCAGTACTGCGAGTGCGGCTGTCCTGCAAGCGCTAACAAAACAGTCTGGACGCTGTAACAAATGTCATCATCATATGTAACGTTAAGAAGGCTTCGATATTTTAGATTCAGTATTTTACAAAATCATATATATTTACTCGTTTTGGTCTAACTCTCTCTATTATAGGCCGGACGATTGAATCAGTGGCTCCCGAATTCAGGGCTGTTGAAATATTGGATTATCAACACATCAAGGAAGGAGAGAGGCTTGGAAGTGGACAATTCGGAGAAGTATTTAAAGGAGAAGCTAAGCTACAAGGAAAAGACCAATGGACAGTGGTGGCCATCAAGAAACCTAAAGGTCAGTGCAGTTTTCGTAACTTTTTTGTGGGCGATACTATATATGGTGTGAAAGCAACTCCTCACAAAATTACCATCTTAGCCTACCATGCACGTATTCGAAGTATAAGGTGGGGAAAAGACCACAGTATTGAGTGCACTCTGGAAAACTAATGAAAACCATGTTTTCGATTTGCTGTTCATACAAGTCCTCTTACATTTATACCAGGGACCATCTCTCTGCTCTACCCCCAACAAAATTGGCCCATTAATTCGTAGGTTTCCTTTGTAGGTTATATGTCAAGAAATACAGCATACAAGTTAGTAAGCAAGCAGACAATTAATACCAGCAAGTAAGTAAGTAAGTTGACAAGCAACCATGCGACCAAATTAGTAACCTTTGGCAAGCCTAAGCTACCAGGCAAGAACCCAAGCAACCAATACAATTTTACGACGAAGGAAGGAAGGAAGGAAATAGTTATATTATAACAATTTAAAATGTTTTTCACTTTTTTTCGATTGCATTTTAGACGCTATTGCTCCCGAGGTGATAGAGGACTTCAAGAATGAGATTCGTTTGATGTTGGAGTTAGGCAAGCATCCTAACATAGTCTCGGTATTAGGATGCTGTACATTGGACACACCGTATTATCTTATCACTGACTTTATGGAAAACGGTGATTTACTACACTTCCTTAGAAAGTGTTGTCATGTAAGTCTTAGTAAACATCTTGAAATGACCAATATAAGGCAGAGAGATGGGGGGGGGGGGGGCTACCCCCACCCAACTCACTGACTGACTGAAAGAATGTTACATGAAAAATCCAATAGTTTACAGTATACACAAGAGTATACTGTAACGAGTATCATGTACGGTAAAACCTAAACAGTTGAAAATTCTCAACATTGTTTAAAAAAGTTGCTATTAGAGCACCACTTTGCATGAAGGTTCCCTCTATTTTACTAAAAATTTTTAAAGGTTAAGGAACCCCTCCAAGGCTTGGACACCTCCAATATCAAGACTGAATATTTAGCATAACCGTGGCATAACGGAAATGAAAATTGCGCCCCTTTGCACGTGATGTCATAATTCCTTTCTTTATACGTTTTACTAAAACTAAAACTGTGTAGTTCTTTATTGCTTTCGATAAAAATCCAGAGAGATGGCGCTATACCTATATGATCTGATTCGACAATATTGAAAAGTAAGGCTCCTGAGGCAGTGGTGTCAATTCTTTCCAGATTAACATTTACTAACATGAACGATCGTCGTTACTGGTCCCGAAATTGATGTTGCTAAAAGATGACTACCATTTTGTCGCAGGCGCTCTCCTGGATGTCGACATTTATTTATACTTCATCGGTCGCTTTGCAACATCAATTTTTTTAACTCATTAGTTAACAGGACACGGACACCGTGCCCCTTCTTAAATTTTTGTTGCCTCCCTCTTTCTGGTTATAGGAGGAAAACTGGAAGTTAAACCCAATCTACAAAGTATCAACATTCAACCAACTTCAGATTGCGAGACAAATTGCGGATGGGATGGTGAGTGACCAACATTGCATGGTTAATGTTGCTAGATAGTTATGTTATAATCAAGGACATAAAGGACAAACATTGCTTCCACAAGGACTAATACATCATCTGGCCTTAATGTTTGTAAATCTAATCCCCATCCCCCTCCACCGTAACTCCTTGGGGAATGAAGGGTATGCGTAAAACACCTTCTATATTTTTAATCCAAAACATCAATCCGTTAAAAACAGTCACTCTTGCCCAAATTTGCCTCAGGCAAGGGACACGTGACAGAATCATTAAAAGAGAAATGGACCGAATTGCATAAACCAAAATATGAGTATATTCTGAAACTGATTTGAGTCAAAAGTTCAATTTTTGTTTATGGTTTTGGAGAGAAAAGTTTGCATTCTTCTTGCAGAAAACGTCAATATCAGCAAAACTGTTCCCGTCTCAATGAAACCTGCATGGCAATATTCTTTTGAAAATCCTCATTTTTGCTTTTCCACAGAATTTCGTTTCCACTACTAGATTTTTCCACGGAGATTTAGCAGCTCGAAATATACTGGTTGGACGTGATCTGCTGATAAAAATCACTGACTTTGGTTTAACTGACGACCTGTATCAGAAAGGGTACACAAGGCTGCAAGCTAATGCTAAGAGACCTTACAAATGGTACAGTCCTGAATCAATCGAACACCAATACTGTACCTTGAAGACTGATGTGTAAGTATATATAAATATAATAACCCAAATATGTATATAATAATATAGACTGCATCCTTAAACATTTAAATAAAGTGTGAAACCCTCCTCACCCCCAATAAACAAAACTAATTAAAAAATAGGACCATAACAAGTTAAATTTGTATCAAATGTACACCGGTTCACCGGTCAAATAGAGACATAATTCTAGTAGTCAGATTACTAAGCGATATTAATGAACTCTGTGACGTTTAAAACTTATAACATTTACATGAAACAACGACACTTAGCTGTTTATAAATCTCTGATATATATATATATATATATATATATACATATATATATATATATACATATATATATATGCTTTGTTTATTTTTTAGATGGTCTTTCGGTGTGTTAATGTGGGAGATTGTCACATTTGGTCTTGAGACACCGTATCACGGTATGTCGATCAACGAAGTTCTGCACAAACTGAAGAACGGTTACCGTTTGACGTGTCCTCAGGAAACACCTCGTTTCATGTAATTGTTTTTTATTTGAGTTTTGGTTTAAAATGTTAGATTCCTTTCACGGTGATTGTGTTTGCATAATAGTGAGGTAGGGCGGATAGGGGAGGTTGAGGGAAGGGGGGGTGGTGGACGGTTGGACTGGACCGGAGTCGTTGCATGTAATGTAATATGTAGAAGCTTATCTCTTCAAAAGCCTCAAGAAGAAAAACAGCTAACCTCTCTTGTTAACTGTTTAATAATATCTTCCATCGTGTAACACACTCGAAGGCAAGTACGGAATGCCTATGTTTATATACATTTGAACATGCTTTTATTATTTTGGACATGCCCTTATATTGTTTTGGAAATGTTTGATACACATAGCATTCCGTAGCATGCACTGTATGGTCAGTCACAACAACGTGTACCTCATGCACCTTACATTTGCATTGGAAAAAAAGTTCATTTATTCAAGCCGTTTTGGAACTTATGATTGCTTAAAACTTTCTCTTGAAATAATGAGCACTAATAAATATTTTGTGATTGAAAAGTTGTTCATTTGCAATTGAAAACTGACACACTCATATGTTATTTTTATTATTATTATTATGCCATCAGTGTTATTGACGAAAGATCGAACACAAAGAATATAATCGGACAATGTTATTACTCAATTGGTATTTAACGGTCTCTCCCCAGCAATGTAAAAGCAAACTCTTGACACTGTTATTGCTACAATAGTAAAGTATCAATTGAGCATTGATGAATTGTCTTTTAAATATCTTTCAGTGATAAATTAATAAAGTCTTGTTGGGAGTTGCTTCCAGAAGATCGGCCCGAGTTTAGCAATCTGTTAGAGACAATAAATTTCTTACTAGAGAAAAGCACATCAGAGGATGCTAACTACGTATTAGCAGGAGAAGAAGAAGAAGAAGTAAAGCCCGTGACAGGAGCTATGAGGAAAAAATCCCTAATCTACAAACTCGACTTTGTAAGTTGGCGTTCATTAAACAGAAGTTTCTTTACTTGTAGAGAAATATATCGGGCTGGCCGGGATGGGGGGGGGGGGGAGGTGGCGGTGCATGTGTGTGTGGGTGTCTTCTTTACTTCAGTCTTGGCGGTAGTATATGTTACGTGTATAAGCTATTGTTTTATGGGGGCGTACAAGCGTCTGCATATATGTCTAACGTCGCCTGGGAGGGGTGGGGGATCCTGGGGGTGTGGGGGTGGAGGGGTGGGGTTCCTGCATTACTCGAAAGTTCAGACGTCAGACATCCTCATGTCGCATAACACAACAATGTTGACGAAGCCTCCACGATGATGCAGCAATTTTAATTTTTAATTTTTAAATAAATATGTGGATAAACAAGGAATGGTGTTTTCTCTTTTCTACCAGAATTGTATTGTGATATACCGTACTCGCATAGATGCCAGTACTTGTACTCTGATTCGGGTTACTTTGGACTTTTGTTTAGCTATCAGAGCAAGGGTGGGGGGGGGGTGTAGTTAGCGTATTGTATTTAATTTGTTCATGGTGAATCTGCACTTTATGAGTGTACAAGCGTAGCTTTTTCAGATTTTCCATGCTTTTTTTCTTTCTTTGACATTGGTATTATACATTATTGTGAATGTAATTGTAAAAAAAAGAAAAAAAAGGGAAATAAACGAAACGATAAATTAATCGTACTGGTTCTTAGTACATTGTTTAGGTAGTACTCGGACTCTTAGCAACGAGAACTCTCCTTGTGGTCGTACTCGTGCTGTTGTACCTGTACTCATGCTTTGTACATGTGTGTGTATATATACGCTATGATATACATGTATGCAACAATGGATAATGATATATACACTGTTCCACATTGAGTTTTTACATGTATATAGGTCATGTAGACAATGACGATGAAATTAATAGACCTGCTATATATCGTGTGCAGGACACCGGTCATGATGCGGGACACCAGTAACATGACCATGCCTGAATGGCATGTGAAGTAAGACAGACACTGGCACACATTATTCTTCCTTTTCTCTCCACAAACAGGATCGATTGGACGCGTCCGAGATTAGTGGGTCAAAGGACTCGGCCTTCTTTAGTGGCGATGGAAGTGCTATGTCATTTGTCAGTTCGAGTACCTTCAGCGTCGGAAATAAAACTTATCCTATTCTTGAAGAAGATGCAGATGAAGAGAATGGCAGCAAGAGGGAAGAAGATGATGATGATGGTATTGGTAACAGAAGTACACATAGAGCTGATGAAGAAGAGTAGGTAGATTGTTCAGAGGTTAATGTCGATATTGAGAATGCGAATTAGCCATAAGGATTTATCCTTCATGACGGCATTAAACAGAACAAATGACAACAAAATGCCTAAATTTAAAGTCTTACGTTTGATTTGAATTGTCAAATCTACTTGACTTACAACGAGACTTGAACAGTTTTTACAACGAGCTAACAGGTGTCTGTACTGTATATTATGTTTTACGATCGTAGTGATACTCACTGGACGTAACATCGATCGTCATTATCATACAGTTACATTCTCCACGTGACTGAGGGGACTGGAATCAACTCCTATGTGAGAGGACTGGGGTCTGTTACAATCTCCATGATAGGGGACTGGAGTCAGTTACAATCTCCATGTGAGGGACTGGAGTCAGTTACAATCTCCATGTGAGGGGACTGGAGTCAGTTACAATCTCCATGTGAGGGGACTTAGGTCTGTTACAATCTCCATGTGAGAGGACTGGGGTCTGTTACAATCTCCATGATAGGGGACTAGGGTCTGTTACAATCTCCATGTGAGGGGACTGGGGTCAGTTACAATCTCCATGTGAGGGGACTGGGTTCAGTTACAATCTCCATGTGAGGGGACTGGGGTCAGTTACAATCTCCATGTGAGGGGACCAGGGTAAGTTACAATCTCCATGATAGGGGACTAGGGTCTGTTACAATCTCCATGTGAGGGGACTGGGGTCAGTTACAATCTCCATGTGAGGGCACTGGAGTCTGTTACAATCTCCATGTGAGGGGACTGGGGTAAGTTACAATCTCCATGATAGGGGACTAGGGTCTGTTACAATCTCCATGTGAGGGGACTAGGGTCTGTTACAATCTCCATGTGAGGGGACTTGTGTCATTTACAATCTCCATGTGAGGGGACTGGGGTCAGTTACAATCTCCATGTGAGGGGACTAGGGTCTGTTACAATCTCCATGTGAGGGACTTGTGTCATTTACAGTCTCTATGTGAGGGGACTTGTGTCATTTACAATCTCCATGTGAGGGGACTGGGGTCAGTTACAATCTCCATGTGAGGGGACTAGGGTCTGTTACAATCTCCATGTGAGGGACTTGGGTCATTAACAATCTCCATGTGAGGGGACTGGGGTCAGTTACAATCTCCATGTGAGGGGGGGGGGCTGAGGGAGTTGCTCCTTGTGGTCTTAGAATCAGACTCCCTTGTAGGGGTGTGAAGGGTGTAGTCTTAAGTATATTTAGACAATGGGTTTTCCCTCCATTTTTTCTATGGTTTATGTTAGTCTGGTGCTGGCTGAAATGAAGCGGCTACACGTTTTCAATACTAAACAATTGATTTTATTTTTGTTGAGTAAAGTTTTTAACAATCAGATTTTATTCCCAAATATTTACACATTTTTCAAAGTACCTAATATGTATGTGTTTTAATCTCGAAACATATGTGAAAGTATATCATGTATTAAAGTATGATAATGTAGATAGTTGTCCATTATTCGTATTACATGTAGGCTGTATGGGAAAGTATAAATAGTGCTGCATTTATTACTGGTATAGGTTTGTGACGTGTGCTTCATATTTGTTATAATCGGCATTGCAAATATCTAAATAAACATTTATAATAAAATTCAAGTACTCTATTTTGATCAACTTCAAGTCATGTTGCGATAGCCTACCCACATGCAGTAGGTGTTTAATTCCTTGAGATAATCTGGTACATGTCGAAGCAAGCATCACCACAGAGCATATACACAAAACTCACAACAGATATGCATCTAGAGTCGCCCATCAAACCCCATCCCTCCCCATTCGCTGCACTCCTATAAAATATGTCATAGCCTTGCACATGTAACCCTACTCTTGGTTTCATCCCCCCCCCCCAGCGTGTCCCTCCCTCTCTTATTGTATATAAGTACAATGTATATATGTTACCCTGTTTCCTTGCTGCTTCATCAGTACTACAAATACCGATCATTTTAGTTGAAAACTTAAGTAAGCTCATTCCCAACCATTTCCATTTCAAGGTTCGTTTTAAACATTCCTCTTGCCTTCGCTACCTCCCTCGCCCTCCGTTGTATCCCCCCCCCCCCCCCCGGCCCTCTTCTGCAGAACTATTTATTTTTGTTATCCAATCTCGTAAATGTACAACCTTGCCGTGCATAATATACATGGTTGTTAATAATTACATCCTAAAAAGCTTAAGTTAAAGAAAGTTCCCTGCAGGATCCAAGGGGCCATGATGGGCTTGGTTGACATCCTCTACTACCACTTCCGGTTCGAATATATCATTAAATGAGTCCAACGTTTCACAAAGGTTCTCCTCTCTCTCCTGTTGAATAAGTTGGTTTCTTTCCATAGATTGGACAGAACAAATTCCTTCTTCTTTAATCTTGATATCAGTCATGTGATTCCGCATCCGGGTTTCTCGGTCGTCAATGACAACACCAAGATTTAACACCCTCCATTTACACCAAAGTCTCCAGATGGTGTGTTTCATCTGGGGAAAGCGAAAGATTAGGAAATACCAACACTGAAAATAACAAGCCACCAAAAATGATTACATCCATGTATCAAGATAGGTTAGTTGGGGGGGGGGGGGTGTCATATATAAATCTATTTAGTTATAGAGATAATGTCACTCGCCCAACGACCAACTGTTGTCAGATGCCTTAAATGTCATCACACTTATAAAGTCATGTGATGGCTCGGGATGAAAATAATTGAAATAATGGTTAGAACCTCTATAAGGCCTATACAGTCAGATAGATTTTATAAAAAATTATTCATTCTTATTCATTAATAATTCATTATTGATTCATAAACAATCATTATTATGAATAATTATTATTTTTTAATTTTATATAAAAGATGATCTAACCTCATATACCAATAATAGTACAGCCATAGAATCCAAGGTGGCATACACAGGGAGAAGTATCTGGGAACTTATAGCTTCGCGATCCCTGGTTGCTATGGGGTGTTCGCTTAGGGCAACCCAGAAAACATAGAGCACGGTTCCCGCCAAAAATAATAAAGTGCACAATGTGACGAGAAGATGAATGCAATCCAGATGACTAATACTGATTGTTTTAACCTGAAACGAGATGAAGCAATAATTATTAAACTATTGTTAATTTTAATATTTATTTATTTATGTATAAAATACTCGTCACGCGCGTTATAACTATCACAAGGCATCCATATTCCGCTAGCAATTCATATACATATACACACACACCGCACACACCACACACACCACACACACCGCACACTATATGTATGGATATAAATATATATGTATATGTATATGTATATATATATATATACATATACATATATATTTATATATATATATATATATATATTATATATATATATATATATATATATATATATATATATATATATATATATATATATATATATATATATATATATATATATATATATAAATACTTACCTTTGTCGGACGGAAAGCAGTGAAATTTCTGAACCTGAATTTATAACCACAGAGTTCGCAATTTGTAGATCCGCATTCGGCTAACCATTTTGTCAAACATGAGTGGTGAGTGAATTCCACGGTTCCAGAGCAGAGACAAGGACTGACCAGATTAAGTCCGCTTTGTTCGGATCCTAGATGACAAATGCGACAAATATCTGTTTCTACATCCAAACTGCTGTTGACTGTCTGTTGAAAGATTCCAAATAGCAATCCGCCTATTGAAGGTGCAACATAATTGAAATAATATACCTGTACAAATACATGACTGACGTAATCGAAGGTAGGGGTGGCGGGAGTTGGCGGCCTGGCACCAGCATCAGTCGGAGAGAAGACGTTCTGGCCTGGCAAAGCCGTTCAGTCGGGGGAATCTCTCAATCATTCAGGAGGTGGGTGGTGGAGGGGGGGGGGGATTAGACTACTTCGTCGTACCAAGGTCACAATAGTAATTTGTTAGAACAACCTTACGTTGAGACCTAATTTATAATCGAATTATGCCTCAAAATGCATAATTTGCCGTTTAAGCTTTAATCTCGTTATGGTGGAGGGGGAAGGGGTGTGACCCAGATCCCTCTACATGGGTGCTTCTTCAACGATCCAGGGTCACACAACTTTCTTTATAAAATGGTAGATCCATCTCTTCCCCATGTTTTTAAGTTAAATAACGTTTATATCCCCTTGCATAGTAATCTACAGTCATAACACATGTTGTTACGATAATGCTATGAGCACTTATTTGTAAGATATATTCTCCCAATTTTACGTTGATACCTTCTCCCGTTCCCCCATACCTCCAATACCCCCTTGCCCTTACACCTATCCACTAAAAGAAATTGCCATTTCATGCTCCATCTGCTTCAAACAACGTATTAGTAATCATACCATAATATATGAAATCACAGAAATGTTTCTTAGTGATATTTTTAACTTGACAGAATGACAGTGAGGTTTGGTATAGGCATCCGTACAAATATCGTTTTTATTCAAAAATGTATAGAACTAAGTTTATCATTGCACACAATTTTTCACTTTTTACAAATGAAATCAACTTTTATTAACCCATAACTGTAGCTGGATGATATTAAATTAGTATATCTTTCTTAACTGAAGCGATATTTATAGTTGGATTTTACATATAAATTGCACGTTAGGATGAACTTCCTCTTACACAATAGAATATAACAGTAGGTTCAAACTTGGTCAACCGTGTCCTCACATTGTCGGTAAATACACAAACACGCACGCACACTATTTCTACGGTGTCCGCTAATGACCATCCCTACAAACATTTCTTTGCAGGCTATGATTGTAGTATTTATTACATATTCTTTCATTTTAGGGTAATCGCAAGATAATAACTTCGTAATGGAAGGGTTGTCAAGCGCTTGAGAGGAGGTGGGGAGGGGGTGGGGAGGGTGGGAAAGGCAGTAAGGCTCTAACAGTCCTCCTCGTTTTGTGTCTCAAAAGTTCATTCCAGAGTAGTTTGAAACAGCAAAGTTCAGTTTTTGTAATCATCATTTGATGGAATTAAGCTGCTGCATTTCTTGACACTAATTCTTAGATTCTTGCACAAAATATGAATAGGCTACCTTGCAAAAGTAATATGCCTATGTTATGATAACTATCCAAAAGTTTCTTCTTCACTGTAAATTTCACTTTTATTTTTAAATGTTAGGCCATTTAAACTTATCTAGGAATCTTTGTACCACCATGTGCATACTCCCTTTAGGCTAACTAATGAAATACAAGTATAGTCTAGGCTAGATGCACATACACAACATACCTTGATAGATGCTGATGAATTGGACAGAGGTGAGTAGCCAGGTCGCTCTTCCATCGTGATTACCTCCGCCCCCATTCCAGCGATACCGTCATGGGCTATATCTTTGGAACACGAACTGTTACGGAAGCCTGAGGGTACGATATGACATTCATTATTCATCACCATCGATTCATCAAATGGCTCATCGCCAGCCAACGAAGGGACCCTTAGTGGGGCATACGGAACCGATGCCACTATAACTGCAGAATTTTCTCCGCCACCTTCGGATAAAAGGTGAACAATTTGTTCCTTTGGGAGCGTGGTATCTCTTGTTAACAAAGTCTCCTTGTAACAAGGTTTGAGATCACAGGAAGCGGTTCCAGAGGCCGCAATGTCTTTAAGTTCTGTGTTCTCAGGTTCACCCATAACATATCCCAAGGTTGTATTCTCTATAGGAATTTGCACTTGGTCCAAATGGTTGTCTGACGGTTGAGTTTCATTGGAAAGGCAGTCGTTGTTTCCAAAGCTAATGCTTTCTGTTCTGCATGATGCTTCATCCATTTAAACTTACTTCAGTGGGTTGAAAATTGAACAAATAGTGCCTGTTACGTTTACAGGCTGGTCTGATATGTTTATCGTCTCTCTCACACAGTGGAATCTTACGTAAGGTCGCGGTCCGACACAGTCACACTAACTTAAGAATTAAGGCTCACCAAAAGATAACAGAACTTCCAATAATTCAAGACGCAAATCATTTCAGCACTGTCGCTAGGCACGCACGAACCCTCGCTTTAACCAGAACACCGTTAGACCATGTTTTCAGTCTAATACGAAAAACAGATTGACCTTTTAACGCGCAATGCATCCGGTATGCGCGCATAAAGTCTGCAGATTTAAAAGCGCCTGAAAACCATCAGTTAGTTTGAAGTTGTGTGCGCGCAGTTTTGTCTGTTTTCACTCGAGCGTATAATACATATCTCATCTCTACATATAATGTTCTGGGATGAAAGATTTAACTTCCTAGACAATTCATCTAAAATGGTATTTAAAGTATAGTAATGCCCACCTCATATTCTTTCTGATAGGCCTACTGATTTGTTGGTTCAGTGAGCATTAACGTAATGTGTGGGGGCGCGGGGTACAATACTGTAGCACAAAATATGGGTGTAATAATCATTTTGGGGTGACAGTCACAAAAGTTATGTGGGTGTGTGACCACTAAGAACGGTTACGGACTCTTTCTGAAAGACCGATATACTGGTTGGTTTAACCCTGGGCATGAGATGTAGCGGCCCCGTCACTTAAAATGTCAGAGGCCAAAACATAATTAGATGCGGACATCAACCGTTCAAATATACATTCACTCGCGTGCCTGACTTCGCGGCTTTCTCCTGACGTAATGCAAGATAGAGACTGAAATACCCTTACAATTTAACACCCGCGGGAGGCGGGACGTTTTTCTGCCTAATAACCCAACCGTTTCATCACATTTGGTATGAAATAGGCCAGTTTTAAAATATTTTATCCCCGAACTGAACTTGACTAAGTTTCTGTCTGCATGGTCAGGCACAATTGGTGAAATTTGATCAGATATTTGAAGAAACATGATCTCTTGTCATGTCCTAATCCAATGTAGATGATTCAGACGTCGGGAAAAACACCAAAATGACCTAATACAGTTGTTTGTTTTGACATATTTTCCAGTCAACATCATTATTTTTCTGCCTCTATGTATGTAAATAACATAAATCAATATACAGATGGCGTGAAAATATGAAGATGACCTAAAGCATTTTTAGAAATGCTTTGATTAAATGTGGAAATTACTGCCAGCGAGTTATGCGAAGTGTTTGGGTTCAGTATGCTAAAGTTGCTCCTCTTCTAGCTCAAAATCTAAACGGTCATGATATGGAAATTTGCAAAATTTTGAAACATGACATACCAATCCACCAGCTATGGTGTATGTAGGGTGTAAGATATCCCAGTTGAAAACTTATCTTTATATTTTAGGGCAATTGGAAAGTGACGATTTTTGTCTGCAAAAATAATTATTGTGCGACACCTGAAGAGGATGGAAAGAGGCTAGAAACAGGTATACAATTTCTCTAAATAATTCCAACATGGATTTCAAATACAGTTAGATTGTGTGTGACAGTTACCTATTAAAGTAACATATTTGGAAATCTTTTATTAACAAGAAACAATTACCACCATCCAAACATACAAATAAAAGTAAATTGAAGTTGTTTCTAAGAAAGCCACTGAGAACACTGACTGTTATTGGAGACCAAAAATAAACAACCACTAACACTTTTGTGGAAAATAGTGTGTAATTTGACAGATATTTCTTGATTTTGATAAATGGGGTGGGGGGTTGGGGTGTGGGGGGGGTTGGGGCAGGGCAATAAAGATAGTTCACAACTTTTGTATGAAACATAACACAAATTCCAATTACCTCAATGAATGCCGAAAATCTAGTTTTGTAACCGTAGCAATGAAATGTAAACAAAATGAGAGACTGTGATCAACACATCATGCTAATGATCGAACCAGTTATATTTAATTTATTCAGAGATTGTTTGTTCAATCAGTCAATACATTCAGGTCTGTGATCCTACTCAAATATTCAACACTTTATCAAAGAAGACACATAACTACATCCTATAGAGGAAAGTGAAGTCCATTCTTTTGTAATCTTCAGTTCAATATCCAACTTTAAATGTTAACATAAATTCATCACTTATTATGGCATATGTGTCTGCAGTAAATTCAAACTCACCTCCAAATGTAATATGAGCTTGACTTGACATACTACATGATTGTATGTATGAATCTTTACCATGTTATCAGTCAAGCATTGCTTATTATTGCACTGTGAATAGTCACTACTTTGCTAACTCAAAATAATTGTGAGAGGACTGAAGAAAACATTTCATCAGAAACCTCCAGTCCTTTCCTGACAGGTGGTACTCTCAAAGTTGTGGGCAGCTGGGCTGTTGAACCCTGGGTCCCGGGTTCATCAAATGTGGGATATACAACAATGGGTTAAAGAATAACATATTTTCATACCAACACGAAATGTACCATGAATTCATGAAGACCCCAAAATGGTGGGGGCGGGGGGGGGGGAGGGTGCAGTGACATAAATATCCTTGGGGTCCAACCAGACTCTCTAATCTCCTGATTCTGGGGAAGGAGAGCGAGGGAGGTAGGGAAGTGACAGGAAAAGCTAAATAGAGGCCACTATCTGTTCTCCTCAAGGCTGAATAAAATATAGCATCATTTTACGACAAAACATGATTTAATCCTTTCCCCCATATCCCTCACACCAAAAGTACTGTCTCTGCAACTGCATTGAAGCTTAATACCACTCTGATATCAAACCATAAATTTCATCGCTGCCACTCAAAGAAATGTTCACTGATTTGTTTTGAAATTCGTTGTCATTTATTGTCATTGTTCAGCTGTTTGTAGTTGTGTAGTTCACTCATTTCAGTCTGGTAACCCTGTCATGGTTTTTGATAGTATCTAAGTTCTTCAGTTTCTCCCACCAGCTGTCCAGCATGTTCTCAGCTATCAACGCAAACCATGGACTGACTTTCTCCGTATTTGATTTAGCTCTCTGTAAGAGTTCTTTCACTTGCTGCGGATTATAGTAAACGTAATTTTGCACTTCGTTGGGCTCTGGTTTCACCGTCACGTCTTTCTTCAAGAAGAGAACGTAATCAATCTCGTGTTCACCCCAGATGGGGTTGTCGCAAGGTGCCTGGTAGTGGACCCTGGTTATGTAATGAAAGTCTTCTAAGGGTACCTGATGGTTCAAGAAAATAGACAACTTTAAAAACAAATATGATGACAAAAAAAAAAAGGAGGAAAAACTCATCCACTGAGCAAGTGTCTCCCTTGAATTGCATTTTGTCTGGCTTTTGGGTTAACTTGAAATTTGGCTACTTTTTGCAAAGAGCAATTATAATAGTTTAGTGTAGTTAATAGTGTAGTTGTCTGGTTTAAGTTCAAATAGGTGAATTTTTTAAGAAATACTTATAATTCATATCATCATCTATCATATCATTAGGTGACAAATTCAGAAACATACCAGTGCTTGAACCCTAGGAAATTCAGTAATGATGTTAAGATAAAATCTACAGCTTGACTTACATAAAATAATTATAGCAGACTTTCCCTCCATAAAACTCCATAAAAGTAGACGGCTTGCATGAACAAGCCTGACTACACATCTCTTTTTGCCCTTTTCTTGTTGTATGAATGTCATACTTAAAAGGATTTATAAATCCTTGTGCAAAACTGTTGTTTGAAAGCAAAACAAAAATTAGTTCTTAGTCTAAACTACAACTTTACTGGAAGTAAATTGCCTTTTGGCTAAAAGGCAAAAAATTGCCCACCAATTCGTTTAGACCAAGAAACAATTATTTCATCGTGCATTTACGTACTCAAGAATAAAAGGAAAATAGTATTAGATACCTGTTCGGGTTCGATTCCCAGCTCATGTTTCAATTTCCTCTGGGCTGCCCTCTTAACACCCATGGCATCTTCCTCTTCTGTTTCTGAAGGTACATTTAGAGGATGACTGCAACAAGTATTTGCCCAATAACCTATGAATGGGTTAAAAAAATATTCAAATATATGTTTTAATCTCGAAAGATATAATACACTCAAATATGAATCATTGGTAACGTGATCAGACATACTGTTTATGTGACACAAAGGCTCAAAGTTGGCAGATTCCTGTTGACGGATATTCTTTGCCAAATGACACGATCACTGGCGCAACTCACTCCTGACATTCCTGAACATAATCAAAGTACTTGGGAGCAGCACAGTTGTAGGCAGATCTTTGCATAGTATGGCAAAGTACAGAGATACATTCCATTCAAAATTGAAGTTCATCAAAACATATTCTATACCACAATCTTTAAAGTCAATCTAACATACTGAAGGTCTGAAACATTTCCCTTTGACTAGAACACTTACAAAATAAAAATACTGATTTTACTGAGTTTATTATACGACATAATCTTTACTGAAAGCATGAACAAAAGAAACCTACACATAAAAGCAGGACTGAAGTCAAGGCATGACCAAACTATTGCCACAACTAAGTTTTACCGAAACCCTTGAAATAGTCTGAGGTCAAAATTACAGGAGATTACGGTTCTAAATAGTAATCAAATTTAAACACAAGTAAAGTTGGCCAATTAATAACAAGACAAATGAAGAATGAAATACAGGACATATTTCTTCATTAACTGGCTGTTCTGTAGACATCCTTGTAAGGATTTCATGTATTGTTCAACGTTACTTATCTCTTTTACTAAAGACGACCTATACTATCCAAGAATGCTCTTTGTTAAACTATTTTTCATGTTTTGGTTTTTCTACTTCCTTTTTTTAAGATTCCCCCTTTTTTTTAAGATTCCTACCTGGGAAGGTTATCTTTGCATCTGCTCTTTGTTGTAGTAACAACTCATTGTTTGAATTGAACAGAAAGACACTGAAAGCTCTGTGTAGCATTCCTGCAAAAAGAAAGAAAATAAATGACCAATATTGAATAGTTTATTTGTAAAATCGAATATTAGTTGCAGTTTTTCAAGTTCTCTGAAGGGTTCAATCAGCTTCTCTACAAAGAAATAAAATAGTTGTGTGCAAGTAACTGATATTAACAGCAGTAAGCCAGCAAGTTAACTCACCCTTTTCAATGTTTGTCATTAAATGACATTCCTTCTTGGATGACGATCCAATCACTTTGTCGTTGTCATCTACGAGGAGACATTCCTCAGCTAACAGTTTCACCTGAGTGTCGTCCAGCCCACTTGTTACATCATCTGCCATGTTTCTGAAAAATATTCAAAATTGCAAACATAGATAAATAAATCAAAGGATTAAAATAATATAGAAAGGAAAAATGCCTCAAACATGAAAAACAAAGAGCAATATTATAAATTAAAGGGGGGGGGGTAGCCCTTTGAATCATTACAAAAGTTGTCATAAAGCTCATTTGCTAACTCTGGAATAGGCTAATTAGTAACTTCACAAACTCTCAAGGAGAACAAGGAGGATGATAATTTCATTTGAAAACTGCCAGATTCCTTTCACTTCCCCACAAGATCCATTCAAGTAAACTAGGGCAAGTTTACATGAAGTATTTTTTTTCAGATCCAAAAAAATTAAAATGAGCTTACAGTTAATATGCAATTAGGTCAAATAGTTTTACTTTTAAGTAACATCCGTGCTTTTACCTTTAGTTCTAATTTCTACAATTATTAATTGTTTGTGGCATATTATATGAAAATCCTGGGCAACAGCCTGTGCAATATACTTCATGTGCATATAGGTAGATACATATGTTGCAGACAAATCCAGCTGCCTTATTTACTACGAAACAACCTCCTTCATCTAAGCCACTATAAAGATGAACAACATAACTACTTCTAGCCTAAAGGGTTAAAATCTGTTTAAAGTACTACCGATGTCTGGCAAAGTGCTTACCAAAAAATCAAGAAAAGGGCCAAATCCAGAAAACATACTTGCTCTGCACAAGGAACATGGTTGTTAAGATCAACCCTTAAAATACTGACATCAATGAAAGTTTATATTTACCTTAATGTGTATGCTGTAGGAATTTTGTGCCACGTTTGCTCCAACACAGTCAGCCTGTTGCAAGACTTCAAGTAACTTGGCTTGAATGTAGACTGTACAAGTTGCTGGGTCACTTTTCGAATGCAACTCTGAAGCATTCCGGTAGATATCAAGTGCCGGAAGAAAACAAAATTTTGCTGGTACTGTATGAGAAAACAAAATGGGTATGTCTTTCCAATATCTAAAGAGGTTACAATGGTATTTCAATCATGGATTTCATGACAAAGCTTGGACTTAGTGAAATGTGTGTCACTGATTGGTCACAAGGCGCTCTAAGGGTATTTTACTTATTGTCCACAGGCTTAAGTCCTAGCTTTGCAGGCAAAACTGTAACAACTGGTACTTTGTAGCATACACTACTCAGGCCTATGTTGATTCCTACAAGTACAATAAGTGAAAGATAAAGGATACAAACGTTTGGTTACTCAATCAATTAGTGTATATAAATGATAATTCAACGTCTCAAAAAACAGAACAAGCCTTAGAAGCGATATAAATTGCTGTCAAAGCATAATTGTCTAGGCTAAGCCGATAACGATGCACAAATCTAGTTAGTTCTTACTGGGTGCTGCTACGACGAGGTACAGTATAGGCCTAGTTTATCCGACCTAATGTAGCCAGCAATATCGGACTAGTTAAGCGAAAATCAGAAACCTTCTTACTTCTCACGATTATAACGAATAAAGACTTGGTCTCGCGTAGAAATACTGGTTATCAGGAAGCAATTAGAATGTTACTTAAATACTTCAGTGATAAAGAAAATGAGAATTTGTGCTTCGTACTGTCTATGTCAAGTGCGACAAACTAAATTAGCACACACACTTATCGCGCAGAATTTATTTTCTACGGAGGCATAGAAGGAACATTATATTGTCAATGTATGATCTCACCGGCACACAGAACTACAGTCGAAATCTGAAATTATTTTAAACACTTTTGAAGGGGACGTTTTGCGAATTGCTTTCATGATTAAAGCATGCATTTTTAATTGCATCTTTTTTAAGCTCGCTCAAAGGTTCATGATTCAGTTCATTGCATAATCCTTGCTAGTTCTTAGTCACTTTACATACCTTAGTTTGTTAGAGCTATCATTATGTCATCTGCAAAAGCAGAATAAGTTCTTGCTGCCTGGGGAGGGATAGGGGGGGGGGGGAAGGTAAGTTGATATATTCTCCCTCCAGTTTGTGAGTGTATGTGTGAAGGGAGGGGGATGCAGGGAACTTATTTTGAAGGGTACAACCATGGGAACATGACAAGATTGTATGTTATAAATTCAAACTTAAGTATGAAACAATGCAAAGTGGTGTAAGGAGAGTGGCTGCACTATTCTTAATAAGCAAATATTTCTTTCAAGACAGGAAAAAACAAAACAAGATATATTACTGTTTGGCAAATGAATATTATCTATATATTTAAGCTTTGACTACATAGCATATGTATTCATTACTATCATAAAAGCACACAGTGCCACAAAAAGGTACAACAAGCAACTAAGCATGAGCAGTTTTTCCCCAGGTCAGGTCAAATAACATAAACATAGAATACATGCATTCATTTCTTACATAGCAAGTGATAACAGAGATTGGCTAATACAGTTCTTGTTTCATGTGAGTGAAATTTGCCAGTTATTGAGTATAATGGTCAATTAAATATCTCACTGTGGATAAATACTGTCAGATTGGCAGATTAATTTTTCTTGCTGCAATTTAAGCATGGGTGACCATTTTCTAACTCTCTAGCATAATTGGCAGCAATACCAACGACCATATAGTAAGAGCTCTCAAATCATTTTCTTGTGTTTCATGAAGTAAGAGAGACTAAGACAACATCACAATGCCTGAATATACATTTTAACATGCCCAACATACACTACCATGAACTGAAGGAAAGGACAACGAAAAATAAACTGTTATTTCACCCGCAAAAGTAGCATAGGGATTATAAAAAAAATGAAATATTACATTAATCTTGTCATCTTGTGATCTTGTGTTTTCCTTTTTAAAAATGTCTGAGAACAATTTGGAGAGTAAAGACCTCCAGGTGAGTACTTTTGAAAACTTCTAGCAATTATAGCGTACTATAGTTTGGGGCCTATACAGACTACCTTTAACTCTACCATCTTCTTGGTACTATTGTGTAGTATGTAATCACAAAACATTGTGATGAATGTGACAGTATTCACTAAACAAATTCACATAGCAGGTTAGTATACATACAGTTGGAATAGTCAAATTGTTTAGGTAAACTATAAATACTCCTTTAAGGGTTTTAAACAACACTGAGATATTCTTATTTACACATTAATTAATTAACTAATTAATTAATTAATAAAAAGAAGCCAATCTGGCCATCAAAATTATACACATGATCATCATACATAGCTGAGCACCCTGTTTGTACACTGGAAATCTATTTACAGCTTTACAAATAAAATTGTGTACATTGCATATTTTAGAAAAGAAGCAAAGTATTATACAAAAAACCTGCTGAATTTGATATGTACACAAAGGGCTCTTCCAGTGGCTCAAGTTGATCGTTTTGTTGCTGTCAAATTTCTGTACAACTATGTAGTTCCACATTCATTAATATGCGCCAACATATGTCTTGTTTCAACTAGCAATCGTGCCAACATTTTTCCTTTGAAATGTCACGTTACTTTGCCACCGAAGAATGATAAATCCCTCTCGCAGCAAGTAATGCATCAGAAGCAAGTACTGAGCTAACAGCAAAGACCATTAAATATTATTCCGTTTTCCTGATAAAGCCAGGAGGTTTCTTCCCCAGAAATATGACTCTTAATAAACACATTCAGATTCAGAAATAAGACATTTGGATGGGTATATCTACTAATCTTTGCATGTAGCTGTTCTCTTTAAAGTAGCAGATAACTACCGGGTTCCAACAATGATAGCGAGGAAATACGACACTGTGTACAGCGATCGAACAAGATACATTCATATGTAAATTTTACCCATTTAGATGTCATGTTCTTTCAGAATTTGGGGAAATACTTCAGTTAGATTTTAACTTGGTAAATGTGTCTACTTCCTGTTTTCATGACACTTGCATGATGGAACTATAAAACCACAAATGAGAATATTTATCAACATCATAAATGATATATCACACTCATCAACAAGGGCTTCTTTCTCTTGGTATGCTTCAAAACCCATCAGCCACCCCACCCCACCCATCCACCTCCAACCTCACTCTTTCAAGTCAACCCTTCCAACATAGGCCTACTGTTCTTCTCACACACTAAGATGGAGATTTAACTTTTGTAATTTTGTGATAGACATCTAAATAAACAGCTTTTATTGTAATTCATGCAGGCTTCAATTCTGTTTTGAAATCTATCCTGTACAGTGCCAGAAATAATATTGTAAAAATTACTCAGGAGCTCTTGACCAAAGCTTTATGCAATATTTAAAGACTACTGATAGGAGGTGATCAGATGAGCATTATAATTAGCAACCATCATCATCATCCCCATCATCATCCAGTATGGGACAGAAATGCTGTAGAGGAAAGAATGAACGGAATTAGATATTAAAATCCCGGTTATCAACTTGTGGCATCTCTCTGCCACTTGAACCCCACGCATCAGTGGCAACACTACATGAAATGATCAGTGTGAGGTGCATAAGACTAGATATACCTCTGTAAACAGCAACAACTGATGACTAAAATAAAAGATGCTATTAAACGGTTGTGAGGGCTACAATCCATCACACTCGTCAGATTGTGGGGAATGATCTTATCCAAAAGACATAACTGGACACATTAGGCAAACTAATCACTGATTTTAGATCTTTTAAAATGGCAAGTTTGATTAAGCATTTAGTACCCATACCAACATTAATTTACAAAATCAATCGTTAAATCAGTAATTAAACTTTCATGGAACAAAGGAAATGACACAAAACTCACTTCAAGAATAAGACAAAAAGAGAAAAGGATACATGAAAATTTATAAAGCTTTAGTAAAAGAAGATAAACAAATCCTAGTAAAATGTTCAGGAGTCATCTTAATTTGTGACAGATTTTTTATTAAGATCATCCAAATGTCTGTTTTGTCCTGAAGCTAATAAAACTAAATGCTATACATTTGCTTACTAAAACTCTTATCATCTCGGGACACAACATTTTTCACAGGAGCTGTGATGCTACAGTGTGTGTTGAAGCGACAATCTGAGGCTACCATACTCCATGACTGAATCCAAGATATGGTACCATGAAGAATAAATCATGCCAGTAGCAAGAAATTTTAGTATAAACTTCAGAGATTTGCAAATGAAATCATAAAACATCACATTAATTTTTAAGAGATTCAAACTTTACTGAGATGTTAGCAGCCCATGATTCGGTGCAGCTACATGGATGTAACCATACAGATCTCTTGGTTAGATTGAGGGCGCACGGATACAGTTGTGAGTATAAACAATAGGATTGGTTACAGTGACAACAAAAACTATGACAATTATGGCTTGCAGTCTTGCAAGTGATGTACTAAGGATAGAATATTAATAGCTACTTCTGTTATGTATGATGAGCTCTAAATAGCATAGGTGATGGTTCCCTGGTAGAGGGGTATACTGTCAGTAACAGATTCCCAGAAAAAGAGCATTTTACTCAGCGATTCTTGGTCAAATGTTGCCACTGCTTCCAACGGGTGATACTGCATTTCTACCAGGGTTGTTTCCCTACTTTTATCTAAACATTTTCCAGGACCAAAGTATCAAGTCATGTTGGTAACATATGTACAGGAATAGACAAGAATTATTTCCATGAGGTCAATGTATCAAGTCATGTTAGTAACATATGTACAGGAATAGACAAGAATTCCATGAGGTCAATGTATCAAGTCATGTTAGTAACATATGTACAGGAATAGACAAGAATTCCATGAGGTCAATGTATCAAGTCATGTTAGTAACATATGTACAGGAATAGACAAGAATTCCATGAGGTCAATGTATCAAGTCATGTTAGCAACATATGTACAGGAATAGACAAGAATTCCATGAGGTCAATGTATCAAGTCATGTTAGTAACATATGTACAGGAATAGACAAGAATTCCATGAGGTCAATGTATCAAGTCATGTTAGCAACATATGTACAGGAATAGACAAGAATTCCATGAGGTCAATGTATCAAGTCATGTTAGTAACATATGTACAGGAATAGACAAGAATTCCATGAGGTCAATGTATCAAGTCATGTTAGTAACATATGTACAGGAATAGACAAGAATTCCATGAGGTCAATGTATCAAGTCATGTTAGCAACATATGTACAGGAATAGACAAGAATTCCATGAGGTCAATGTATCAAGTCATGTTAGCAACATATGTACAGGAATAGACAAGAATTCCATGAGGTCAATGTATCAAGTCATGTTAGCAACATATGTACAGGAATAGACAAGAATTCCATGAGGTCAATGTATCAAGTCATGTTAGCAACATATGTACAGGAATAGACAAGAATTCCATGAGGTCAATGTATCAAGTCATGTTAGTAACATATGTACAGGAATAGACAAGAATTCCATGAGGTCAATGTATCAAGTCATGTTAGCAACATATGTACAGGAATAGACAAGAATTCCATGAGGTCAATGCATCAAGTCATGTTAGTAACATATGTACTGGAATAGACATGTGTACAACATATGTACTGGAATAGGTCTGCTGACATTATATAACATTTTCTTAATTATTTTTCACTTATTTAGACACTTGGGCAGCTTCTCTTGGCCACAAAACTCTCTCTCTCCCGATTTTCATGTTTTCTCCTTGACTTTTATGACAGCGCAAACAATCCGAATGAAGGGAAGGAACAAACAGGTACACTCATTTACAAAGCAAAAAGGAGAGGAAAAAAAAAAAAAAAAAAAAGGTGAAAAAAAAAAAAATTGGAGCACAGCAAAAAACATGGAAGAAAAGTTAGTTGAAATCAAAACCCTAGTACAAAATTACCATGTCATCTTGATCTGACAATATCTTGGCGACTGGATTGAGATCTGCTCTTCCTTTGCCATGGTTTCCATGGTGACTAATGGAATAGAGGGAGCACTCTTGGTCAAGCAATGCCTCCTTGAAGATCAGCTCTGTTTTATCTATAAAAGAGATGTGACAAACTGAACAAATGAGAAATATGACAAATTCGTTGAATTGTTTCCAAACTTAAGAAAACATTCTTTAACGTATTAGACAAAACTACAACGGAAAATTGAGGGCTCTAAAAAACTTCCTCAAAACAAAATAAAGAAGATAAGAAATAGTGAACCTGTCAGTGTTATTTACTGTTAAGTTGTTATTTACTGTAAAGTCCCTCACAATGTGTTATAAGGTTTTTCATGGGTCTTGGTCTACCCTTGTGTGAGTTTGTAATATTTCAAGCAGCTGGGTTTTTGTCACAAGCTTAGGTTCTCTAACCCGTCAAACATGGTTCAACAGAAATTTTCTTGTATTTTTACTGAATTTAAGTCACAACTGATGTTTACATTTCTTGTCGTCTCAAAGAGAGCTGACCTTTGTTTTGACTTGTAAATGTAACAGACTATCACTACTGTTTAAAAAACATTTACCTAATATGTGATACAAGTCATGACAGATGTCTACTCTGGTATTTCTAGTGAATTAAAGATGATAAGTTCCAAGAAAAACACAGCTACTTCCAGAGGAAACCTGTTACAAGTTTTGATACATATATTTACTGATTTTACTCCTACCTCTGATAGCTGTTGCAGTTGATGCAAAGGCTTGATGGGGAGGCATCTGTCCTCTCAGAGATAATGAACCAGCCTTATGAGACCTGCTGGTATCTGGTATTATCTGGGCTCTTTGACCGGTAGGCTTTATGGATGACAGAAAGTCATTTATATCTGATTGTAGACTAGTTGCTGGATGTTCTTTCACTGGAGTTGGTCTCAAATGGCGATGTTCTGCAGGCGCTGACAATTTATTGGAAGTCTCAGGGGAGTACACAGTCGATGAGTTCTTGGTGTAAACCGAAGAAGTTTGTTTATCTTGCTCTTCATCAAAGTTAAGTTTACCTTGAACATCTTCAAGGCTAAGATCACTCCTCTGTTGAGGTCCTTTATTCTTGAGAATGCCTGGGTGTGGAGTAGTACGGAAGTTACATTTCTTTGCCTCAGACTGGGGTCCTAACACTTGTGGCGGTGCAAAAGTGACCATTTTAGCCAGGTTGGGAGCAAGTCCAATTGGAGAATAAAGTATTCCACCCCGTTGTAGCAACGGCTGTTGCATCAAGTAAGACTGCATCTGGAAGGCACCGTGATTGGCCATGGGAGCTCTTTGTGCGCCAGCAGAAGCCAAAGTAGGTATAGGTTGTCGGTAAACTTGTTGGGTGTAGGTAGAAGTGCTCCCCAGTTGCAAAGATGGCGCCATGGTTGCATTAGAAGGGAATTGAACACTAGGTATTTGACGATGATAAGGAACGTCAGCCAATCGAAAAGGTTCCTCAGAATTAACCTGTGGCCTAGACAATGGTCCAGTGACATTATGTCCTAATCCAGGCATGCAATTGTCTAATCTGTCCTGCAAGGAATGTGAGACTGGCAATGTTGCATTACTTGGTTTTGTACAGGCAGAATGTGGTGTCCTTGAAATATTGATTTGCCCATTGTTGCCATGATGTCTCATCTGTAGGACAGACACAGGGCTTTGAAAATTTCCTTCCAAAGAATTCATGTTAACAGTCTGAAATGAATAGTTTCCTCTTTGGTTAACTACCTCTGCTTCTGATCCAGGCTGAAGACCAGTAGTGACTCTGTTAGCATAAATCTGGCTACCTTGATGGGTCAGCAGTTGGTTACCCACTTTAGAATTCACTCTCATTAGTTGTGGTCCATCATTAGTGACCATTCCTACTGTGGTCTGTAAAAATTGAACCTCTGGGTGCCCCCCTCTTACAGGAATAGAAGAACTGCTTTCCCCACGAGAGATTTGCTGGAGTACCACCGGCTGGTGGTTTAAAGGGGCAGGTTCTGCCCTCTGCGACGGTGTGGGCACAATAACACTGCGTTGTTGCTCATCAGAATGAATCCATGCAGTTTTTGGTGGTATTGATAGATGTGACTTCATATTAACTGGTTCTGTTCCTGTATTATTCATCCTCTCGACAACTGTCACTACATTACCTTGATGTGATGTCTGAATGTCCTGAGAGTCTGCAGGGATATGCAGGTTACTACTATTATTATTCCTAGAGTTATAATCTCCACTCTGACCGTAAGGAGCAGTCGAATGATAACCGTATTGCATGGTTGAAGAGCCACCACCCTGTGGCATCGATAAAGAGTGTTCGTATGACATGGTCGATGGATCACCTTGTCTATTGTTCCTGTGTGCTAACAACTCATCACTTTGCACTGCTTGCCCCTCAACGGTCAAAGCTTCAAGCCTATTTGCGTCTTTACTAAATGTTCTTGAGTCTAAACTTTGTGGCAGTCTCTGTTTGCTTGGCATCTCAGATGGTACATCTTCCACCGATTCTGGAACTTTGGTCTCATCTTCCTTTAATTCATCCATCTCAGAGAGCATCTGAATCTCCAGTTCCAGTTGTTTCTCAAGTTCTTCCATCTCCTAGAAAAGGAGTTGTGAAAATTTCAGCAAAAGAAACAATGTTTTTTGATTGATTAAATTTGTGATTAATCTCCAATAACTGTAATTGAAGCACTCCCTTCTTAAACCATCCTCGAGTGACAGAAGCCGAAGAGACATTTTTTCTGGGTAGTAATAAATAATTAATTACTAACTTAATTATCAGTAGTATTGAAACCATTGTCAGCAGTTATGATCTTAGACTCATTGAGGGTAATCACACAAGGCTGCAATTTATTTCATTTCATTTCATTTATAGTACATGGCCAGGTAAGAATGACACAGAGGTTCCCAAAATAATAACAAAAGAATAAAATCTCCAATAAGTAGATTGCAATTTACAATCCTATCCCATAATCAGTGTTAAGCAACCCACCGTCCTCAAACCACTAGGGGGTCTGCCAAAACATAATGGTTCTGTGAAAGTGGGCGCAGTAAGAGGGAGATTCTTAGTAGTAGATGGCCTTAAATCTGCCTAAAATACAGACATGATATTCACAAACCTTGATTCGTGTGGGTGGGTTCTTATGACAAGATCACTAGACTGCATGTCTGGACATGTTTGTACACGCACAAACCTAATCAGACGACACTAGAGCATTATTGATGTGGGGCCCACAAATTGTTCGCCTGGTAGGAAATGTTCCCACGGACCCGAAAAATGTTGAGTCCAAATAATAACCATAATGCATCATCTAGAAATCTGTTCACATAAACCAATTACCTGGAGTTTCACAACTTGCTGTTTTCTCTCATGCAAGAAGACTTGGTTTTCAGCTTGGTCCGAGAAGAGAGAAGTCGCCAGTTCCTGCGTTAGAAGACAAGAAGACAAAGCTTGGATTAAATTAGTGTGTAGTAAGACAACCTCAAGGATTACATTATCATATCATTTATACGGTAGCTGGGAGTGGGGTTGGGGAGGGTAAGGGGCGATAATGTCACAACTGAGAGACCTATTGAAGTTTTAGAGCTGAGGCTCCACTTCTATGCGGACCTCCTTGATTTAACGTACAATGACACAGTTACGCACACACAAGCCATAACAACTGTAATATGCAATATCAAGAAAAATTGGAGTCAATAATACACTTATGTTTGTGATAATCCCATCCAAAATCATCCAGCCTGAGATCTCTTCAATATCATGTATACCTTAGTGTTAGTCTCAGTTGCTACTCATAGACAAATACTTCAAATGACAGACAAAGATAATACTCCTCCTGTTAGAATAGAAGTCAATGGTATTTTGATCTTACCTCAGCTGAAGGGATAGCTATGGTGTCCTCTGCCCACTGGACTTTCTTTGAACACTGTTGGCAAGGAGTAACACAGAGAGTCGGATGTTAAAACGACATTGAAGCAGCTAAAATTTGCATTTGGTCAACGTTTTCCTGAAATTTCCCAAACCCCACCTAGTATCATGCCGGCTCTGATTGCAAATAATCCAAGTACAGCATCCAACTAGGTTTTGTCAACAAATTGACATGAAAATCGGAACCCTTTTTTTTTTTTTGTGAATGTGAAGTTTATTATGCTAGTTTAAAAAAAAAAAACAAGATTCGATGAGTTTTCCCAGTTTGCTGTTAAGTTGTCTAATGCATACTTTTGAAATAAAAATGCTTTGAATACTGTGTGGATGAAGAAATATAGAAGATGTTATTAAATGTATTTATTTTTAAAAGCTTCTTAAAAGAAGTGTGTATTTTTATTGTGATCAATTACAGTCTTACTTTGGGTAGCATATACTTGCAAGGTTTGGTAAGATTGTACACCAACTCATAAAGCTACATAAAGTATCTAGGAACTAGCGATAACACTTCATCCCAAATATTAGTTCCCCATACAGTCTTTCATGTGATGTTAAAAAGCAAATCAAATGTTCAAATTTCTTGACTGCTTGAAATGAAAGTCGACTATTCCTGCTAAGGAAGTACATCGTTCATACTTACTGAAGCACTGCGGAAATGTGACTCTGGTTCCTGCTGTGAACCGGATAGCAGAGGAGAGCTTGTGATTTCCTGCTTCTGCAACACTGAGTGGAAATGAGGATTTGGCACTCGGGAAGCCTGAAAAAAGAACAGTAAAACACATCTTAGAAGTTACTTGACTACATAATGTTTGAGTGGAAATGAGGATTAGGCAGTTTATTTGACACTGGGGAAGCCTAGAAAAGAACACTAAAATACATCTTGAAGTTACTTGACTACATAATGCAGTGTCACATAAACAGACACTTTATACGTGATTTCTGGAAAGACCTTGGATTCAAACAATTGATAAATTAATTTAGATAAATTAAGGCTAAAATTGGTCAAACCCCATGTATAATTTTGCAATCACGCTTCATGAATTGTGTTCATTTTTCTAACAGAGCATTGCCCAACCGCCCCTGCCTTCCCATCCCACTTCCTTACAAACCTTCCCCACTTTCAGCCTTTCAGTCTTGGTTGATGTCAAGTTGATTCATTAAGGTAACTGTAATAGAATCCAGCCGATCCTTTAAAATCAGATAAGTGACTCACAGTCCGAGGAGTTTTCATGGCACTGGTTGCCATGTTGGATTTCTTCTGAAGAGGGATCTGCACCCTCCCAGGGGTGCCCCTACTCGCACTGATCTCCACCACATTCACAGCATTGGTTGCGGGTTTCTTGGATCCTTGGTGTGGCTTACGGTATATACTGGTCCTCGTTGCCGGGTTGTGACTGCTCACCCGAGATGGGGCAGGAACAGTCCCTTCCTCGCCCAAAGTAAGTCGTCTCATCACCAAACTGGTGTAGTCCTCATAGACATTTTTGGCAGCCTTCTTAGATTGGTAGTAGATAGAGGTCCTTTTCTGACTCAGAGGCTGGTAGTATGAGATAACAGGGTTCACAAATTAAGGAATACGCTACAGATTGCATATGCCAAGGGTCCCAGAGGAATCAAACACAGGCAATAACTGAGGTTGCATGTAATATCATCGTGCTCATTCGTTTTGTGGCAAATTTGCTATACCCAGGCATAGCTTTCTTTCACCACTTCATTCCATATGCAAATAAGAAGCTATCATTGATTTGCCTTTACAAATTGCTCTGGGGAATCTACAGAAATTTAAACAATGATAAAAAATCTGCAGAGTCATGTAAATGAGAGCAAATCCAAGCATGTAATACAAAAAATAAGTTTGAGGAACATAATGTAACATACAAATGCACATCTGTTGAAGGTCAGCATCTCTGATATAAAATGAGTACTGGATATGATAATTACCAGGAATTAATTACTCACCTGCCCACCAAAAAGGCTTGCCCTTGGTCCGCCAACACCCCTGGAGGTAGCAAACGTTTGCCTGGATGCTGGTGGTGCACCTCTGTTATGATGAATACCAGTGTTGTTCAGAATACTGGCTAGTGCCCCACAGTCTGGATGAAATTCCAGTCCCATATCTACAACAGAAATTAAAAAAGGTCTTCTAAATGTATTTTCTTATCCATTTATGTATTTGTCACTCTTTATCATCCATATTGTGTAAGCTACCACAATCACAGCCAGGCTCCAGTTACAAATAATTACCTGTCACTATATTGAAATCAAATTCACCGACTCAACCTTTGCTTCTGCATATTCATATACATTTGGACATTTCTCAATGCTGATTGGCCTCCCAATTTACAGAAATGTTCTCTGAATATTCATCATCCTTACTTGGATATGACAAATAAATATATGAAACTGTCAAAGAGCAGGAAAAACCCCTCCCAATTCTTAATCTTACCTCTTTGCTGTTGCACAAGAGACTTCCTAGCTCTCCGTGGGGCATCTTCTTTCTTTGCACCATCAAATGGTCCTTTGGCCTCCTCTGGCTTCCTACCTCTGCTCTGAGGGACTGGAATACTCTCCAATGTCTTCCTAATAGGTGCGGACCGTTTTATTCCTAAAGTCCAGATGGTGAGTGCGCGAACAGATACACAAGGCAACGGTTATTAAATACAATAGAGATAACACAGACACGAGCAGTCCACGAGAAGAAGGAGTGGAAGGGTTATTTGTTTTCCATCGTCTTTAAAGCAGTGGGTTACATGTACAAGGATAAGGAGCTTCAGACATTTGACACCTTGCATTTTCACAGGAGATCTATCTACCTCTTACTTTATTTATAATAAATACCAGTCAAGAAAATTATCATTGCCATTCAAGGATTAGGCTAAATACCATACTAGTTAATGACAAAGGTCTTTTGGGGCAAGAGAAATAGTAGCAATTGGCGCTTACTTACATGAATGTGTAAAAGTAAGTTGGCCTGACGTTTCGATCCTAGCAGGATCTTCTTCAAAGGCTAAATGACAAGTGAGCACCTGTCATTTAGCCTTTGAGGAAGATCCTGCTAGGATCGAAACGTCAGGCCAACTTACTTTTACACATTCTCCTACACAGGCTCTCTAGTGGATAAGCAGTTTGTAAACAGTTTTTATGTTATTTTGATTTTTACTCTACATGAATGATAAAACATGTAGTTGGGTATGTGTGTTGGGAAGAGGGTTATGTAATGGTATTTGGGGGAGCAAGAAACTTTCCCGTACCTGTGGTTGCTGCTATTGTGTTGCGGTGGGCTCTGGTCTGCTCCTGTGAGATGCCCTTCTCGGTAAGGATGCTCTCAAGAGACTCATGATCTTCTTTGAATGGTTCTCTCTCAGATTTTTCATCCCCGTTGTCATAGTATGCACTCTTGAAGTGGGTTCCTGGTCTAGTCAAGTCAAACTCTCTGACCTGATGTAAAACAAAGGAGACAGAATCCATGATAGATATCTAGTAAACAATTGATGATTTATGAGGATGTGATAGGACTTGACAAGAAACTGAAGACACAAACAAGGCATCTGGCAACAGTAAAGTGAACGATGTGTCATGATGACAAATCAGCAGAAAATGTTTTTGTTTTTCTTTAAAATTCATTGCGAATATGCCATGTTTCCCTCTAACCCGTGCAGAAATCGAACTAAGAACCCTTGTTATCCAGCACTAGAACTGACCTGTGTGCACGTTTTCTTGTTAACAGCTTTGCCCTGAAGAGGAGAGAACAAAAGAAAAACAAAACAGATATTCAACATAGGTTAGAAGGACAAGTTGGCTCTCCTTGAAGAATTTACTACAAAGCTGTTAAAGTATGTAATTTTTTTTGGCCAAACATGTTGGAGATAGATCCGATTAAAACTACAATTGATCAAACTAAGCGAGAGTTCTTAAAGGTGCTCTCTTCCAATCTATCCACAGATGTTGATGAGTGTTAAATTAGACTTCACAGTCAGAAGAAAGTGTTTCTGTGTCCATGCACTGTAACACGTTTGGTTGTATTTTGTGTAACGATAACTCCCACAATGTGCCAACTGTACTGGTTAAATAAACCACAATAAGCAAATAAACTAGCCATGGATACCCAATAAGAGTTACTAATTGTTACACCATTGGCGATTGGAAAGTGTGATAACTTGGGAACACAGGACAAAGTCTCATTATGCCATAAAAATACCAGACTGAAATTTAAAATTGTTGTTATTTTAGTATTATTCAGCAAAACAAGTTGACATATATTTTCTATGTATAAAGTCTGACAGACATTCTCAAATCTTCCAAAAGAAACATTTGCCTTTATCTTAGCATGAGCTCAGCATGCAGCAAGGGCATGTTTTTTAAAAATAATTTATTTTATGTTAAGACTATGAATACAGTGATTAGATATATATACTTACCTTTTCAAATGTATTGTGCCACTTTTTATGTAGTTTGGCAAAGTCTGGTACTGGCCTTCGTTTAGACTTGGTATCTGTCTTTCTCTTGGGATTCAATGCAGATGAGGAACTCACTGGAATTTTACTGTCAAAAGAAAAACAAAATGCTTTCGTTATAGGAGCTTATACTTAAACACATGTTGGACAAAGGAATCTCAATCTGCACTTTTGCAGCCAACCCCCCCCCCCCCCACTCCATCATTTCATCAGTTTGTCACACTAGTACTGCACATTACTTTTCATGTCTAACAGCAAACGTAAGTTTAAATTTTACTTGTATTTCACTGAAGATCTCTTGCAAGCAGCCAAACTACTTCCCTACTACTTTTTCTCCTTTAATTCCTAGCCTGTGAATTGAACCATTTACAGTAATTTCAGGCTGTGAGTCCAATGCATACTACACACATACATTCATGAGTAACTACACTGAATAGGTTTTTCTGGTGATAAACAATGTGAAACTTATATTATGAAGAGCAAAACATTCCACAATGCTGGTTGAAAACCCCCATCTCAAATCTTGCCCCTATCTCAAATATGGTTGATTGAATGCAACCTATTTTGATTGGCTAAAACCTTCAACTACTCCAAGAAGTTGGATTAAATAGGAGGAATGTGATGTCATAAGAGGAAATGCTATTCTAAAGCATTTCTAACACTATAATAATCTTTTTGTTGATTTATCCTTGAAGCATGACTTATTTGGAAATGTTTGCTGATAGCTGCCAACAGTGCTAAGAGATTAGAATTATATAGTTTAATGTATCTTTTTATTTTGTAGAAATATTCTTTTCAGGACTCTGCGGATAAATGATTGACAAATTATTAAAGAAAAACAAAGACAATTTACATTGAAGTGCCCTGATTACATCATCCATCCTGCCATTGCCAATATCTTGTAAGAAAAACCCAAATTTAAAGAAATTCATATCTTTGCAAAAAATATGTTTCTATGGGGATGTAAAAGAAAAGTTCAAAAAATTGTGACACATCTTTTTTTCCAAACAGCATGTAACTTACAAACATGTCACCATTTTGTCTCAGACTTTCTTTTTAGTAACAGGGATGAGCCTGGGGTAAAACAAAAATCAAGGAACTTTGCAAAAATTGCGGTATAGGCTCCAGTTTGAGTATGCTACAGTGTGTTAGAATATTAGGTTTTGTCCCCGAGGTAGAAATCACAGATATTCCGCGAATTTGCGGAAAAAGCTCATGCCTGTAGTAAGCATGTATGTACAGAGAGAGGGTCACAGTTAGACTTACCTTTTAGATCTTGTCACTGGTCCACAGATGTTATGTGATTCAGTGTTCTCTTTCTCAGGATCAATTGTGGTCTTCTTCCTTAAAGCCACTGACTTGGTCTTGGGGAGAGGGTTGTTCCTGAGATTGTAGCGGCTGGTAGGCTTGATCTTAGTCTCCCCTGCTGTTGGCATCTTGGATATTGTGATCAGGAATTCATGGATTTCTCAAGGCATACACAATCTTTGAAAATATCAAATGGAATTAATATGGAATGAAGCATAACCAGCGTGTTTTCTTTCAATAAAGCAAGTTTTTCAATTTCAATTGGGAATTTTTTTTTTCTTATTTTAACTTAATAATGATTGGTCATGTTTGTAGCCTCCCATTTTGATTCGTGTTGATATAGACTATCGCGAAAAGCAGATGGGTAATACCATATCACAGGGTTTCTCCTGGGATTTCTCTTGTGAGAGTTGTTAACTGGTTTGTGACTCTGGAGGGCGTGAGCATACCTGGGCAGGGGTAGGGGGGATGGTCACGCAGAAAATTATGTTAAACATCCTAATCACCCTAACAATAAATAAGATAAACATGCTATGTTAAATATGTTTGTTGATATGATTTAGTGTTCCCAACCAACTTTTCAATGTCAGATAATGGCATGAGTTAAGAAAGTTGGATTGCATTATATCATTGTATTTTTTATTCCTTGTCTGAAAAGGAAAAGGTGGGACAGCGATGTTGGTAATATTTTTGTGAGGCAGTAGCAAAAAACAGAGGAAGCCACCTCACAAAATGAATACCAGCCTGGGAAACCTATCAAGCCAACAGATTTTTGCAAATGTTGTGGTTCAATTTCCATTAAAAGTTACTCAATTTATTATATACTTTCAGCGCTTCATGAAATAAGGATTTCAGTAGCATTGCCTCAAAATGATCAGCTAGCCTAGGCCTAGACAAGTGTGGGCAGCAACACCGAGGCTTCTAACTACTCGTGTTTCACCTGCTGGTTAGGATAAGTACATTTCTTCCCAATTCACTAAGATTTTGAAAAAAAGAAATTGCTGAACCATGTTACTATACTACTGAACCATTTTCATACCTATCCTGCGTAGCCTAGTGGTACTGACACTGTGACAGTTCTAGAATTATGTTATTAGTATTTCTGTAGTGGTTGTTTGGTAAGTTAGAACTAGACTAGGTTTTGATGCTTAAAAAAATTAAGCTTGGTAGCATGTTGTGACACACGAACACATCGACTACAACGTATTTGGCATTAGGGCCTAGGCGTACATCAACTATAATTTACACTACCTGGTAGCATGTTGTGACACACAAACACCTCGACTACAACGTACGTAATTGGCATTAGGCCTACATCAACTATAATTTACACTACCTGGCTTAGAAATGGCGTACCACGAAGGTTTCACTGTGACATACTTACTACGTACAGTAAGCTTAGATTGAGAAGCATTAGCTAGGCAATACTGTAGACCTAGCCCTTCGTAACTTAGTTCCTAACTAATTTCACTCCATTCCAATTCCAAGTTCGCAGTGCTGGACTCCGAAAACATCGATATATAACACACGTTTAGAAGGAACTGTAGGCTTGAGATTACGCCTAGTATAAAGAACATGAATACCTTGCAGTGTGCTCTGGTCATATGATGTCTTATTTTTATTCAAAGATGGTTGAAATCATTAATATAGCTAAATGTGAGTCGTAGCTTGGATTGTTTTGAATTGACATGACATGTGTGTTTATTAAATCACCCTCTGATTAAGAGTCATTCAATTTGATTGGCTAGAAGGTAAAGCAACAACCAATGAAGTTGGTCGTATGTTGCTAACACGATGCACTAATGATTATTCATATCTTCAATAGCCTCTAAACGTAGTATGGAACGCCAAAATTAGTGTACTTAAAACTTTTGAAAGAAACACTTATCATGATAATATTATACCAAGCAGAATTTTCATCTGCAGAATCATTAATAAAGAATTAGTCTTAAAACAGGGAGCTGCTGCTCAAACCAAAATCTTTAATCCAGCCTTTGACGTTACACGCAAGAAAAAAGAAAAGAAAAAAAAACAGAGAAGAAGGGGAAAAAGAAAGCAGAACAGTAAAGAGGATATTAATTTCTGACTGATTAAAGAGAAACACTTTATAAGCATCCTGCTGGTCAGTTAACATTCAGTACATTCGTACCCAATTTCGAAATTACAACATTTGAAGTTGACAGGACTTGTACCCAAAGTGAGCTTGAACTTGAAGCAGAAAGGTGTGATGTTAAAGCATCACCCTAGCAAATTTCTTTATTAAAAAAAAAACGTTACATCAAATTTTCTATAAAATTGGGATACATTATGAAAGCACTAAAGTCATTGGTTTATCCCCAATCTAAGGTAAAAAAATAAGGTGAAAAATAAAGAAAAATTAAGCATTTCGCCACCAGTTTGCTACAGTGACGTCACAAATGTTTGCTTCAAGTTCTCATATGGTACAATATATGACGATTGCAATTATCAATATCTCAATGACACAAGGTAGCTTTAATTTCTAAGAATATTTCCTTCTTTTCATCAGTAAAAAATATATTTTCCTCTGGATTTATCCGTTCAATCGCATTGTATGACACACAAAGGGAACTTCTAGGCCTCCATATGAAAATGTGACGTTTGGCGTAGCACACAATGACTGCGAAGATGTGTTAAATTTGCGTTTCACTCGCCAGAAAGTGCACAAACCGCGTGAAAAGTGGACCTAGCGTTACAAATTAACATCCCAATTACAATAAAGCCTAACATGCATTATATACGTAAAATAAAATGATAAATTTCTCACATTTGTTCTTTTAAAATCCTAAATTAATCTTACAATTAGTCATTTACAAACACAGTTGTTTTATTACAATAATAAAGACAGCAAATAATGCATTATTTCTTCCTGCGGTGTAAAGAATACGATGGTATTTATAAACTATGGATGCCTCAAGAAAGACAACTTCAAGATTATCATCACAAAAAGAATTTTCCACCTATAAGTGTAATATATATTACAAGTTTAATGTATAATGTAATAGAATTAAAGTCAAATTAAATGCCACATGAATAGGCAAACCATTTCTCACAATGTTACATATTATTCAGTAACAACATACAAGTTAATTCTTCTTCGAATTATGTGAATTTTTCGTTGACATTAGCACTACTTCATCGCAAATCACAGTTTTGGAAGAAAGTGTCGTTCCCTTCTCATCGTAAAGTGACGTAAGCTCTCAATGCTCGCTAAGAAGTTATAATAGCATCGAACATTCATCAGTGGTGAAGTAGTTTTGTTTGCTTGTTTAGAGGTAACAAATTTACAGTTTTCAATCTTGCATTGTTGAAAAGGATGATACTAAAGCATATTGGTCCGCCAGTGTAGCGAAACAGGTTCAGTTAGTATACTAGCCTACCCTTTGTTACACACAGTAAACTATCTGTTCAACAATTTAAAATTCTGGGTAAAGAGGGTACTTTCTGTGGCGAAAGTCATTTTTTGAGCCTCAGTGGCATGCACGTTTCTGGATTTTATTCCTCGTGTTTCATGTAAGGTAGGTGACACCAAGTTGCGATAGTCTTTAAAGTTTACCATCATCTAGACACTGTGCTTGCCTTCTATTGTTGTATATACTAACTAAGTTCTAGTAGTAGTAGCATGGTGGGCTCAAAATTGACGCACTTAAGGGTTTGATCAACGATGTCTATCAAGGAAAATTGCAAATCACTTAACTGTATGTGTTTTTCATATGTGTGGTTCCTCAGAAATGTAATGAGCTCAAAATATTTATTGTTCTGTGCATACTGTATGCAACGTACAATTGAGCAGAACATGACCACAAAATGTCTGCCGTGGTTCTTTCATACCCCTAAATTGACACATTCCTCGATAAGCTAACTGTAATTTTTGTGTAAGTATACATCAATTGAATCTGGATGCTGTTTGCTATGCTCTAAGCTCAGACAGGACAGGCCCCAGAGAGTATAGTGGTATCATGCTGTGGTAATATTGGTTATTTGGTCAGCAAATAGCTGAAATGGATTCAAACTCATGAAATATGTATATAACTCTGCTTCTCTGCAAAAAGTTGCCTGCTGTATCGTTGCCAGTAATATTTGAAGGTGCGTTAATTACGAAGGTGCATCAATTATGAAGCCTTTACTAGTAGTACTGCATGGTTAGTGCAGATCAGTATGATTAATTAATTGTATAGTCTAGTCGTGATTGTGCCACCACCATCCCTAACCCCATTACCTTGGATCCTGGTAAGGTTTTATAACTTAATATACACGTAGCTGCATCGACAATGAGAATGTTAATCCATCCACATTATTCATCCCACACATATGGTTCATTATCCACCCTCATTCTTTCCCCATCACTCGATCCACTTCTCCCTTGTGGTTGATTTTCGTGTCTGTAAACTTTTAATATTGGTAAAGTGAAATGTTGTTTTGAGAAAGCTCATGTATTTGTTATCTTTGGAATTAAGTCAGTTGCTTTAATGCAGGTATTAAACAGTTTTGTCCTTTTGTTGCAGAGAACGAGAGAGCCTTGAAGATGAAGTACTTCTTAGCTTCTGTCTTTTTGCTGACTACTCATGTTTATATTGGCTACTATGTAGTTGTACCACTGCTTCATGGAGTTTACAGTTGGTGGACAATCCCGATTCTTCTACTCTTGAGTAAGCTAAAACCCAGGGAAGGTCCGATGTTTATTATATTAGAAAAATCCATCAGAAAGAAGAGATTCCACACATGCTCAGTATTTAACAACTTTTCAAGTACTTAGTCCTGAAGTTTGAATAACTTTTGTGCATTGTAGTACTGTATCTGCTCTAAAGTATTAAGAAAATGCAAAAAATCACTCAGAAAGTAGCATATGTAGCATACTGTTGAGTAATTTATGTGTCAAATGTGGTGTAAGTGTGTTAACATTTTAACACAAATATTAACAGCTAACCTAGAAGTATCACAATTGAAAAGCAGATTAAGTTAATCTAGCATATTTTGTAGTTAGGATTCTGGGATGCTGAAGAAAATTAATAGTTCATCGCACAATATTTGAAAGAAGAGAGATAAAAGTTTGAGTGAATCGCTTAGTACTTGTAATATAGTTGTCAAATGCATGTTTATCACATTCTGAAATATCTATTCTCAAGGTGTTAAAATGTCTTGTGACTGCTGATAGAACAACGCTTCCTCTTACTGTACTTTTATGAAGTCCACTTCAGTATCATTCATATTGTGTCAGTGTTATTTGATATAATGTAATCTTGTAATAGTAATCAATTCTTTCTTTGTTTATTAATTATTGTTTATTTTTTCCTCCCTACTGTAGGTGCTATCGTCATCATAACTTTCTTGCTGGGACTAGCTTTCTTCCATATTTCGTCACAGCCGGTCTCAAAATATCATTCTATTTCTTCTGCTTTGCTTCACTATATTATTGACTATGGCATGCTGAGAAGTGGTAGAGCTGCTTTGAAAAAGTTGAAAGTGGTAAGCGAGAGACCTCGGGAATATCAAGAGAAGATGTTAAAGGACCTGATGGCAGAAAACAAAGACACTGTCTATGGCAAGAAGCATAAATTTTCTGAAATAAGAAACTTAAAAGATTTTCGAGCAACTCACCCTTTGACAGATTACAAGCACTTTAAACCCTACATTGAAGACATTGCAAAAGGTAAAGAAAACATCCTCAGCTCTGAACCGCCCGTGCAGCTGTCCCTGACAAGTGGTACGACGGGGGATCCAAAGACTGTACCCACGGGAAACTCATACTTGAAGCAGGACTACAACGAACTTGGCTGTTTGGTATCTGCAATTTCCAAGGAAAATTTCCCAGGGTGGAACATCATGCAGAAACGTGTTTGGTTCTATTGTAACCCGACTTTGACATATAGTGAAGGAGGATTACCGGTTGGACCGCTCTCAACCATCCCAGATTGGGCAAGGAGCCTTCTGGTGGTTTATGCTACCCCCAGCGATGGGTTTCGGATTAGCACCACCTTTGAGGCTACTTATATCCACCTTCTGTTTGGGTTACGAGATCGTGGTATAGGCTTTATATTCCCTGGGTTTTCAACCACCCTCTTGACAGCTATGCGGCTGATGGAAGACGAGTGGGAGCAGCTCGTTGAGGATATCCGCGAAGGCAAGATTAATTCCGAGCTAAAACTCGCTCCTGATATTCGTCGGAGTCTGGAAAAGGCATTGGGCAAAGGAGACCCAAAGAGGGCATGCGAATTGCAAAAGGAATTTGAGAAAGGATTCGATGGAATTATTAGGAGAGTCTGGCCAAACATATCTTACATCATGTCAATTGACATCACAAATCTCAAGAATACACTGGCTAAGTCCTATGCAGAAGGTACTGATCTCTCTTTAAAATTCTCTGTATTTTCATGTAACCCTGTTTTGTGAACAATTGCTTCAAGTACTTTGGCCTGACTTTAACTCTACAGGGCCTCTCATTGATATTATAGGAGGTAAAATTGTAAATGATTTCATTGGCAAAATATAGGTAAACAGAAGTTAGATGTAGGTGGTAGATCCAATGTGACACGGTTTTTCTCAATAAACTAACAATAGAATTGACTTTTGCATTCAATCGCAATGAATCAGGTTACGTAATTGAAATTTTTAGCGTGTTCTAAAAGTTTGTGCAATTAAAAGTGGGCAAATTGTTTTAATCCACTGTTTGCATTGAGTTGCCAGATTATGGTAATTTTCCCAAAATTAATTAGAAGAGTATAATTTATCAAGTTTAGAAGTTTGCCTCACTGTTTGCAAACGATGAATATTAATTAATTAATTAATTATTTATTAATTAATAATAAATTAATTAAAACCAATGATTCTCACTAGTGTTGGCACTCAGACTCTCTGCTAGGAATATAAGTAACATGTAGAAATATTGGAAGACTGCATTCTAATGAGGCTCTGATGTGATTTCTAGTAAAATGTAGATTCTATGATTGCTTTCTTTTGTCCTCGCAACAGGTGTCCCAATGTTTTCTCATTGTTACGGAGCCACAGAGGGTATCATCGGACTGAACATGACCCCTTTACAAGAAGAGGAGGAATTTCTCTTGACAGCATCATACACAATCTTTGAATTTATCCCAGAAAAGGACATGTAAGTTTAATACCACACCAAAGAAATTTCTGCTACTTTTTCTTCACAGAAGGCGCAAATCAGCACTTAGTGTAAACCTTTTCTGCCTGTTTATTGTTCCTTTCAAGTAATTTTTGGTTCTTGACGTTAACCAAAACATTTTTGGTCTATTTTCAGGTCAAAGCCAAGTCCTAAAACTCTTTTCATCAATGAACTGGAGGTCGGTCAAAATTATGAAGTGGTTGTGACGGTGTCATCTGGGTTGTATCGATTCAGGTTGGGTGACGTAGTTCAAGTCACAGGATATTATCAGCAATGTCCTACAGTGAAGTTCTTATACAGGTGAGAGCATGGCTGGGATTAACTGACTGCCCAATGCCCATACAGTAAATTGCTCTCGGTTGCCCTTTTGCCGCAATGCCATTAAAAGTTATTCTCTTTTACCAGCAGTAACAACTGTCGCTTAATCATGTTGCTGTTGGCCCCCAATAACTATCTCTCGATCATTCAGTTTCATTGTCAAGCTAAGTCAGGGCTCAAAACTTGTCTGAGGCTTTAGCGATATTTGCATTAAGCTCTGTGAGTGAATTAAATCTTCACCCCAAAAACAATGGCTAAACATGTTGTAAAGACCAAGACTGAACCTGAAGGTCAGACAGTGAGACTTCCATGAATGAGTTACATCATGTTACAGGTCAAAATTTACTCATTTTGTATTTCTTTCATGAATACTGATCACATTTTCTTACATCTTCCGTACACTAAATTAATTTACTCACCTTCTTCAACATCTTAAAATAATCTGCAAATAATATATGCAAATTGTAGCACTTTTTAGCTTCTTAAAAGTTTGGAGGCAGTACTTTTATTTCCATTCTCCTGTGACTGTCCTCATATGTCCTTGTGGTTTTGAAAATTTCTGAAAACCATAAAAACTAACAATCCCTTGACTGTCCTCATTTGTCCAGTGTGATTGTGGACATTACTGGAAACCATAAAAACTAACAATCCCTTGATTGTCCTCATATGTCCAGTGTGATTGTGGACATTTCTGGAAATCATTAAAACTAACAATCCCTTGACTGTCCTCATATGTCCAGTGTGATTGTGGACATTACTGGAACCATAAAAAGTAACAATCCCTTGACTGTCCTCATATGTCCAGTGTGATTGTGGACATTACTGGAACCATAAAAACTAACAATCCCTTGACTGTCCTCATATGTCCTGTGTGATCGTGGACATTACTGGAAACCATAAAAACTAGCAATCCCATGATTGTCTTCATCAATCTTCAAAATCACTCCATGTCTGAATTCTAGAAAGTCTTAGGTTTGTTAATATTTTTGCATATTTATGTTGTCAAGAGTCGCTACTGTTCGATATGGAACAGGTTAGTATCGGTTACTTCCACTTTTTAAAAAGTCAAAATTCTGTTTGCATAAAGAATATACACAAGTGATGGAACCGTACTTAAATTGTAGCTACTGTCAATTCAGGGTGAGAGATGTAGAGCAACATCCAAACATGTTGATCATGAGAAAGCTAATGAATATTTCATTTCATATTTTAAGATCTGGTGCTTTGTTAAACTTGTTTGGAGAGAAATTAAACCAAGCTGTGCTTTCGGAGGTACTTAATGATGTCATTACTAATGTAACTGATGCTGAACTCATCCAGTATGCTGCTGCAGAGAGTACTTTACTGACCAATGAGAACCTTGATGGTGAGTGTAATGTTACTGACTTGGGTGGACATATCAAAGAAGAACATAACAAGTCTCTGACTTCAACGTATATATATTTACAATAAATAACATAAATATAACGAGCACAGATACATAACTTAGATACACAAAGTAGGAAAGTGAAGTGGAGGCACACGCCTCGTGTACTGCTTATGTATCACTGGTTGGACACTTCTGTTTGGTCTACTCAAGTAACATGTACACGTAACGTTTTTACATAAAGTTATGTAACATCACATCACAGTGAGGTTAACTTGTGATATTCACCCCAAACAAAATATATAAGTATATTTAAGGAGTTTGTTTAATATCCTATAAATATACATGTATGTAAAATAATGGGTGGAAATGGAATTTATTTGTGTACTCCATAATCCTATTACAACAATCCTTCATTATCTTTATGGCTAACATTTCAAAGTAGCATATTTTTCATAATAATCCTTATATTTTGCTTTGGATCTCTACAACCTGAAAGCCTAATGTAGATTTGAAGAACTAATCCCTTGTTTGATGCTGTATCTTTAACAGAGACCAACGAAAAAGCTGATTTGTATAAAATGTTACGTATTTCTGTCCAGAATCTGGGAAGGGAAGGGGGGATTGGGTGGTTTCCCCATGAACCCTTGGCTATGTCACTAATATAAGCATAAATAAATAAATTGTGTGACAAGAAAGGCAATATTTGGGGGGGGGGGTGAGGGGATGCTGGGATTAATGTCTTGAAGTATGCTTTTGGCAAGTTCATAAACTACTCAGATCAGGTTTACATGTCATCCGACCTTCTTGTTTGTCATCAGGGAGCAAGGATAAACAAAAACAACCTTATTACATCTTCTTCTTGGAGTTGAAATTTGATGCCAGCAGTAGTCTCTCTGAAGATTTACAGACTATTGAATTTGGAAAGGTATTTGTATCTGTCTTCCCATTGTCAATATAGGGGTCTGGAATCATTGGGTATAATGGACTGATTGAACAGTAATTGATCAATGATTGTTGCATTTCAGATAAATGTTGTTTATTTGTCGTAGATGTAACACATATATGACAGAAGTGTAGAGACTTATTTTCATTCCATTTCATATTCCAGTAGATGGTTCCATTTACCTACCTGTATTTCAAGTTTTCAACTAAGCTCCCTCTGGTTACTAGTACAATATTCCCTGTGAAATCTACAGTTATGTTATGTGCTATTTATATCATAAGTCTCAGTCGCAGTTACCATATTTCAGGTTTTGATTGGTTGTAATTCTCATGCAGTATAAAACAATAATGAATATTTGGCTATCGAGGAGATTTGCATAATCAAGAATACAGATAATAAAGGCCTGGATAATCATGATTTTGCTGTTGTAACATTTTCTTTTTCGTTTTCTCTTCAAACTATTTCCAGTTTGGACTGATACATTTTTATTTTACTTTTGTCTTTTTAGTTAATTGATTCTTCTCTTGGCCACCGTCATCACTACTACAGACGACTCAGGCACGGTAATCAGATCGCAAAGCCATGTGTCCATCTGGTACGAAGAGGAACATTTGCCAAATTTAAAGAGTACATTCTGGAAAATAGTACTGCAACAGCCAATCAAATCAAAATGCCTCAAAAACTCCGAACCTCGGGAATGCTGACATTTATGTTAGAAGAGGCAAAGAGCAAGATTTAGCAAACTGCAGATAGCAGCGTGTATGAACCAAAGATAAGTTTTAGGTACCTATCCTGCTTGGCTGAAATTGGAGAGAAAGGCATTTGTCAGCTCCTGACTTAAAAGAATGATTTGGTAGGTTGCTGAAAAAGTTGCAAAAGGATCAATACGAAAAAGGTTGCTTGCCATTGATCGTGGGGTAGTGAAAGAAGCTGGTGACTATAATATTGTAATATCTCACATTCATGTAAATACACAATTTCTTCAGTTGATCAACATTAAGAACCCCCACCTCTAGATTTTTCATCAAACGTCAAATTAAAGTACGGAATAAAGAACGATTCCATTAAGTTGAAAACAACATTTTCGTCCAATCCACTCCCTCATATACCATAAACCTTATCCACATTGCTAGGTAATAATGTTCCATTTTTGTAGTAGCAGTTTTGAAGGCTTTGATTTGTCTCTTATAAAATATTATGGTTCCTGTGTAAGAAAAACCTGCTATATACATCTTTGGATTTAAACATTTTGTAATGTGATACTGGACAAATTATTCCCTGGTTGCAATATACTTTTCATCATAAGACTAATCAAGTAATGACATTGTTGTATCAGCACGTATCAGGGAAGTAAATAAGAATAATTACTGGTTGGGAAGCTCAATTGTGTTTGCTCAGCCAGTGAGTTTTGGCAACATGTATTTTCCCACCAAATTAAAATAAGGGTAAAGTTTGAGTAATTCTCGTATTTGTACTTGAAGTACGCCTGCGATGTTTTGGTAGCATTTTTATTCAATCATATCTCTGATATGAAAATGACAATTTTGTTGATAAAATAATTTAATGGGTTGTCAAAATAATTTACTGTTTGGTCAAAGGGCAAGCTCAATTTAATGGGTGGGCAAAAGCCATGCAGGTAATGTGTTATGTATTTCCTTTGTAAGAGTTGAAAATTGAAACTCAAAAGTTGCTATAGCTCATAACTGACTAGCTAGAATTTCATACAGACTGTTGTATCATTATTTCACGCAGACATGCTCATTCCATTGTTACTGGTGCTACTATGAATTTTAATTGTGCTTTTTTACATCCTGAAATACGTTTTCTTTCTCTTAATACCTATGCTGAGGATAGCAATTAACTTAAGTATTCAAAATGTGCAATTTTTTGAGTCCTTTTTGTATCAGATTATGGATGTTGAAAAATGTAAGGTATTGTAAGTTCAAATAAACATCCCATATTGGGAGTCAGCCGTTGATTAACTTAAGATGGACAATATAATTTACAAAAGATCAATTGAGAAAATAATTGACTAGTAATGATAAGCAGGTTTTTTTTTCTTTTTCTGAGAACACTATGAGCCATAATACATTTTGAAATTGCCATTATTGACAAATTCACAATATATTCGGTGAGGCTCACAGAACATTTTCAATAACTTGATTAATGCCTTGTCCAAAACCCTGGTGATACTTTATTCCATCGGAGTGGTATTAATGTAATATCACTGTGACTTGACATTATGATGTTATTCTCTTTACATTATCTCTTTTAAAGGTTTGCTGTATAGACCCCAACTATATATCATGGAAAAGTTTCTTGAGATATGCAAACTGCCTTGGTCATAAAATGACCTCTTTTCACCAATAAGTCTGCAATGCCTGCCACATATTTTTCTTGTATGAGGGCCTTTGTTTGAACGCTGTATGATTAACTACACTGTAGACATGAACATATTTCCACACAGTGTTTTTTAATACACAAATGGCCTAATGCTTGATGGTGTTAAGAAGCTATGCAGGCTAACCTTAGAGCCTGAGGTGGATTTAAGACTGTGGCAGGTCGATTACGTAATCACAAAACTTTCATAGCTATGCTACAATTGGAGCCAATAAAGCAGATCTTTAAGCCTGGGTCTTTCTTAATTTGACTGAACATGTGTTTTGAGCTTTTCCCATATATATCGAAGATGGAACGACAGACATTCCAAACCATCAATAATTAGGTTTACGCTTTGAAGAATGCTTCAATGTGTTTGGAAAAGGAATAGCATGAGAATATTTTAAGCTTAGTCTCTAAGTGAAATATAAATGAGACTTGGCATTTACAGTAGATCATTATTGCTTGGAAGAGATTTTCAAATAAAAATAATAACGCAAACATTGTGTGGCAGTAATGTACATTTCTAGTGACATAGTGATGTTCACGCAATTATTACAACCATCGTGACCAAAACATGCGACTGAGAGATTAATACAGATTTGTTTATTTGGTTTTTATTGCAAAAGCTCCTTAGCCCAGAAAACATGCGCAATAGTTTTACAATAAGGATTCATAACTTAGAAAAATTATTTGAAATACTAGAGCAGCCTTCCATCCTCCCCAAATTTTACATTATTGACATATAGGTATCCGTATAAACCAGAAGTAGTTCCTACTTCCTTTGTAAACAGATTCAACTGGACGGATCTGTGCCTGAAACACGACAGCATTCACCTTCTTGCAAACCTGTCAACTATCCTTCGAAGAGGTGTTTCGTAATAGCGCCCTCTATTACGTTCCCTTTTATAAACCCCAATATGTGCTAGCTGATGGGAGTATTAAAACTTTGAACAATATTGGCTATCAAATTTATAAGGAAGCGACACTTCAATGCCCCTACACCCTTGGGAGAGGCCCGGGTGTCATGATCAGTCTTCAGTGTTTCTCACTGTGAAAAATGTTCACAATAGTTTGGTGCAGGCAAAGGCGACAATCTTAACATTACTAAACAATTGATATGACCAGCCTGAGTCTCAAACTGTTGGGTCTGCCTTTGAACTTTGTCACCATTTTCGCTAGAAGCAGATTGTACCAAGTGGTCCTAATGACGGAACTCTTACAGTACCCCGTATTCGTACTTCGGGACGACTGACCTACTTCTCGGGGTGGGGATACGGGCTGAGTATGGGGGTAGGAACTAGGATGACCCGGTGAATTTAGATTGGTTTCGTTAACTACGCGAAACTTTAGGCCCGCCATAGCAGAAGCTAGTTAGTGGTTGGCAGACTAACTTAATTTCTTCATGGTTTCCTTATCCTTGAAATGATGGCTTCGGCAAGGTTTACTGAAAACAAGTCTTTTAATATTCGCGTTCTAACATAGGGAACGACTTACGGTCAGTTTCTACTTTTTCTGACTTTGCCCCACGCCCCACCAGTGGTCGGGTGGAAAGGATCGCCGCGGACAAAAGCACCTTTTTTTCTACTAAACTAAAAGCAACTGTTTTACTGTGAAATGATTGAAGTCTGTATTCACAGAATGCTTGCAGATCAACTTTCGTCATTGATGGTGAGCAATGCCATCGGTATCTTGTACTATTTCCCATTCAGTTGTAAATGTGCTCCTCACAGATATCCATTTATATTTACCTGTAGGTCCGTTCCAATAATAGGTACATCAAATAAAGCCAAAATTTGATTTTTAAATTTTCATGAGTAGAGAATTTAAATTTGTAAGCAATAAATTTTAATTTTAACAAAGTAAAATGCAACAAGAATTTTGCTTCTGTCACGTCAATTTCCCCCCGGAAGTGGTAGTCGGTAGTGTAAACAGTATAGTGCAATGTACGCTGTTCGTATGATTCCTAATGTACTTGTTGTAAAGACACTGCTGTTATCTGATATACAGTTCACAACGCTTAGTCACATCACACACAAGCGAATCACTCCCTGTTCTTCCTATTAACAAATACATTTTTAAGGGATTATTAATTGCAGGAATTGTCTTTTCAGCAGCCGTTCTAGTTGTGAGTTTATGTTTCTAACTTGTCTTTAAGGCTAAATTATATAACCATTTAATCGCTGAGAATTTGTAGAGTGGTTTGACATGTTCAGTAATTAGCCTGCTATGACTGAATTGTGAGCCTAGCATAAGCTAGGTGAAACGCACAGTACGGTACGCGTAGGGCCTAGGCCTATATAGGAATACAGACCTAGCTATCGTATTAAGGCTACAGTTACTAGTTTGGCCTTAGTAAGACCTAAGTTTCGTATAATTTAAGTAGGCTGATGTAGCTGTAGCCCAATATGTACGGTTGACCCCTACGTTTGTTATACATTGTATTTTGGGTTAGGCCCAGTTAGTAAGAATATGAAGAAATGCCTTAATATTCACTGTACACAATGGTACATTAACAACACATAATAGTAAATTTGATCCATGGGTGACCATACGCCATTGATTTATTGGAAAAGTCTGCCCTTTCCCTGTACTGATCCCTGATTTAATGTGTACTGTCACAGGAATAGGCCTATCCCCTAATACAGTCAATTTGGTATTAACAGTTTTGCCATTCTATTTTTAGAAACAGACTGACCGTAAACTGTTATTATTTTGGGTACAGTTACAATGACACACTCACTGAATGAAATATATTTATTAGGTGGTTTTTACAGCAAAAAAGTTGTAAATGATATCTCAATATAGTTTTAAAATATGAGCACCACTTCACACCCCTTCTTTACTTTTAAATACCGAATACATTGGTTGTAATATACATTATAATGACTGTAACCAGGTGATAGGTCTCACACTATATTGACAGCAATCCTTTACACTACACATAACTCATTGACAATTAAAATAAATGGAAGCATCCGACCTGTGAGATGATATATATGGGACTTGCTCCAAGTATTGTTTGTTGTGTGCAATCTGTGCTATCAGTAAATTTCTGTATAAACGTTTGACAGTACTTTCTTTTCTCTTTGTGCAGTTTTTTTTTCAGATCGCATCTTCAAGATGGATTGTAAACATTCAATATTCTTATTACTGTTACTGTACTGTGCGAGGTCTATATATGCCCAGAACCTAGGTAAAGTATCCTACACAAATTTTTATCACATCAAGCCCTTTTAGGTCTTTCCTCTTAAATTTGTGGATTACATGATCTAGAAATGAACCCTGTGATAACAACTCTATGAGAGTACAAGTTTTCCATCAAAAGTTTGATTTAAGAGTTGCTCAAAAAGAACCCCAAAATACGTAAAGTTGGACGTAATATTAAAGCTTTCTGTATCACCTATAGCACCACAAGAAGTGGTTTGTAAAATATACCACAAATTCATCCAAGTTGTCAATTTTCAACATTTCATGATTCATCAGCCTTAAAACTATTTGCATGGGACCTATAAATGGAAGATACTTTGGCTGGCCATGGAACAGTGTCATTTTTTTGTGACTAATTTTTTCGAAGTAAACTCCTGGCTACTTTTAAATTATAGTTGTGATGCTAAACTTTTTTTTTTTTTAAATTGGCTAAATATTCTTAGAATTCAAGAATCACACCGTCCTGACATAGCATAATAAGGCGATGTCGTTAATCTACTGTATACTTCACAAGACAATGTGTATGCAGATCATTCGTGCTTTTTTTTTTCATGTATATAATTTTGATATAGAACAGTGACCCCTTTCACATCTATATAGTTAGCAACAAAGCACTAGTAGGATTGGACACAACACTTTTTGAAACATTGAAATATATCTAGTTTTTTTAATTCAAGTAATTTCTTGTTTATTTTGGCTTCAGGCGTAAGTCATAACACTTTTACATTTCAAACTGCTGCATTTTTCACGCTTACACTTTGTTCAGGTGAAGTAGTGGTCTTCGAGATTATGCAGGGTAAGTTAACATTGGAAAGTCTCAAAGTTCAGTCTCAAAGTTCTCTCGAGCATCTGCGGTATTTCATGACTTACATTATTTTTGGATCAAATCTTCTTGAAAGATTCAATTTCTGTTGACAAACTGTCTTAAGGAAATGAATTACATAATTGTATGTAGGTTGCAAGAAAATCTGCTGTTTATGTTCGCGACATTGGTGAAGAATGTTCCATGTCGATGTTGATTGCTTCATGTGGCATGTTCCTTCCATTTGATACGATGCAAGAAATGCAATTTTTTTTTGTAAAGACGCAAAATTTCTGTGCTTTCCTGTTCCCCTTGTTTAAAATGAACTTCAATAAGCTGTTTTGTGATTCTATGTGCACAAATGCTAGTATGCCCTGTGTGTACAAGTTTTCTAAACATAGTTCTTAATGTGAACATGCTCCCTACCTCTGTGCAATGCTAGAACACAGGCTCTGGATAAATGGTTAATTCAATACTGTCGATATCATCAGTTCTGCTGTATGAAGTACTGCATAGACCAGACTCAGAAACTTGAAATGCTCTTACTTTTCCCCTGGTTTCTTCAAATAAGGGGAACTTAAAGAGGATGTTCTCTTTACCAGTTTCGAAGTAAGCAGCTTATGTAGTTTGTACAAATGTGTGATGAACCAGACCTGCTAAATGCACACAGTTAGTTTAGATTCCTGATATGGCTTATTCTTCTCTCGTGATTATGGTCGTCAAAAAAGTTTTCTTATTAGTGTCAACATTCATACAGTTTTTGATAAGCTGTACCTTCAAAGTACAGCACGCCAATCCTTGTCTGAACAACGATACAATTAAACACTTCATTTGCATTTGACCTGACCACACTGTGGGGATGTCCTATTTAATGGTTGAAGGAAATACAAGATTCCTGAAAAAGGTTATCTGCTATGTCAGTCCCCCAAAACAATAACAAGTTTTGTTGAATTTGTGGAAGACTAAATTTTCTGCATTTTGCGTCAAACAGTAGGGGATGAAAATTTACCTGTCACGAGCAGCCGAATGGTTGAAAGAGAAGAGGTCTGGTAAATGGTAATTATCTTAGATAAATGCCAGAATATTAAAAGTTTTGTGCCAGAAATGTGATTTAGTGTGATTTTGGCGAAATTATTTCGCAGTATTTGGCATGTAATATTTACTGTGAACAGTATGTGACATATAGCAAAGGACTGTGACCTACTGTAACCCTCTCAACATACTGATAGGTGAATCAAATCTTTTGCGTGGACTATCTGTATCAAGTGCGAGAAAGTCCTTTAACGCACTGTTTTCTTAAACACAATTGGATGTTTAAGAAAACATTCAAGAACCACCATCTTGTACTTTGCACACATGGACAAAATATTAATGTGAATGTATTTTGCTTGTTTCAAGATCTTACTTTCAGATACATGGAAAATTATGCTATTTAGAGAACTTGGGATAAAATATTTTTCTGTATGGAATACAAATGAGCAGAATATCAAAATGTTTCCCTCTTGATGACAGAGAAAGTTAAACAGTTTGTAAATCTTGCATTCTGAAAGCAATCTACAGTATAAACATTTAATATTTATTACTTTCGATATTAAACATTTCCTGCATGTTTCCTCGAAATGATCTGCTGAATTATGGCTTTCTGTTGCTATTTTGATGGTTATTGCTAAATGAGCTTTTTAGCTTCCCTGCCCACCTGCTTGCATGTAAGCGCTTTACTTGCAAGATTTAAATGTCATGTTGCTGAGTATAGTGTTGAGCCAATATGGCCGGTTACAGTACCCTGTTGCCCCTATCAAGAATCTGTTCGGTCTGTACGTTGTTAAATGTAAATAAAATCTTATATAGCGCACTACGCGCGATGCATCTGTGCGCTTTACACACAATCTAGAAAATACAATGCCAAAAAACAATAAATAGAAAAAACAGTAAATACATATTACCATCTACAGAAATATACAGGAATATAAGATCGAAAAACTATTAAAAGTACTGGTGAAGCGTAAAGCTATACAGCCTATTGAAAGCTAACCTGTTCACTTCTACTCATTCATGTGATAAATATGTTATTGTTTTCATGATTTAAGATGAGTGTGGTTTCCATGGTAAAGATGTTCCTTTCGAAATTCCAGATCGAAAAACTATTAAAAGTACTGGTGAAGCGTAAAGCTATACACCCTATTGAAAGCTAATCTGTTCACTTCTACTCATTCATGTGATAAATATGTTATCGTTCCCATGATTTAAGATGAGTGTGGTTTCCATGGTAAAGATGTTCCTTTTGAAATTCCAGTACAAAGTTGTGTACTATACTGTATGGTACTTACACTGTAAATTGGTTTGTACAATACCTAATGTACTGTACATTCTGTAGTCAATAGAGCAGGTCTGGATCCTGCAGAATACTGTATGGCCTACTGTACATGTAATACTATTAAAACATAATAACCGTATTTTCTCATTGGTTTAAAACTAAAAAGAAGCTGGATCAGGTAAACCTTGAATCTGAATCTGCATTTTTCAAAAAATTTTTTTTTTCATTATTTCAAATTTTAGTGCAAAACATAATTCCTTGTCCTATAAAGATTTCTGTTATTGTTACTGAACTTTGCTTTAACAAACAATTGTTTGTAAGTCAGCCAGTCGCAAGCAGACTTTAGTTTAATATTTTATTTATGTAAATCAGTCAGACATTGATTTGTCTAATGCAACACCTCTCATTGTCTGAGAATGCTGTAATTCAAGGTGTCAATATTGTCAGGCAATTACTGTAGACGAGCAAAGCCTTAACCTGCTGTTTACAGGTAAACCCCAAATAGATAGCTATTGTGTGAGAATGCTAAAGCTCACACTGTGACTTTAAGGCTTTAAGCCTTGTGGTTTCAACATTGTGTTACTTACATTACATTCTAAGTTTATGAATCATGCTGTAGGAATCATCAGCACATTAATTCGTTTATTATATTATTATAAACAGTGAGGTCTCACACAAGGTGTTATGTTCTATGTTTATCTGTTAAAAAGATTGCAATACATTTCACCCTCCCCCTGACCTCATACATGTATTAGAATCTACAGTAAGTCAGACTTTTAAGTGTCACTACCATAATTTGTTATTGTTAACGAAAACATCCACATAGCTATCTCATCCCTGATTGGTCATTATATATATATCGTATTGTTGATGCTTGGAAGGTATGGTTATAAAATGAGGCCACATGATACTAGCTTGCGGTTGAGAAAACAATTTCTAGCCCTTGTGATGTCAGAGGTAGAGCACTCTAACACTATACACGTAGAACAGCTTTTAAAGTAACTGCAATGTAGTAAGTTTCAGACATAATATACTTGTGAATGTGGGTTAAGTACAGTATTTGAGAGCCATTGGGAGGGAGGGAGCTGTTAGGTGAGCCATCCTCTCCCCCTCCCTGCCCCCCCCCAGGTTTAAGGCCTATATTTCTGTAGAAAAGGCTCTTAGATTCCATGTGGTGGGTATATTTGAAATATTGAATGTAGTGTATGTTTAGCTCCATCATGGCAAGGGAACATATTCTACAAGGTACTGCAACTTATCATTGCTGACATTGCTAATAAGTGGAATCAAACTATTATCAAAGCATTCGATTGGAATACCAAAAAAAAGAAATCCACATTATTCTTGGCATATTCTTGGCATATTCTTGGCTTATTATGAAAAGTTACATTTTAAACATATTTTTTTCTCTGAAAGTGTAACTTTCAGTGGAAGTATACTGTATGTGAGGTCAGGGTACATGGAAAGCACACCTACTGTACTGTGCCTATCTGTTTGAAAACACAGTAAAGATAACCTGTTGAATTTTACCATGGAAACTCACTGATATTGTCTTACAAGCAGTAAGAACTGGATGTGTCTGTCTGTCTGTTAGATCAATTATCACTTTCGACAGAATGATACCAGCCACATCAAGGCATACGATAGAAGCATGTGTGTGTACAAGTCTGTAAATTCAGACAGTACAGTATTTATGGAATGTAACAAGTATTCTGTGGTCATGTTTTCAATTTATACAGTATGTATGTAATGAATATCTAGTCCGCTTTTGCAGGATATGTACAGTACAGTATTTTGCAAGTCTGCGAAATATATTTCCTTCACGCCAATGTTTACCATGACAGAGATCTCATCTGTATACACCATGAATTAGCGTAAGCTCAGCATAATTCTTTGTTTTAAGCAGAGAAATTTTTAATCTGAACTGAAATCCGATGAGTAAATTACAGGATGTAGCTCTCAATCAGGAAGCTATTGTGGTAAATGTACATGCCATCACTCATCTAGCATTGTCTGGTCTTGATGTCATTGAGCTATTAATACAGTGGGACCTAATATTAATTGTAGGAATATGACTGTTACCATAGGAATATACTTGTATCTATGATAATGCCAGGGTTTGTTGGTATGGGGCCTGGGAGGGGGGGGGCAGAGGAAGGGACAGGGGTAAAACATGTTTGAAGCTTAAAAGCAGTTTGTGTGGGTTTCCATTAAGTTTGTTATGTAAGGTACAAAATGTGGATTTTAAAATCCCACAAGATAACTGTTATTATGATTATTATTTACCAGATTTATATAGCGCTCTTTTCATGCTTTTAAAGTATGTTCAAGAGCGCTTTAAAATGACAACAAAATGACAAAACCCTTAAAATATGAAGACGAAAATTAAAAAATAAAATTGACGCAGCTTAAATTTAATATAAAAAAATATATACGAAGAAATAATTTTAAAAACAATGTAGATTTACAGTGAAGTTCCTAAAAAGAAAAAGTGAGTTTTAAGTAATTTCAAGTAACAAATGACAAAACCCCTTAAAATATGAATACGAAAAATAAAATGGATGCAGCTTGAATAAATATTAATACAAAAAAATATACTAAGGAAAAATTTTGAAAACAAAATGTTCAAATATGAATACGTCGGCTCCAGATTTGTGAGGTGATGTTGAACAAACAGTGTAGTAATGTGGCAATGAAATATAGCTGTAGATCTGTTGTTTGTAAAATTTAAATATATTTGCTTAGGAGCATCTGGTTTTCAGACATCTGTCAGTATTTTAGTTGTTAAGTCCAATCCTACCCCTCCTCCCATCCCTTCCCACCCTAACATGAACAATATGTCCAACCTCCATGGTTTTCTTTCATTTTGTTCATTCTCTTTGCAAGACTAGTGTATTGCACAATGCTAGACTCAAATTAATAAATTATTCCATTGTTGGATAAATCTTATAGAGACCTATAATCAGAAGTACTCTAGGTAGTATAAATTTTCCTAATTGAAGTCTTGTTCAACAGGTGCACGAATAAAGTCTTGTTCAACAGGTGCACAAATAATGCTGTGAAAAACTGTACTATTCTGTACATGTATGCAACTTCATGTATGTGAACTGTACACATCCATGTACAGTATAGTCCTTGTACAGTACTCTAAAACCTCTCTGACAGACAAGTAGGTTGTTGTCTTACTTAAGTGCACCCTACAGGATTTGTGCGAGTTCTAATTTCTGACACTTCCTTTTTCCTTGCCATCTTGGATAATGACTTTCTATACTTATAGTCAATTCTCACCTTGATTAACATGGAAGGATGTCACCCGCTCTTCCTCTGTCATTGACCTAACTTAGCATATATATACTAAAGATTCGTCAAATGCTCATCATTTCGTCTGCTAAAAATATGACGGAATGCTCGGCAGACGTGAATTTGTGATATGCTGTATGTGCAGAATTTTGTCAATTAGAATGCACTGTTAGGGTAGTGCATTCTGATTTGTCTTACTACAGTGTAACAAGTATTATTTGCAAGGAAAGGAAGAAAAAGAAAAGAACAAAAATGTAAAGAGAAATTGAAACAAAAAACGAAATAACACCCAGTTTCACTACGTAGACCTACTTAACTTTTTTGACTTAAACAAGTTTGTCTGTAGAAGTATGGGTAAATCTCTGATCGGAAAGGGAAGGGGGACTTCAAAAAGTGGTTGAAATTTAAAGGTTCGATAACTGGTACTTATTCATCCAATCAAATGGTGTCAATTGTAGGTTGATTTTAGGAACATTGCAGGTTGCCCCTGTAGGACAACCTAGAATTTTATTTAAAAAGTTTTCCAAACAGCACAATGGTTGTCCAACAAGTTAAATGTACACAGCACTTGAGTAGTGCCACGTAAGTACTGTACAGACTCTGTCACATATTTGTGAGTCTGACTTACAGTACTCAAGTAATGTATTCACTGCCATCACATGACACCCTGGCAACCAATCAGCTCTTGGTGTAGAAACAGGCACTGGCTACTGTACTGTACTCAGCGTCTACTGTGAATACTCTGGACGTTTTGTAAGCATGCTGTAAACTTTGTCAGATGTCATCTCTAAAGTGTCACATTTAATTTGACTCGCATACCTGTAGTCGAATAAATTGTTTTCAATGTCAAACAGGGTGACATATCGTTATTTCTTTGAAGAATAATTCGTTCTTCCTTATAAATGCTTATGGTATAATCAGTCAGATGGTTTATTGATCAATTTTTTGAAGTAATTGCACCTTTGTGTCCATTTGTTTTCCTTATTTTCAAGTGGGGATAAAAGCACTTTAATGGACAATTTTTTGTCTATTTTTATGCCTTTGTTGATCAATAATGTTTTTACGGATGCCATAAAATTGAATTACTCACCCATAGTCGATAGTTTTGAAGATGTTACAGTACAGTACGTATGTATCTGTGTAGTCACTGCATTTAACATAGTCAAATCAGTTCTTTGCCCACAGATATTTGTACCAGCCTGTAAGGTGTCCCTTCCAGTCTTCCCAAGAAATTAAATTAAAAATATTAATAAATTTAAATTTTGACAGTCTTGGTTATGATAATAACTGGTAGGGGTAAGACAGTTCTTCATTTTCAAGAACGGTACAAGGTGTGAACATCCATCATGTATTTCTACAGTACAGTATGTTTCAGTAGAGAGAATCTGAAATTATGAAATTTTTTGGGACAGTGAAGCATGTTTCAGAAGAATTTGTATTTATGAAACTTATTGTGAGGAGATAGGTAAGTGAGTAGTGAAGTACTGTTAATACCCAGTTCAAGTGAGATGTAGAGGGGGGGGGGAGGGGTTGGAGGGAGGGATAGAGGGAGGGGTCTTCTGTATTTTGCAGATTATCTTGAGACTATAGTTTGTTTTTTCCGTGTATATATTAATATTTTCATTTTTCAAACATTTCCTTTGTGCAGAAGATATATTTACACAAGAAAACAAGAGTAAGTAATTGAATGTGTGTTATGTACAGTTCGTATCCTTGGTACAGCCTATGGTATAATCAGTAACCCATTATTATTATTACTATGATTAATCCCAACTCTTTTTCATTTAATAATTTTTGTGCTTTTTCTTCTTTCTCTATCCTGGCCATAATGATCCAAAGCTGGACAATTTGCCTCTTGTTCTTGTCATATTATCCCAATGTTTCCCCGAAAATTGTAACATTCTTTTGTTCCGAATATTTTTAAGTGCACCTTTCGTTTTTAACAAAGAGTTCAAAGTTTTGTTAGTATGCAAATTAATATGATCCATTTCTCTACCTGAAATCTTTCCTTCCTCTCAATGAGATACCGTATATCAACAAAACATTTTGTTAAGTATATCTCTTAACAAATTAATGATTACATCTTCACTGAATGAAGCGTAATGTTCCTCTTTCTGCAAGACATATTCCATGTTAAAAGTTTCTGCATTTTCCAACCTTCATAAATCAACATTTTGAAACCTTTCCAAATTGGGCTTGCCAAAGTTCAAGAATTTGTGAAAGAAGACTACTGTACATGTATGTACAGAACTGGAGCTGCAGAAGTAGTGAAGTACTGTGTGCAGGCTGTGTGCACAGTATGGTGTGTACAGGCCATACTGTATGTGCAGGCAATATGTGCAGTCTGGGTGTGTACAGTAGGCTGTGGGTGCAGGCTATGTGTGCAGTACTGTAAGCAAAGGCTATGTGTGCAGTACTGTGTGCCGACTGTGTGTGCAGGCTGTTTGCAGGCTGTGTGCAGGCGGTGTGTGTAGTACTGTGAGTGCAGGCTACAGTATGTGTTCAGTACTGTCTGTGCAGACTGTCAGCTGTGTTTGCAGTGCTTTGAGTGCAGGCTGTGTGTGCAATATTGTGTGCAGGCTGTGTGTGCAGGCTGTGAGTGTAGTACTGTGTGTGCAGTACTGTGTGTGCAGTACTGTGTGCAGTATTGTGTGTGAAGGCTGTGTATATAGTACTGTGTGTGTAGGCTGTGTGCAGGTTGAGTGTGTAGGCTGTATGTGCAGGCAATGCATGCAGTACTGTGTGTGGTGCAGGCTGTGTACAGGCTGTGTGTGTAGTACTGTGAGTGTAATGTGCAGGGAATAATTTGATGGGGAAGGGGGTTGTAAGTAGTTATATAGGTGAAACCTTGTGTGTAGATTTAATTATACTGTAGACCTATTATACTGCTTAAAATCAAATATGCATCAGAAAGTACAAATTTATGAGGAGGATCTCTAGATCTTCTCCCTTTACATAGGTGTCAGCTTTTACCTCAAAGATGCCACAGCCACACTCCTCATTTTTGAATCCTACATTCCAACCCTGATAGCCTCCTTTACAGTTGTTATGCCACTTTATGTTACTTTTCCCAGTTGCACTACCCTTGATTGTTTGTTTGTGGTTGAGAGGGGGGAGGGAGGGGTGAGGGAGGGAGGGGGTCTAGTGGAATGAGATAATGTTGTTGTTTATCCCTTGCCAATGTGGAGCAGTCCAACTAACGATGTGACTGTCTTTTCACCCAAGTGTACTGTAATTGGGAGGCAAGAAGAAATATTGTTCTGGGTGCAACGTTCTTTCTACATTTATATTACAAAGTTACGTCTTTATGACAAATTTTCTGCCCCATTCTCCCGGTTTTATCCTGAGTTGCTGCACCAATATGTGTTTTAATGTAATATTGCCCGTAGCATGGAATGTTTGTAAATGTCTCTGCATGAATATGTTGAAATAAAAAAGTATGAGCCCAAGGGAATGTTAATTCAAATTATTGTCATCTTCTTTGGTGAGAAACAGTCCTGATTCTCCTGAATGTTGATTGAAATTGAAAGTAATTCATAAATTGCTATACACACAATATTGTGAATTATTCAAATGATACAATGATGTGAATATTCATGAATATAAAAGTGGAGCTCAGTACCTTGTTCATTATGGGGATGTTGGGGGGGGGGGGGGTTAGGGGTGGGCTTTAAGGTAAAAGGAGAGATCAGACCAGTCATTTACAATTTGACTTTCAGTAATCAAATCTTATTCATAGTGATGGAAAATGAAAGTCTGTTCATGAATGCAGACCTTCTTTTTTAAAATCCAAAATCTCTGTAACCAGAAAGGAGAGAGAGAATGGGCTATCACCTGGCAGGCAATGAACTGCTAAATGTTACTACAGACAGTAGGCTTTGCAGGTTTGGTTGATGACAAGATGTCATTAATTATTAATTTTTATTTTACTGTATGTCAGTACAGGAAACCCAATTCTCTCTTTCCGGCTTTCTATATACAATTTATTCAACTAGTAATCTACACAGTCTACAGCTTGGCAAAACTTTAATTAGCATCGTACAGTAGGTACAGTAGTTTCACTTAAATTGCACAATCAAGTCACAGTGTGAATTTCAATTACTGTAGAACCTTTCGTCGTAGTATTGACTTGAATTGGGACTGTAACTTATTGGAGTAGCCTCCCCCCCCCAAATATATGCAGAATATGATCTGTAGAATTGAAATCCCATATGGTGAGACACTTGTCCCAACTGGTACGGGCACTTGTAATTTACATGTTCAGGAAGTCAATAATATATCTTATTTATTAGATCTATACATATGTTCTTTTGGATAGATGACATGGGGACTACGTATACACATGAAATTGTAAATTGGAATGAGTGTTTAGAATTGAGACAGATTAATGATACTTTTGTACTGCATTGTGCAGTTACTGTATTCAATACTGTATGTCAGTACACGTGTACTGTAGGGTACAGTAATAGATCTGTGCAATATTGAAAGATGTATGATTTTGGCACTGAACTAGTACAATACACAATAATACAATACAAATGGAAAGAGAGAGATACAGTACTGCACATGTATCATTATTGAACATAACATGCATACTTAAGTTTGATAGTTACAAAACATGATGTACAGATGTACCACATACTGTATGCATTGAAACTTTCGTCCCGATTTCATTTCCTGATGTGTGTTTTAACTCAAGATGTTTATAGTCTTGGTTTTACTTGAGGACATGCCATACTACCTTTTCTATAGTTGACATCCATTGGATTGATCTGCATCACTGGTTCAAATATTCTTCCCTGGATGGTGTGTCGGCTCAAACATTTACTTTTTGTGCTAAATGTTGTTCTGATGGTCCATTGGTCCAAACAGTCAATGATAGGATGATATCAGAAAGTCAGCAATGAGATCATTTGGTTAAGAAACTGCATTAAATTTATCTAGTCATGCTGCACTCACGTACTGTACTGTAAAATTTACATTTAACCAACAGAGCAGGAGTTACATTACATATATACACTGTAAATCCATGACATCAAATATGTTTGCCATTACAGTATAAGTATACATAGCATGGTTTGAAATGACACTGCAACAAAACGGCGTAAGTAAACCACTGGCTTGTCCACTACAAATCATTATTAGTATGGACCAATGAATTTTCAGACTAATGAGCCTACATTTATAGCCGAACATGTTATTAAAGGTGAACATGTTGTTGTAGGTGAACATGTTATTATAGGTGAACATGTTGTTATAGGTGACAATGTTGTTATAGGTCTACATGTTGTTATAGGTGAACATGTTGTTATAGGTGAACATGTTGTTATAGGTGAACATGTTGTTATAGGTGAACATGTTGTTTTAGGTGAACATGTTGTTATAGGTGAATATGTTGTTATAGGTGAATATGTTGTTATAGGTGAACATTTTGTTATAGGTGAACATGTTGTTATAGGTATACATGTTGTTATAGGTGAACATGTTGTTATAGGTATACATGTTGTTATAGGTGACCATGTTGTTATAGGTCTTCATGTTGTTATATGTCAATATTTTGTTATAGGTCAATATGTTGTTATTAGTCAATATATTGTTATATATCATGTTGGACTGCTGGACATTTGGACCATTGAGTGTTTGGATCCAGTGGTTGTTATCATATAGATTGCATTTATGTAACAGCCCTGGAAATGGAAGCTCAGAGCAGTCTCAGTAGTATAAGAGATTCCTAAAATCTGTTGAAGTCTGCTACTGGATCAGGACTGTGCTGTGGATATCGGTTGTGCATCGTCTAATTTCCTGCATCCTAGACGTCGGAAAGTCAGTCAAAATGGTCCCTCTTCTTTTGCTGGACAGTTCTAAGCATGCACTACTGCATGCTCAAGTAGAAGCAACAAAAGTATTGATATATAAGTTATCGGATAATATCCTTGATGTAATGAAAATATTATCTATTCGTCTAATGCAAACTGTTTCTTGCCAAAAATATGATTCAGTGTTTGAGGTTCAATTTAGAACAAGCAGAAATCATTGCCAAGAAAGTGGCACGGTTGATGTGAACTTCTGTCTGATTGGATGTTTAATGTTATATAGTTTTGTACATGACGTGTAAAGAAACAAACTTTCACAGTAGCCTACAGTATCATTCTCGTAAGCACTTTGTCAAAAGCAATGCTGCCAGGCTGCGTGGGACATGCTTATTTTGATGTCCCACGCTTATTTTGTGATCCACGTTTCACCACAACAGGCAATGCTGGTCCTTTGTGAGATAGATTCAGCACTTGATTCTGCTATTAGTTTGTTTGACAAACTGCCCTAAAGTGTTCTTTTAACGTACAGTAAATATGGATGTTGATGAAATAAAACAGTATTGTCAATTTTGATTTTTGTGTGTGTGGATACACCTACAGTACAGTAAAGCACAGTAGGTGGAACAAATGATGAACTGCCTTTGGGATGTTTATGTTAATGTTAGGAAAGTATTTGGCCTCAATTTGGAAAGTAAAAGCTGGTGACTAATAGTTTCCTTCCTTGAAAGTTTTCGTAGGTACCGTCATACATGCTGTTGTATTGGTTATACTTCCTTGCCAAAACCCAAGGCAGGATAATGACGTGGACCACATTCGGTGAATTGTTTTGTGGCTACTATATACCAAAAAGATGGTAACATTTTAACATTACACCATGATTATATAGTGTACGCACATACATGATGGGAGAATTTGAACTTTCCCCATGAGAGGATTCATCTTTGCAAAAGTACCCAACTTCAACTGTTGTAAAACCAAACTGGTTTTTTGACCAGAATTAACTCTGAAATTTGTAAAGACCTTTAAATGTTACACTTGGATACATGTATGAACACCTCTACTTCGACCTGTTGAAAGTTTCATGTTTAAGTAGCTTTTTGAGCTTGATCGATTTTTTCCCCATTCCTTTCAGGAGGGGGTGGGGGAGGGGTAAGATGTTTAGATTTAAGCCATATATACTGAAAGAGGGGTATCATATGGGTTAATCCATGACCCTGTGGTTACCAACATCTGTGGGGAAAATGCATTGTTAGAATGAAAGAAAATGTTGTTTCCACCTTAACTACCATATATTCATTAACGATATAAACAACAGCATTTGCTATACTTTTATTACGTCGCGCATTGCGTACATGTATGAGTAACATGCATTGATTAAACACGACCAGCGTATATGTGTTATGTATAATAAACCAGAGTAAATGAATACAACAAAGCAGGTGTCACATTTTTGGTTTTGTACCCATGTCCTATAAAGATAGCAAACATAGCCTAGCGAGGCCTACATTATGCCATACTGTTTTTACAGCAGTATAACAGTAAAGTGAAACTGCACTAAACAGAAAACATGATACTGGATTCATATGTTTGCATACTGTGTGACTGACACTTCAAAGTTCAAAGTCTTGGTACAGTAGTAGTAAATGTAGCCAGGTAATATACCACAACACCTCTCCCATTATGCTGTGTATTAATAGCAAGTTATCAAAAGGCAGTAAAAAAAATATATTAAAAAAAACCTCCATCAGTAACAGCAAGCTATATAAATAGTTTGCGATGAAGGAAAGGATACCGTTATGATAGCCCTCTTGAATTTGTTAGATTGTCGAAACAATTCTGCATTTTTGATGTACAGTAAGAGTGCCAGAAATAACTTAAAGGCATTGAAGAATCGCCCTAAACTGCATGCGGCCATCTGAAGAAGTTAACTTTCTGTTGCTTGCAAGTGACGTTTTGTTTGTGTCGCTAAAAAATGCAGACAGTAATGAAACGTGATACCTTGTTATATGTACAGTAGCTGGACCTGAGATGTCCATCGCTGTATCGTTTGTATACTGTGCTGTGGGTATTACCGCAGCTGTATGTACTGACTGTACACTATTGTCTAATTACCGACGGTAGCAAGCCGTGTGTGTATTTTCTGGGATCGATGGTGGTGTTTAACACTTCTGTTACACCTCATTCGAAAACTAGCTCAAATTACAGGCATAAGACGTTTCTTTTTGCGCGAGTCTTCACACCCTTTAAGATTGCTCATATCAGGGAGCTGCTACTCTAAGTAGCAGCTCCCTCCTCGTACTGTATAGGTCTGTATATATGGTACAGTAGATATGTAAATATGAAGAGTAACATCACTTTAATATATATGCACCTTTGGAGGATAAAACTGTCACTTTTTTGGACAATGGCAAACTTTGTTTATCAGGTGTCCTGTAATCACCTATAGTGAGTTGGGGGAGCAGTGTACAGTTGAATACTAGAGTGGAACGGTGGTACATTGCATGCAGAGGAGAAGATTTGACATTTCATTTCAGCATTTTTGAAATTTTATGATCAAAATCTTTCAGCAGGTGGATTACATGTACTGTTATAACCTCAGGAGGTGAAGCTGTGTGAACATTGTAACCCTTCTGGCAATATCAGGTTAAATAGAAACATTCTACATTTTTTGGATCTGTATGTCTTTTACAAAGTACAAAGTGCGATAGAGTACAACTGGTGTAAGACCTTTGTAAACATTACATATGTATCAAGAGTCAAGATATTGTGGGATGAGGAAGAGGGGATATTTGGAGGGGGGGGGGGAAAGGGGAGAAGAGGTGGATGATATTGATTATAGGCCTTTTTGCTAAAGGAAACAGGTTTTGCTACAATCTTAGTGTGAAAACCTGAGCAAGGTAATCAATTTTGTCACTTATTTGTGAAAGAATGAATCCCTCAGGTTAGGATACAGAAAGTAGTTCGAAGAAGCGGTCACTGGGAGGTTACCATCTTGAAAACGAAAGAGAAACTGGAACTATCTTCTTTTTATTTATGTTGAATGATGGCAGTGTAAACCTCCACTAAACTCCATTTCCTTCCATGGGTGTCTGTCATTAGTTCTGTTTAGACCTGTGTAGATCTTATTGTTTGCAGAGAAGTTTCATCGATATTAACCCATCACTCGAGGAGGTTAACACTCTCAGCTTAAAACATTGGATCAACTGTCATTTTCGAGGCAGCTACAATACTTTTGTACATGTACAACACAGTACAGAAGGCCTAGTGTGAACTTACAGCTGGAGTTAATTGGCTAACAACAGTTGTATAGTTTCTATATATATATATATATATATATATATTATATATATATATATATATATATATATAGATAGATATATATATTTTTATGAAAAGTTCTACTTTTGGAGAATAAGCAGGGTGACAGAAAACTTCTAATAAACAAGAAACAGTCACAAAAAATAGAAAGAGAACATTAAGAGCAAAGGAACAGATCGGAAAAAGAAAAGCTGCATGGATGGATCATTTTATGAATCCTCATCTGTTTTAGTCTAAGATGGACAAAATATAGTATTAAGTGTCTCTAAAAACACAGTGTGATAATTGTACAAAAAATGATGCGATTGATGCGTTCAAAACAGTTGATATGGCGGACACATGTTCAGTTGTGGTCTGCTGGTAAACAGGTGGACTGATCGCGATTAAACCATTTTGTCTAGTAGCTCATTAATACTCATTACTGTAAGCATAAAAATTACTGTAAACATCTGTGAGTACTAACATGAAGATAGTGTGCGTGAGTCATATTACATATGTGGTAAACAGTCCATCAAGGGTAACAGAATACACCCCAAGCCAAGGTCACTTTGAGGTAAAATAAAGCATACAATTACATTACATTACAAATGTTCCGTTCCAATTTTTTTACGAGAATAACTTGAGGAGGGAGGGAGGGTAGAAGGGGGGGGGAGGGGTGGAGGGGATAGAAAGACAATCATTTTGATAGAGATGTGTGCTTTATTCGTTATGTATTACTAATTCTTTTTGTATTTTTTCCCCCTTTACAGCTGCTAGCCCTTGCAATGATGCCAAGACATGTGGGGCCTGTATCGTGTTGGACCCGTCCTGTGGCTGGTGCACACAAGGAGTATGTCTCTTTTCCCTATTTTGAATTTGGTCAAGGGAGGGGGTAGGGGAAAAGTGGGAGAAATATCCTTTAGTTTGAAATGATGTACCACAGAGGTTTACAAAGACAAAGAAGATTCAGTTCAAATTTAGTAGCATGTTTTTTCCAGTGCCCTTGGGCACTGTGTCAAAATTAGGAAACTAAAGGGGCTGCAGCCTAATGCACTGAAGGGGCTGCAGCCTAATGCAGCCAGGCTGTGTAGGATTATATTCTTTTCTGCCATACTGTTTCACACAATAGGCAGAAAGCATCGATCTGTAGTAAACAGCTACTTTTAGAGGAAAGAAATGATAGTTCTCAAGTTATACTACATATAATATTTTTCGAGCTCTTTAGCAGTATCTTGTTCTTTAGTGCTTGAAAGTTTTGTTTTTGTTATATTGGATACTGTTAAGATGGCAGACTTTATGTCGTTTTAGTGAAACCAGATACGATGTTCCTGGAAACATATAAGGATGTCTGTTTACCTGCTGGTACCTGCAGAATTTGGAGCCGTGTCTTTTCAGTGAAGTTTGTTGTGTGATAGCTTTCATTGTAATGTGAGATGTCGTCTTTGAGTTAGTTTGACCTGAAAGGATTGGGCTTCAATCGTCTCTGACCGAAAGCGGATACGGAGTTGACATATTGAGAAGCAGAACGTTTTCATCAATGGAATGTCCTTATGGTGTTCAGAATTCTGTTTAATTATTACAGCTTTCTGAGAAGTTTGTGGAGGAAGTCCTTACTTACTTCGCTCCCCGCTTACCTGTCTCCCCACAACCTTAGCACCCTATTCTACCGTGTCTAGTATGCCCTGGTAATCTTTTAACACTGTGCACCCTCAGTGACCGGTCATACCCGTGGGGAGACAAGTAATCGGGTCACTCGTAAATATATAAACCAGTAAGTTTTATAATAACTAAAATACAAGTCCCTAGAGTGTTATCGTTAAATTTTTGGATAAAGCGTCGACTCCATTGACGTGACAGATTTTCTCCAAAATGTTTACGTTGAATTTGAAACATGTCCTAGCGGATATTTGATTGAATTAAACTTCCACAGACTCTTCTGAAACTTTACCTTGTTATTATCTTGTTATTCCCTGTGGCATTTATAGTCAATTTGTTTGCTTGTGGAATGTTTGCCGGCAGTTGGTATATCAAATGAATGAAAAATAGACCTTTCATTCTGAAGAATACCACATAGCCGTGGAGACAATTTGATGATGGCAAACCTCAAAACTGGCAGTTATTAAAGGACATTAGAAGTTCTGCACCTCAGGGTAGATCTATTAAAAGGAACCACTAAACCTTGGCTATTATGTTTAAATAGTGCAAAACTTATGACTGATAGTGACCCACCTTCAAAGTTCAGGAAATGAATGGACATGATATGTAATGTTGTACTGGTACCATGAGGGGGGTTATGCGGTTATCTTTAGGTGGGGGTGAAGTATATATTTTGGGATTGGTTGAATAAATTAGTTTAAGAAGGAAGTGGGGATGTGTGACCAGACAAGCATTCGGGAAGTGATGGCGTGGTTGAAGAAATAAGTATCGGTAGAAGTTGGAAAAATGCAAAGTTGCTAAAAAGTCTTGGAAAGATACAAGAAGTATCCACGGTTTGGATAGGACTGGAAAGGATGAAGGAGCTGATGTGGAGGGGGAGGGAAGGGTGGGCAGGGTGGGGGGAAGCATGAAATGCTGGCAGTGGTAGCACTCATCAAGTGTTTCACACTTAATAGCCACATTATAACTGAATGAAATTTTGAATCACATTAGTCTGTACTTAAAAAAATATTAATAATATTAATAAATATTTCCTTTTGAAAGTATGAGTCATCATTGTCGTCTTTTAATGTTATTCACAATTTTTACTCAGAACTTCACAGATACCGGCAGTCCTAGATGTGACACCATTCCAAATCTCCGTATGCAAGGATGCAGTGAATATACAAGTCCTAATAGTTCTTATACGATTGATTTGGTAACTATTTTTTTTTAGTTTCATTAAATATACAAGTCCAAATAGTTCTTATCATATTGATTTGGTTCCTGTAAAACTTGTTTCTCACCTCAACAATCAAATTGTTGATGTAAATTGACGACAGTAAATTGATGTCGCAAAAAGTTTGCAAATGATTAAAATAACGTGCTTCCAGGTTCCTGTTTATGAATTTCAGTCTGTGTTGTTTTTCCGCCTTTCATAGGACAAAGAATTGAGTAATGCAGGAAACACAACCAATTTAGGTGAAGCTGTACAAGTGAAACCACAGGAAATAACTCTCAAATTGAGACCAGGTAAGTTTACATGGGACTATTTAATCTAACTGTAAAAGTTTACCTCATTTGAAGAGTCCCTTTTGGACAAGCCACTGGCAACATTGTTTATCCAGTGGGTTCTGAACTGTGATTTACAAATTTGAGCCCCAAAACCTTACTTTTGATATGCAGTCATAAGCTTAATGAAGCATTTTGCGTTTTGTCTCCGTTTTCCACTCTTTTGACAAGTCCATCAAGTTTTTTACATATATCAATCACAAAACAGCAAACTTAGATATTAGCCAAGTTTTTTTCTCTGCCAAAAGCGTTAATTGGCGAGTACATAAGGACATTTGCAGATCATGAGAAAAATGTCCTTCGACAATTACACATTTAATATTAATCGCATACAGTTCCCCCAACCCATTAGTTTGAATTCAACCAATCAGAGATCCAGGTTTAGTTAAGAGCTTGCTAAAAATAGATTCAAACGTCGAGTTGGTAAACTTGTAGAACCAGCGAGCTGGACTCTAACAGCTCCCTGGTACAACTGCCATAGACAATCTACACAAATCAATCATGGTGTTGCATTACGTATTGGCCAATTGGCCAGGTGTTGACAAGCTTGCTAGAAGTTTTTGGCATAGCGCATATATACTTACCTGTTGCATATGCATGAGCATGTTCTGAGCTCAACAAAACAGATGAAGACGAAGCTGTCAGCATGTGATTTACTTTTGGACAAAGAGCAGGTGCACCATACAGGATTGATTTGTTAAACAATTTATAATATTAAAACAGGTGTTGAATATTAGATCTAAAAATGTTTTGTGTAAAACAAAAAAGGGTCAGGTTTTGAATCTTGTTTCAAGATTCATGCTTAGGTTTACACAGCTGTGATGATGATGGTATCACCAGTCCTTAATAACCTTAACAAAAATTTGGAAAATATGTATTTACATTACTCCTCTCTTACCTGTCATCTTCTGTACTTCCCCATGTACTGTACCTAACTTACTAAATGGTAGCATTATTAGACCTGCACCCCCAACCCCCGCCCCCTACATCCAGGACTCCGCCCACTTTCTCCCTTTGCCAGATCTGTCATTCAGGAAGTAAACCAACTGTGAGTAAGAGATGAAATAAGTTCACTCACTACACTATAGTATGTTACTGGAATGTTCAGTTTTGTTGTGTCTCTGCAATTTCAAAAGTTAGTTTGAATTTCTCATGTTTGACATGCACACACACACACACATGCACACACACAAAAAGCCCATGAAGTAAACTTAATGACACCAAGGTGTTATTTTTGTTAGATCTGTAAATGTCACCCAGAAGGCCCATGGGTAATGTTGTTATACAACATTAAAGGTAAAAGATATTATCTTATCTTTTTTTGTTTGTTTATTTAGTGACACCTGTATGAACTTGAGATGTCTTGTATCTTCCTTGGCAGGTCAACCTACTCAGTTTACATTTCAAGTGAGGCAGGCAGAAGATTACCCTGTTGATCTTTACTACGTCATGGATCTTTCCAAATCGATGGAGGATGATTTGGTCAATTTGCGGAAAGTTGGAGATATTCTTGGTAAGTGAAATGAGTGTGGACTCGTGAAGACATCTATCTTGGGTGATGAAATTTCATTAGTTTGGACTTGCAAAGACATCTATTGCAACAACATTTCATGGGTATGGACTCCCAAAGACATCTGTGGTGACAACATGTCATGAGTATGGACTCCCAAAGACATCTATGGGTGACGACATTTCATGAGTATGGACTCCCAAAGGCATCTACAGTGACAACATGTCATGAGTATGGACTCCCAAAGACATCTATGGTGATGACATTTCATGAGTGTGGACTCGCAGTGACAGCTATGGTGATGACATTTCATGTAGAATATTTAGTAGTGAAAAATGAAACAATTGGTTTAAATAGGCTAACATAACTTCAGACTGTAATTCAGAATTTAAGTTACATAAGTGTGAATGCAATGACTGTGAGTCTGGATCTTGGTTAAGGCTGTCTTTGGATCCTGTTTAATTTCTTAATCTTGATAATGATTGGAAAAGAAATATATATATATATATATATATATATATATATATATATATATATAAATGAAAATCGTAATGAGTTGGAAAATCAAGAACAGTGAAAAAACTTTCAGCCCCCACCGGGATTCGAACCACTGGCCTTCCGCTCTGTACGCGGACACTCTAACCACTAGGCTATGGACGCTGATTGTATGTCCAGAGGTTCGAAACCGGTAAGGAAGGTCGTAATTCCACTGTAGACGTTTGTCACCTGTATCGAACAATACTAGTTCTGTTTTTGGTGACATATTTTGCCTTACTCTAGAGATCAAACATGATGCTAACCAACTCGAAATCATTTGTGATTCCTAAAGCCGGATTCCGAAATATATATATATATCATAAGGATAATTTTTGTTGGTTTCCGATTATGTGTCCAGCTGAAGAGATGAGTCAAATCACAAGTGACTTTCGAATGGGTTTTGGATCGTTCGTGGACAAGGTGGTGATGCCATATGTCAGCACCGTACCGGCCAAGTAAGTATTTCTCTCAGCAATGGTGGGTTGAGTGAATTGTAATATTCAAAGTGAAGGAGTGGAGGGAGGTGGAGGGGGGGGGTAGTTTGACAGATCGGTAGCAGTCTCACATAATATGATAACCCTAAAAAAAAATACTAACAGAAAAGCTTTTTTTAGGGGTTATAAAGAGAAAAGCAGAGTAACAAGACTATCTGAGTTGATCTACCTGACTGTTTCAAATTTATTTTTCTCCTTCCTCTATAGATGGTTTTATTATTTTTTTATTTTTTTTGGGGGGGGGGGGTGGGATGTTGTTCTTATTGTAATTTCTGGTTTTGCTGGGTATTGACTTAGGAATATTTCTGCTGATACGTTGATATGATTTATGGAAACGATGAGTCAGTTAATATAAAAAGTAAAATCTAACTACTCTCTGACTAACTACATAATTTCTTTGATAAAGATCAAATGTTTTAACTTCTAAATAAAAGTGTTTTTTTTTAAAAATAATTTTCTGAAAACTGACTTTTATTTTATTTCATTCCCATCAAGAGAATCATTTATCCGGTAACCGTATCGCAAAATGCTATGGAAAATGGTCAAAGTGCTATAATACAATTCCCAAAGATGTATAGCAGGTGTTTCCTTTACACAGGAACTATCATGTTTTATAGGATACAAAATTCAGTGATTTCAATACTGATACACAAAAACTGCTAGAAAACACTAAATTATTATTCTCTGCCATTTATTATTTTTTTTTAGGCTAGCAGAACCTTGCAGTGGTTGTCAGGCTCCATATGGCTTTAAGAACGAACTCAGTCTGACTGGGGATACAAGTGAATTCTCTGTAAGTATAACTAACCACCAATTCAAATATCATCTCCATTTCATGCCTACTTTTAAGGTTATGCAGAGCTGCCTACTGGTAACGATTTCTCATTATTTTGGATGGGAAATCATTTCAACTATATGTGTGTATGGTTTTATTCCTGGATGGTGGTGGTGGTGGTGGGAGGGGGGGGGGGAAAGATGCCAAAATCTGTAATATAAATAATGTATGCCTTACAAAAAACTGCTGAATTACTAGACTAATGACAGAATGACCTAATTTGACCCTTAGAGTCATTTTAATGACATACATGCTATTTGATTGGTTTGATTTCCTAAACAATGTATGATGAATCAAGTCATACCAATCAAATGAAGGTTAGCCTTACTAGGACTTGAAAAATTACTGTAGAAAAGACAAAAGGACATATATTGTTTTGAAATGTAACCTTTGTGGTATTCTCTACACATATTACAGTATGTGATAGAATGTGGGGGGAAAAACAGCCCAAGGGTATGAGGAATCATATTCATATGTTCAGCAAGGCTTGTCATTAAAGGATTGGTTCAGGTGTTTGACATGTCTATTTTGTATGAAAGAGCACAAAAAGACAAAAAGGACAGTGAAGAAACTACCATGATAGCATGCTCTGTTAAGGAGATATGACACTTTGAAGATATCAAAATTTCTTTGAAAACGACTGGTGTAAAAAGACTTACTGTGAGGGTGTGACGTCACATCCTCATTTCCTTAACTTTTGTGAATATATTTCTTTAAAAATTATTTACATTTTTTAACACATTTGAAAATAATATTATCAAAAATTCTTCAGATGTTTAATCTCAAATACTTCCTTTGACAAATATGAGATCTCCTGACATATCTTTTGGTTGAAAGTCATGAAATCTCACAAAATATTTAGAGAAAAAAACAAAGACTTTTCAGGAATGTGAGGATGTGACATCACAGCTAGTCAGATTTCAGCAGTTTCTACACAATCTGATAAAACTTTACACTTGAATATCTCTTTAACTGAAAAAGATATTTGAACAGTTTTTCACCATTGTGTTTCTTTTATTGTCCTCTTTCATATAACATAAACATGTATGACAACTGAACCAATCCTTTAAATTTCCTCCACAATGACAGTTGTCTCATTATTTTTGCTGTGTGATTCCTAGCTGATGTTCATAGTTTTTATGCAAGTTTATACCATGGGCATAAAGTGGTGGGGCAAGATTTCACAGCTAGTAACTGTCGGCTGTCTATGGTCACAAAGTTATCGGTGACGTTCCGCTTGTAAAAATGTTTGTAATGTCGGCTTAATAAAAATGAAGACTTTTGAAGATGTTCTAATCAGTACAGGTTTTAATATGCAGCAAACTCCTTTATAATATTATAGAAATCAGTGATTACTAATGTATAGTTTAATTTGGGAGATGTTTAGTGGTAATACATTGTCAATCATTTAATTAAGTTGTCCATTTTCTTTTTAATTATAGAGAACAATTAACCAGCTGCAAGTCTCTGGAAATCTCGATGCCCCTGAAGGGGGCATGGATGCCCTTATGCAAGTTACAGTATGCAAGGTCAGTATTACTACTAAGTTAACTGGTGTGGCAACCATACTTCAGGAAACAGATTTTTTTTCCTGCAATGTAAAGAAAGAGTAAAAGTCGAGGTTTAATTGCGGTTGTTGTGTTATGTTGTTACTATTTCGATAGAAACTCAATCTCCTATCGTTAATGTTTTGTTTTGTTTTTTGATCAAACCTTTCCAACGTAGGAGGCGATTGGTTGGAGGGACATGGCGAGACATTTAGTTATCTTCACCACCGATGCGTCCTTCCATTATGCGGGAGATGGCAAGGTAAAACACTTTAATTCATTTTAAAAGTCTTTTCCTCTTTGAATTTTATTTTGTTCTCAAAACATTTCTCTACAAACGTTCTCATTCACTTTGTCTCTTTCCATAATGTTTTTCAACAAATGCCGTGTATTCCTGTCACTCTGTTGTTGTTGTTTTTGTCGTCATGGATATTTTTCCTTTGTGAGGCTATTTATTTGAAGAAGTCTACTAATGCCCTAAATTGGTTACACATGATAGGTATGCCTCGAACTGCCGCCCATAGTCATTGCCAATCAGTCATTGCTTTCATTGTGTGTCATTTAGATGCACAGTGATAATTGGTGCTCTTGATAATATATATAATAAAATATAATATATATATATATAATATATACCCCCATTTTTTTGTCAAAACTGTTGTGCATTCCCTTGAATGCTGGTTGAGAACACGTTTGAAAATGTAACTACAATTTATATGTATTTAAATAGAATTGTAACAAAGTTATTATGTTAAACCATGATTATTAATGTTCTTTTCAGCTTGGTGGTATCGTTAAACCTAACGATGGAAACTGTTACACCACAGCCCTTGACAATACGTACACCATGTCAAGTGAATTGGTAAGTTTCCCGCACTTCCATGTGTATGCAATTTTCTGGTCTTTGATCATTCCCCAACTGTCATTCCAATATCTCCAAATACTTTCTTGCAAAAAAAAGGAATTCTGAGGTTCAAATGAAAACTCCTATTGCTGTTTGTTATTTTGTTGAATGTTGAATAAGAACGTATATGAATAAATCTCAAAAACTGCTGTAGCCCCTCCAATCTCTTGAAAGCTCAAAAAAAATGTTAGCTTGGTGCATAAAGAAGTCTTGACAGATACTTAAAAAACTAAGGAAGTCCTTTTCCTAGCGAATTTCCTTGACGATGTAAGAAACCAATAACAGAGAGATTTCATCGTGCTTGTGTTCTGTTTTTTTTTTAACAGGACTATCCTTCGATTAGTCAACTGAATGCTGCCATGAGAGATAACAGCATCATTCCAATTTTTGCTGTGACACAGTCTGAATTTTCAGTTTATCAGGTAATCTTAATTAACTGTCCTAAGTGTGTTATGCATTAAATATTTTTTGTTAAATCTGTATTTTATTATTTCTTCCATGTCGAACAAGCGTGGACAGATATTCTCAGAGTGAGTGGAGGGCTGAACAGAGTACCAAACCACATCGTAGACAAATATTCATAGCAAAATGAAATCGAAGATAATTGAAACAGATATGGGTATTTTCATATAGCGCTTTATACCAGCAATAGTATCTGTAAAGTGCGTAAGAATGGGCCGAAGAAATGGTGACTACGGCAGTGTAATATAATAATATATGATTTTCATATAGCGCTTCTCACCAGGAATAGGTCTCAAAGCGCTTTACAGATGTTTTATTACCCCTGGTCAATGATAACCTGTCCCAGAGACAATCCCTCCAGTCGGCAGCAGTTATATACTGCGCCCAATGACAAGTTACCTCACAGGTACCCATTTAACCCCTGGATGGAGAGAGGCAAGTGAGATAAAGCATCTTGCCCAAGGACACAACGTAATGATTAGGCAGGAATCGAACCAGCAATCCTTGGATCACGAGTCCGACGCCTTAGCCAATTGGCCACCACGCTCATTAGTTAGCAGTTTACACCATACTTAACAAGTTCTTGTGCTTTAGCAATAAACTTACATACCAGGATGCCACTCCCACCAGTGTTAGGATGGTAAGCGGTGTTTGTTTGGTACAAATCTAACCGACAGTCTCGATTTCTTCTCCCACAGAATCTTACGGAATACATTGAGGGCGCTCAAGCGGCCGTGTTGGCGGCAGATTCTCGAAATATTGTGGAAATTGTGAAGAATAATTACGCAGTGAGTATCCAGATACCTTTGTAGTTCGTGCAGTGATATTGGAGTGTAAGAAAAAACACTATTGTAGCACTCTCCTTGTTTAAAACTACTCTGTGAAAAGTAAGGTAAATCGTTGACAAATCAAGAAGTGTTCTGACAAGTTTAAGAAGAAAAAAATAATGTTGGAAGTCCTCTTTAGTTTAAATGTTGACATTTTCAAACTTTGTTAATCTTTAGGCAATCACCAGTAAAGTTGAAGTGGTGGATACAGCACCAGAGGACGTACTTGTGGAATACACTGCTATCTGCTTGGACGGTGTTCGGCGGCCTGGTACACAAGTATGTGAAGGATTGACCCTTGGAGACACTGTCAGCTTTGATGTCACGGTAACAGGCAATACCTGCCCTGATAGTAGAACCTCCAGGTAAAGACAACCAATAAGAGTTATTGCTATAGTCATGCATATTCGTCAGTTTTGATGTCATGGTAACAGGCAATACCTGCCCTGATAGTAGAACCTCCAGGTAAAGACAACCAATTAGAGTTATTGCTATAATCATGCATATTCATGATGCATGTAATGTCTCAGTGTCTGCCCAGTAATTAGAGAACCCATGAATATATATCATCTTGTTACAGTCAGGCAGGCATTTTACTGTAGTCATGCATATTCATGATGCATGTAATGAGCTAGTATCTGTCTTGAAAGTAGAGAACCCCAATAATATCTGTATCTCATTAGGCATGAAATTTACTGTATCATGCATGATACATATGCATGATCATATGCATGATGCATGTAATGAGCCAGTATTTGTCCTGAATTATAAAGTGCTGTTGCTTTATGTTTTCTTGGGTTTTTTTAATGGTAAGTTGTTCATGCAGTTTGTGTATAACCTGCTGGAAAGTGAGAAAAACTAAGATGAATTATATAACCATAAATAGGTAGTTTGGGATTATTATATGATTATGCATATTCATGATGTTTATAACATCTGATGGTTGTAATTATTTATGTAAGAGTCGTAAATGTATTAGCATCGCATATTAATATTCTGCATACTTTTCTTGCTTTCAGTTTCACCATTCGTCCTGTTGGCTTCAGCGAGGAGCTTCAGGTCAACATTGATTACTTGTGTGATTGTGACTGTGAAGGTTCGGGGGTAAGATTTGATAGATTTGAATTGATTTAATATCTCAACAGTGGAACAAACAAGCAAAAGATGTATGTTAAGCCAGTGACATGCATTTGAAATGGTATGTCTAATAGAATCTCTGTCTAAGACAAGCTATAACATTGTTAAGAAATTGAGCCAGTGACATGCATTTGAAATGGTATGTCTAATAGAATCTCTGTCTAAGACAAGCTATAACATTGTTAAGAAAATTGGATAGAGCAAAGATATATTTTGCATAATTGTATAATTCATTGACCTCAGGTTAAAAAAAGTCCTCTTCTACCAACTCAGCTCTTGATACTGAAGTTTTGGGAAATTTTGTTGGTAATGTCAACAGTTTATTCCGAAAGAATGGAAAACTAGGTCAGGTGTTCTGTTGTAAACATTTCCAAGCTAACTCCATCAAGCAGAACCATTCAATTAGCAGATGGTACTCTCCTTTTCAGATTCCAAACAGCCCAGATTGCTCTGATGGGGCTGGTACTCTGGAGTGCGGGGCCTGCGATTGCAACGCTGGACATTACGGACGTAACTGTGAATGCAGCTCTGATGGCCCAACACTGGAGGACAGCGATAAGCTATGTAAAGCGTAAGTTACACACTAGAACCGCGTCCGCAACAACACACGTAGTAGGTGTTTAAACCATATCTCAGCATGTTGGTATCCGTTAGCGATAATTTATGTAAAGCGTTAGTTACACACTAGTACCGCTCTGCAGAAACACACGTAGTAGGTGTCCAAACCATATATCAGCATGTTGGTATCCGTTAGCGATAATTTATGTAAAGCGTAAGTTACACACTAGTACCGCTCTGCAGAAACACACGTAGTAGGTGTCCAAACCATATATCAGCATGTCGGTATCCGTTAGCGATAATTTATGTAAAGCGTAAGTTACACACTAGTACCGCTCTGCAGAAACACATGTAGTAGGTGTCCAAACCATATCTCAGCATGTTGGTATCCATTGTAAGAACTGACTCTATGGAATTGCAGTTAAGCCGTTGAACAATGGTGGTGGTCAATATGTGTGAAAGAAGGAGAGAATGGGGGTTGGGGAAGGAGAGTCTGGGGGTCAGGGAAGGAGAGTCTGGGGGTTGGGGAAGGAGATTTTGGGGGTGGGGAAGGAGAGTTTGGGGTGGGGAAGAAGAGACTAGGAAGAGTCTGGGTATAGGGGAAGGACAGTCTGGGGATAGGGGAAGGACAGTCTGGGGGTAGAGGAAGGACAGTCTGGGGATAGGGGAAGGACAGTCTGGGGGTAGGGGAAGGACAGTCTGGGGGTAGGGGAAGGACAGTCTGGGGATAGGGGAAGGACAGTCTGGGGGTAGAGGAAGGACAGTCTGGGGGTAGAGGAAGGACAGTCTGGGGGTAGGACAGTCAGGGGGGTAGGGAAGGAGAGACTGAGGTGTCAGGGTTGGGAGGGGACAGAAGGGTAATGCTGTCTATATGGAACATTCCAGTCGTGTATGTCTGCCATTTACATTAACATCCATAAGAAAACAAATACCTGTTAATGACATTAGGTGAAGTTTGGCAGTGCAGAGGCAGGTTAAAGGGATAGTTTACTCTAATTATGTGTGGCACAGCCTGAAATAAATGTGTTTCAACCTCAGTCTGGTCAGAATGGTTGGTTGTTTTCTTCATAAACACCACATTTTCTGTCATGTTAGATGACAGAAAATTTAGCATTTAGCCTTTGAAGAAGATCCTGCGAGGATCGAAACGTCAGGCCAACTTACTTTTACACATTCTCTTACACAGGCTCTCTAGTGGATAAGCAGTTTGCTAACAGTAATATTTTATTTTGATGTTAGATAGAATAGGAGGATCAAACTTGCCATTACATCAGGAAAGGACCTTCCTCTGATTCCCTTTTGAATTATTAATTTTATTTAATTGATTTGTGGTTGAGGATGATGTTAACTTTGCATGTCATTTTTTCCATCATTTTCATGTAAATACTGGTAATTTTATGTTTCATTTAACTCATCCATTTATCCTTCTTTCCTCACCCATTTTTAGAGGAAATTCTACCATCATCTGTTCAGGACGAGGATCTTGTGTCTGTGGTGATTGTGTTTGCTTCCCTAGACCGGTGAGGATCTTTTGAAATCTTCATCACATTTTAACAAAACCGATGAACATTTGATTGATTTTATTGTCAGGGTCAACTCTTGTTAACTGCAACACAGATAATAGTGTATCTTCTATATCAGCATATGGGACTAAACATGATTGGGTGTAGTCATGAGTAGCTCTCTTGTTTAAGTTAAAGCAGTTATGTTAATTGGTGCAAGTAGAGCAGAATTCTAAAGGAGGAGGGGAGGGGGAGGGGGTCGGAGTTGTAGGGCAAACATTGGGCTGAACTGATTGTGTCAATTTGGAGAAAAACATTAAATTAGGATTCTAGGTAAACAGTGGCATGGTGTTTTCAATTTCTTGTTCACTATGAAACCTTGGGAAGTTATGGGTGACTTCATCACTTTCTTGAAACAGAAATCTACCATTTCTTTAATTTTTTACAGAATCCAGAGGAAGTGGTGAAGGGAACTTTCTGCGAATGCGATAATTTTTCTTGTGATAGGCACAGAGGTCAACTCTGTGGAGGTTTGTTAAAATCAGTTTTTAACCATTTGTAACTTTGACTGATCATAAAAATGTTTTACATCCTCAAAGGTTAAGTTGGTCCTTCAAGCAGCTTCCTGCATCTTGAAAAAGTTGTTGTCGCACATGCAATCATATTACTAGGTATTATTATTATATATTGTTTTATATATAATATATTTTATTATTACTATTATTAGGTAGATTGTGGAAAGATTTGTTAGTGTCAAATGCAAAGCAGATGAAAGTTAGTAGTGAAAGACCATATTTGGTTCACTTGCCAAGTTTTCTTTGCTCCCAACCCCCCGCGGTGCCCACCCTACCCAGCGTGGTGCCCACCCGACCCAGCACGGTGCCCACCAGACCCGCAGCGGTGCCCATAAGAATATCACCTAAGCTATCATCTTTCCTAAGTTCTTGACATGCAGAAACAATTAAGTGGCCCAAGGAGCCATTAAGATCAATGAGTCTATGATAATTGGCATTTACTTGTTCAGTGTTAAGTCATTTTTACCTTATCCTCCGATCCCTTTACTTTCTGGTTTTTCCTTTCGTCATCCATTTTTGTTTCCACTTTCTACATTTTACTGTTCTTTAGATCTGCCTTCTATCAGAATTAAGTCAGATATGTAACAGCCCCCTCCCCCCCCCCCCCATTCCTCATTGAGCATTTCAAACCACTTTCTTTAAGCTTTGAAGTATAATTTTGACATTTGTCGTACAGTCCAGTTGTTCTCTTTTGCTGCCCCTTCCTTATGTGTTGCATGGTATAATCTCTGTAGTTTGTTCTCCATTTTCTCATCAATCCTTTTCATATATATCATCTTCTTTTTTCCCCCCATTTGTTTTTTATCAGGTGAAGAACACGGCACCTGTGTCTGTGATGAGGCATCGAGGAAGAGTAAATGTCAGTGTAAGGCCGGGTGGTCTGGACCTTCTTGTGCCTGCTCAACTACGACAGACACTTGCATAGCTGCTAATGGGGTATGTACATCACCCAATCAGCCCAACCCACCCCACCCTACCCCCACCCCCCATATAATAAAACACTGTCCAGCTCGAACAGGATTTGAACCAGTTGCCTTATGAATCTTTATCCTGAGTGAGTCTGGTTTGAATCGTTTTCTATCTAATGTCTTTTAACTGCTTCCAAATTTCAATAAAAGAATGTCATTTACCAGGGTGAACAAAGGCCAGAATATGTAATTCATTCCAGTTATGATATTGCTCATAAAGAATTTTCTTGTCATTCATTGTGCTATTGGATAAAGCATTTTGGTATTAGATACAGAAATCTACTTGTCTGTTATGCTCAATTTCATCATTCAGCAGTATAACAAGCTAGCAATGGAGTACAAATTTTTTTTTTTTTTCTCTCCCCAACTTGAACTACTAGTACTATCGGCAAGTTGAATCTATCAGTTATCACTAACATACAAAAGAAAGAGCATTTTTTGCTTCACTCCGTTCCCCCCTCCCCCCCCCCCCCCCGCAAACACACACACAAAACCGTTGCAAAAAGTTCCTTGGAGGTGAGCAAAAGTATTTGAATGTAAACATACATGTGACTTTTTGTTTTGACATTTTGAAAACCAGTCAATAATATATGATATTCAGAAGATTTTTTTCAAACTGTTTGTCCTAATCAGTAGTTCCTCTTCAACTTAAGATACGTTCTGTTTCTTTGTATCACAGGAAACATGCAATGGTTACGGAGAGTGCGTCTGTGGTGCTTGTATTTGTAACGCCAATTCAAGCTACAGTGGTGCCAAATGTGAAGAATGCAGGGTAAGAATGTTTCCTAGCAATCCTTTGTACTTCAGTGAAATTTCAAGTTTACTTTTTGTGTAAAATATGCCAATTCATTGAAAAAAAAAAATCATTTTGTAGGTTTGAATAGGTCAAACTCTTCAGACACTTATATATGAAACATGTTTGAATTGGATTTGGAATAGAATTGGATTTTAGCGTGAGACAAGAAGAAGAAAAACAATGAAACTGTCTAATATATATTTCAAATTCAAAAGTTTGCCTGTGTAAGAAAGATTACTTGATGTTTAGGATGAATTGCGGTTGTTATTTCTGCTTCATAAATATTTAGCATTAAAGGTTTAATTATTTGTAAGTTAGGCACCATTTACCAGTAATCAGACCATTATACAGATGCCATTTAGGGGGGTAATTTCAACGAGGTTAGCTGACCCCCCTTTTTTGGGTGTTGTTACTTCAGCCAATAACTTTATCCATTACTTATTTGTTACTCAGTTCCATAAATTCAGGTCCTTGTAATTTTCCATCTCTTTTGCTTGATCTTTAAAAGGCATGTCCAGGAAAATGCCAAGCCAACAAAGACTGTGTGGAATGTAAAGCATTTGGAACTGGCTTGACCAGAGAACAGTGTGACAAGTGCCCATATAAGGTCATCCCCATCACCGGCGACCTACAGATTCGTAAGCTTATACTTTACCTCCTCACAGCATTTATAATAATGTGCAACGTAGTAACAAATAATTAATAGCAAAAAAAAAAACCTGCTTGAAATATTGAGAGAATGACGTAGAGCTGTGGTTCTGATATTTTCCTGTTTTGATTAAGGTTCATGTATATATCGTATTTATCGCCCACGTACCATGTTTTATGTTCTGATGTCATAAATACCTGACATATCGTTAATTTTCTGAGGTATAGTTATGTGATTCTCTGAGATTTGGATTGCCTCCTTACCTCCAACTTAGATACCTCCAAATTAGATACCTCTTAAACACATCGAGATATCAATTCTATCCTTTCCGATACCTTTAGGTTACTTTAAACTGTGTTCTCCCGTAAGAAAGATTCCCACTGTATGACGTCACACATTGCTAGTTTCTTCTATCATATAATGTCTCTCTCATTAGTGTATCGTAATGTCTCTAAGCTTGTTAATTCTCGTTTATAAGTTTTGTTTTATGTTTTTTATTTTTTTTAAATAATTTTGTATACATCAACTATAATGCCTCCATTAATCCTTTTTTTCCAAAAACACATTGTCGAGTTTCTCTCATTTAATGTCTCTATCATTAGTGTATCTTAAAGTCTCTTAGTTTGGTCAAGATCGTTTATCAATTCCGTTAATTTTCTAACCTCTGTTCTTTAGTTTTTCGATATATCAACAATAAAGGCTCCCTTTAACCCTCTTTTCCCGACATAGTGTCAGGGAAGTGAAACAGAAATGGGCGTGAGAAATATAACAAAATGACAGAAAAGAAGTTACTGAAGTTGTCCCCTTGTAGGTAATTACCCTGAAATTAGTCACGATAATCCCTTTGTTTATCTATCCATCTGTCTATTTATTTCTCATACAGCAAATGGTTCGGAACGTTGTCTGGTTCCTGACAACGATGGCTGTTCTTTCATTTTCACCTATGAACAGTTTAGCAACGATACATTTGTCCTCTACGTACTTGCAGAAAAGAGTAAGTTTTTAGCTTCATTGACAATCAGTAGCTTTATCAGTTTTGAAATCCAATCTTTTTGTTTCGATAGTAAAGAGTCTGTAAAGTAATGCTGTACAGCAGTTTTGCCACTAACCTCATGAACTCCTTGCCTTCTGGTCAATGTACTTTTCCCTCGCCATCGGCGCTTAACTCGCCAAAAATAGATTCCACCCGACTATACCGTAGTCAGTCAAAGGGCAGCCGGTCTAGCCAGCCCTATCTGGCCAGATCCAGTGCCTTGGCCTGGTCATTCCTTTCCTGTGACTTTCACTGTTAAGAGCAATACAATATCGGAGGTTTTTGTGTGTGATTTTAGAAATCGCTCAGCTCACTTGGAAGCCCCTTTTCTCCCGAATTAAGCCTTCTCTCATTGTCTCAAAAGTCCCACTGCTGACACCACAAACATTTGTTGAAATAATTGTGTGTTTAAAAGTAAGAGGGCCTGACGATCCTAGCAGGATCTTCTTCAGAGGCTGAATGAAAGATTCAGCCCTGAAGAAGATCCTGCTAGGATCGAAATGTCAGACCCTCTTACTTTGACACATTCTGTTTAATACAGGCCCTTTAGTGGATAAGCAGTTTGCTAACAGTTGTGTTTTATTTTGATATAATTGTGTCTTGAAGTTTGGGATAATTAAAAGTCTTTAAGAATCAAATTGTTTCATAACATTTTTAAAGGAGTCAGTTGTTTTGAATTTAATTTTTTTTGGGAGGGGGGGTGGGAGAGGAATCATTTAACTCAGGAAGTGCTTGCTTTATCTGAATGAGGTCGAATCCTCCCCATGTTTATTTTCTTTCCCTCTAATGTAGAAAAATTGGTATGTGATGCCTCCAGCTGTTCAGCTTGCTAACCTAAATTACTTACAGTAATTTTGATGAAACATTCAGTGTCCTTTTCAAGGACAACTAGGGAATAAAATTGAAGATTTTTTTTTCATTTTATAATAAGACTTTATTCCCTCTCTCAAACCCTGAATTTCACCTCTTTATAAAAAAAAACAAATTTCAAGGGAATGAAAAGTCATTATTAAAGTTATAATCTCAAAAGTGAAAGGATTTTCTCTCTTTGTTAAATTGTGTTTTGTACAAAAACCAGAGGTTATCCCCGTAGGAATGGAAACCAGCATATTGGTGACAACTTTATGTTGTTTCAAGCTTCTATTCTTCTTGTATATGGGATCTAGGGAATACATTTTTTTTTCATTTAATAACAAGACTATATTCCCCCTCTCAAACCCTGAATTTCACCTCCTTATAAATAAACAAATTTCAAGGGAATGAAAAGTCATTATTAAAGTTTTAATTTAAAAAGTGAAAGGATTTTCTCCCTTTGTGTTTAGTACAAAAACTAGAGGTTATCCCCATAGGAACGGAAACCAGCATATTGGTGAAGAATTTCTGTCGTTTCAAGTTTCTTTTCTTGTTGTATATTTGATCTTTCAGGCTGTCCAGAGCCGATCAATCCTCTCGTAGTCATCATTCCCATCGTGATCGGTATCATTCTCATCGGATTACTCTTGCTTATTCTCTGGCGTGTCCTGATTTATCTATGGGACAGGAAGGAATACAAACAATTTGAAAAGGATAGGGCAAATGCTAAATGGGAAATGGTAAGCCCACATATTCATTCATTCATTCACTTATTCATTCATCCATCAGGTAGATCTTTCCTAGACTTGCTCCAAGTCATTTTTTTTTCACTTTTTGTGTCTCTATGTAGAAAATACTTTACATAGTTTTGACACATTTTCTATAATAGGCATATACTAATTTATATTTCCATTTCTTTTTATGTCTTATATGTTGTACCCATCTTCCTGAACAAAGGTGTATTGTGATTTGAGCAATAGAGATCAGTGCAGCATGGTGTGACTGATTAGTGTTATAGCATTGTCTTATATCAAGGTCAAACTTAACAATCCAATTAAAATTCAAATCAAAGGTAACGGTTATACTCACTTGTTTTGTTTCCTTTTGCAGGGTGAAAATCCAATATACAAGCCATCGACCACAATCCACAAAAACCCAATGTATGGAAAGTAAATTTCAGTAATTTCCGGTAGCTGGTAGACAGAAAGATGGTTGATTGTACCCTCATAGCAGTTCTACAGCAAGAACTCTTTAAGGCCATTTGAAGGATTATTGTCACCTGCAAACCAAATTATACCCACCAAAAAAAAGCTGTTTAAGAGGCATCATCCAGTTTGTATCAACATCCCTTCTCACGTATCATCAATATTACTTCTGCGGCTTTTCGATGCAGAAAACAAGAAACTTGAGGGAAGATATTTTGTGGTTTGGTTTGGTTCTGGTTTTTTATTGACAATTATCAGATATGAGTTTGAACTGTGGATTAAAGTGTGTATGAAAGTTTAATAATTCTCGGAAAGGTTAAAATTGAAAGCTTTAATTCTTGCTTAATGTTTTTTTCAGTGATGGATACCGAATATTTAAATGTTGACTTTATTGGAAAAAGGGTAAAGGAGGTGGCTTTGATTGTAATTAATAGTTATTTTATTGCAACATTATTATCTGTTAATATTTCTTATTACTGCCATATTGAAATTGGGACGAGGGGGGGGGGGGGGGTTGAGGGTTGGGGATGGTGAATTAGATAAAAATAAGTATTAACAGTTTTGGGTGTCTTAGCTTAGTTCCAATAGAAGATTTGTAATTGCCCACAATGTCCACAAAGTCATACATGAAATAATTTTTCTTGATGTCAAAGTTGTTTGTGGTACATTAATAACTGAAAGTTACTCGTCCTTTCTTGAAATATTTGATTTATGATCTTGAATGTGTCATAGAGAAGTAGATAGGGGATTGGTGAGAAATGGCTTTTTGGGGGATTGAAGACTTTCTCGAGGATACTCGTTGCAATTTGTATTTTATCTTCATACATGAAAAGCTTTTAATTGTGTTTTTGACAATTATGGTTGATCAACTCCTGCATAATTTGCTTCACCCCACCTGTTTTCATTGAAGGTTGACTGGTTTGTTAAAGAAGGAAACTTAAGAATGTTGCAGTACAAATTACTGGAGTAGGAAAGGGGGGCTAAGGGAGATATTGGGGGGTGGGGAGAGTGTTAACAAACTACACCAATTAAAATTCTGCACATTTTTCAGTCTTTTACTTCACTAGGAGTGATGATTATGTACTATGCAATCTAAATCTATTCAAAATTTAATCAAAATCTAAAAACAAGAGAGATAAGAGATCAGACAGCTAATTCTACTTCTGAAAGTCTCCTCTTAGCCGTGTCGGACACCTCCAATGCCCATTGACTGCCTCTGAGCCGTGTGGGTCTTAGAGTTATCCAATGCCCATTGGCTGCCTCTGAGCCGTGTGGGTCTTAGAGTTATCCAATGCCCATTGACTGCCTCTGAGCTGTGTGGGTCTTAGAGTTATCCAATGCCCATTGACTGCCTCTGAGCCGTGTGGGTCTTAGAGTTATCCAATGCCCAGTGACTGCCTCTGAGCTGTGTGGGTCTTAGAGTTATCCAATGCCCATTGGCTGCCTCTGAGCCGTGTGGGTCTTTGAGTTATCCAATGCCCATTGGCTGCCTCTGAGCCGTGTGGGTCTTAGAGTTATCCAATGCCCATTGACTGCTGGGATGGAAAAACTATCATAAGAATTCATCTTTCCCGGTGAAAGGAAAGAAGAGCTATCGGCTATGCCTGCACTTATCATGCCCTTTGTCACCAAACAGTTTCTCAACCAATCAGGCCAACTTTGTACTTCCAATTTATGCTAGATCCGATAAATTCTAGGGAGTCTTCCCCTGTGAGTGTTTCCTTTATATTTGTCACAGATTTTGAAAATGTTGTGACTGTTTCGAGTTGACTTGTTTATACTGCCAAACCGGGTGCTTTGTTTTCTTGCAAAGTTGTGAATAGGAAAGCACTGAACTGTGTCTGCACACCGAACTGTGTCTGCACACCGAACTGTGTCTGCACACCGAACTGTGTCTGCACACCGAACTGTGTCTGCACCGAACTCTGTATGCACACTGAGCTGTGTCTGTACTGAACTGTCTGCACTAAACTGTCTGCACACTGAACCGTGTCTTCACACTGAACCGTGTCTGCAATGAACCGTGTCTGTAATGAACTGTGTCTGCAATGAACTGTGTCATGAATAGTGAATTTGTGAAATTAATCGTAATTGAAGCTGCCTTGAGATATATTATAAACAAAGTGGTATTTTCATTCCAGTTGCCATAACAACCATTGGACAGTGTTTGAAATGACTTTGAAGGATTAGAAACGTTTTCAAATAATTATCTCGGTCAGGTTTAATTAAAAGTGATGGCAAACGATAACGGATTTTATTACTGGACAACTGTTAGTCCGCCATAAGAAAAACGCGATTCAAGATAAATATGTGCTTGTTTACATTATAAAATAAAATTTGTATATGTTAGGTTATAGATACCAGCCTGCTGCTCCATTTGCATTCCATCCAATTTCTATGAATATTCATAATGGTGGATTCTATGGTTTACAATGCAGCATAAGTGTAAAAGATGAATATTTATGCCATGAATAACTAGCAGTGTCATCGCACATACTGTGACCATATATATGAGTAGGCTGTATCAGGTGCTTAGCTGTATATTTGAAATATTATGTACAGATTTGTTTGCATGCAAACAACATTTGTTCTTCAGGCTAATTCTGAAAATGGGCAGAGTTGTCACTGTACTTTATATGAATGGGTAATGAATTTTGTCCACAAGGTTTACTAAAGTGTATGTAGATGTTAAAAAAAAATTGTACTCTTGTTTCATTTCTATTTTTTTTTAATTATTAATTGGTGTATCGTAAATGAAGATAGATTAAAAGGAAAAAAAAAGAAGACAATTTGTACAAAGCAATTTTTGATATTTTGTGTAAATTAATATTTAGTGGAAGTTCCTTAATATTATTAACATCCTATGTATTTTGATTATAAATAAAGGTTCTTTTTTTAATAGTAAGATCAATTAAACAGCAGGTGGTAATGATCTAACTTTCCTTTGTTTTGTAACTTTTTATGCTTGCATTACTTCATGCTATGAAGTAGTACCCACTTCAATTTTGTAATTATGTTTCTTATGGTCATGTGAATGGTACATGTCTTTGAATTTTTGGTTTGTTACTGACACATTTATGTGGCTCCAAGTATACTACAGGTGTATGGGTTGTAAAGTGCTGCCTATCACTGGTTGCAAAAGGGGACCTCCACTCGCAAATGTAACGGCTCCATTAAACACACGTTACCTTGAGAAGATATTAACTCACGTGAGCAATTTTTCTAGAATATTTGCAGTTTTAAATCCCATCTTGGAAATGGACATTTATTTGGAACTTTCTGTAACAAAAAGTTCTTAAGATAATTAAAAACAACTCCCAAGAAATTTGCAAAAACTTGCCAATAAAATCAAACCCCATCTTGGTTTATTTCTTGCTTGCTGTGTCGTCGTAAATATTTCTCTTTTCCTTTGTCGGTGGTGGTCAAAAAAAAAATCATTCTGGATGGTAGTACCAAACTTATATTCAGCATCTTTCAAACATCTATTCCATTTCCATCATCGACAATAAACCAAAGTTTTTTGGAGGGCCACTTTTGGAGTAAAATCTGTCCTCTTGGTTAAGTCATTCTGTCCATCAACCTTATCATGCCTTTTACTTTTTGGTTGGATTTTCTTTCATTTTATTCTTTCTTCTGTATTTTTTATTAAACCATCGTGAGTCTGTAGAACAAGTTTATTATTTCTAGCTATTATTTCAGTCATGGAAGCAGGAATGGAAGGTTTATAGTCTCCGTAATCTGATATCACTGTAGGCTTCACCATAAGTTTTGGTTATCTCTGTATACTTCTATAAGCTGCGGTAATCACCGTAAGTTTTGAGGGCTGCCCGCGTTAATAACCATCAGCTTTGGCAGTGTTCACTTCAAGCATTAGTTATCACCAAAAACTTCAGTAATCACCAAAAGCTTCTGTACTTACTGTAAGAAGTATTCACTACTATGTCTATGACGATATCAAATAACAACACTATTTTAAAGGACAGTGACATAATACAGCGTGAAAAATTGAAGAAAAGTTCAGCTAAGATGTAGTATGTTCTGTACTGCTAAGTATGAATAAGTAGGTTGGAGATGTCACTATTTCTTATCAATACAGTCAAGTTAGAGGTACTACGTAAGTGAAGAATTATGGAGAAAAACTGCTGTCTTGTTTGGAAGTTTGGCAAAAAATCCTGACTCCTTCTTGAAATTTTCTTTTTATAATTGAGGGATGATTCTATGATCATTGATATCATTAAAGATTTAATTGAAGGATGTGACTACTTAACTTGACTGCTAAATTTGCTGGTCTTTTCCCCCAATAGTCATTGTTTAAACTTTGCTTTTTTGTACCAATGCATTTTTACTCTCACATTAAGTCATGTTGTATATTTAGTGTTCATCCGATGGTTAATATTTCATATCTATACCGAATTAAAACAGCTTTGGTCCAATCCTTTGTATTTTCCTGCAATAATACCCGTCGGGTTGAAGAAGAAAAAAAGTAATAATAAAGACCAGTTAGTCATTAATTATTTCATGTTGTTTTTATTTAAGTGTGGCATTGTGTTTATTATCTGGCTCTTGAGGATATGTATAGCTACTACACAGTCAAACATGAAATGACACAGCCATGAAAAATCTTTACCATGGCCTAGCCTCCACCCAGTTAAAAAGAGTCGCAACATTTTTTTAGTTTTCATGGGACTACTTTACGAACTTGCCACATGTAAGATGATAACAAGCGTCATTATTCACAAAGTTTCTCTCCTTTACAGTGTATATAAACACTTTGTTAGGCTAAGGTATAGGACACTCCTTCCTATTGGATCTATCTTGGAAGACGTTTTGAGATCATTGGATGTCATCTCCGTGTCCTTATTTTCACATAACGACTTTCTAACAAATAAGCTTAGGATTCCATCCTCTCCCGCGGACTGTCACCGATGATTTTCATTTATCGGAATTCGGAATGGACTTTGGTGGATTTCTGAAAGCAACAAAATGGTCTACATCTGGTTTTATTCATCTCTTCACTGCCTCAGAATTTGGCCCTCCTTTTCTCCTTTCATCGATCTATCAGCCAAATTAATCTTGTCCCTCAATCCTTGTTGTTCCTCATCAGTTCTTGCTCCCCTTTGTTTCAAGATGAAATGATGGAGAAATAACGAGATGGTGTCTCTCAGATGACTTAGTTTATCTTTCCCGCTGACAGTCTTGAACACCATTTTCACTTGATCGGCCTCCTGCTCCAGAACTTTTACCAAAAGCTTCTTGAGAAAACTGGCCGTGTTTTTATCCATATCTGCAAACTCAACCACCTTCAAGGAAAAGAAGGACAGAAGAAGATATATAATTAAAAGTCCCTGCAGTGAGCCTTCCTTTTACGTTTGGAAGTCAGGTAGGCATCTATGCTTCAATAGGTAAAGGAATAGCATGCCATGTTTACGGTCATTTAGAGAGTATGGGGCAAAATTAAACTCACTTATGAATGGTTAAAAGGGTTAACTATTCTTTATCTCTCTCTTTATGAGAATGGTTTGGTTAGTCCTACATATTAATATTAAGAACTTTGGTATATACAGGTTAATATAAACAGGTAGGTAGTAATCACTTGTTAAGGGAACTTCATGGGTTAAGCAGAAATAATAGTGGATGGTGACTTTTTCAAATGGATTCATGGTGGACCTGAAAGTGATGCCAATCACAGAGATGTACTTGGGTAATAATTTATTCAGCAATTTACAGCTAACAAGCTGCGCAAAATAACCTAGTTGCTTCAGACTTGTAAAGTTATGTAGCAGTGTTTGTATACATTGACAGCCATAGCATTGTTTTAACATACAAGAGTTCCAGATAATTTCAAAACAGCTCGGTAAATTGAAAACACCTTTTATTATTATTCCGTGCTTTTAATACTTCAAAATAATTAACGAACACTAAAAATGCTATGAGGCAAACCTTTAAGACAGAGAGACTGCTTGCTCTCGATAGAACCAGATGGGCAAACAGAGATGAGAGGTTACTGAGTTGTGATTTCGAGAGCTGGTCCAGACTCTTGAAGCGGTCCCAATATGCAAACTGGCAAGCAATCTAAATACAGAAATGAGAGGGAGACATATTATCACTTGTTCAAATAAAAACACTGCTTTGTTATTTTACTTTTAATGGCAAATTCATTTCCACGCCATTTTTCTGTGTTTTTTCGTACGTACCCTGAATTTTCTGTCAAATAAGCAGAGTTTTGAGAGGATGTGAGCATAGTAGGGATTAAAATGACGCTCCTGTAGGCAACAGTCAATGACCACCAAGACACACTCCTTCTCCTGTTTGCTCTTTACGCCTAAATGAAGTAACTTGTTGAAACAATCTTGGTAGTCCTGGGAAGGAAAGATAAAACGTATATATTAAATGAATGTAATTCAATATGTCTGTCATCTGCAATAGAAATTTACAACATCTTTTAGAGACCGATGGGTGGTGGGGGGGGGGGAAGGGCAGGGGGTGGTAGTGTCATCTTTCAATTCTTACTTTTTTCTAACTCAATGAAGTTTTTTTTATCTCCATGATGAGTTTGATCACACCTCTCCTCTACCCACTCCCCTCCTTCAAATCCAAGTAATCACATACCTCAGCAGTCATGACTAAACCAAAGATACTTCGTCTCAGATCAGTGTTCATTCGCTGTTGTCTGGACAGTTCCATTATTTTCACACTGGTGGACTGGTCCATTTGCACTGCAGGTATGGTGGAATCTGAACCAGCTGTTTTCCTGTATGTTGAAAACACAGTTGATGTCATAATGATGCAGCAGGAAAACAATAAAGACAATTTGGAAGGGTTTGGTGGGCATAAAGGAGAAAGATATATATTATATAATTCTGATAATTGTGACTACTGTTTGTCTGGTTCTTAACTTGTTCAAAAAGACAAAGATTACATGGATTAAAAGCATGACATAACTTTTAATCAAAAAAATGGTTTATTTTCCATTTAATCCTTTTTTTATTAAATCTTCTTTCATTGAATTGATGGACAAAATTTAGGCACTCAAATACTATAATGGGAACCAAGAGAAACGTAATAAAAGTTGATCAAACACTAACTCTTCTGGTCTGTTGGGCCCACGGCCAGTCCAAGCTGATCCTACGATCCACCAACGACCTTTCTGATCCACTGCCAGCAAATCATCCAGAGGGATCCTGAGGTTTGATTCTGATGAGTGAACTGCAAGAAATTGAAATTGTCAAAGAAAAGATTTTAAAATTGCAACTATTATGCTATAACTATTTAAATGTTCTGCCCTAACTAGCAACAGATATTCAATTGAAGATTAAATTCTCTCCAATCAAAAGATTTAGTTTGTATTAACTTTATATCTGGGAACTTTCGAAGGAGTCAATACCTGTGAATAATTGAATACTAAACAAACTTTTGAGTACTTTCCCAACTACTGATGCAAAGCAGAATCTACCCTGTAACCGCACCATTGCCAACCCCCCCCCCCCCCCGACCCCCTTTCACAGATGCATAGAGGTATTATCATAGGATAGGGTTTAAGAGAAGGCAAACTTCCTGACGCATTCCTTGTATTTCCACAAAAATGTTTATGTTTGATAATTTAAAATTAGGGGGAAATGGAGCATGTAACATTGGGGGTGGGGGGGTGGGAAGGGGGTACAAAACAGAACCTGCTTTAGAAAATCAGAAAATCATGTAAAGTAAACTCTAGTTCTGCTGAATGCCAATGTCCTTGAGGTGTTGAATGTTAATAAGGGATGATGGTTTTCACTGACCTCTATTTTTGGTAAGATTTCTGAGAGTTTTGCGAAGGGTGTCCAAATGCTCCAAGTTGTTGTTGGCAGCCATTTTCCTGATGTCATTGTTTCTAAGAGCTGTGATCGTTTCCAGCATGTATTTGGCCCTTGACCTAAAGGAAGTAACAATGATAAACTCTCCTTACCAAAAACTTTTAAAAAAATTATAGAAATTACACACAGCTTTTGCAGACTTGAATCTAAATTGTTTATGCCAATATCTTAAAAGAAAGTTGTGATTCCTGCTACTACCCTAAAAAGAATCATTGAGTTTTTCTCTTTAAAATTAATATGTGTGTCCAAAAGCAGGTTACCATGGTTTCAGGATTAAATTTAAAAAGATGGCGCTATTTTTAAATGGATAATAACTATGTGTAAATAACATACCAATTACCAAATATAAATCCTCCGCCACATTTTCCAGAATATTCTCGTCCAAATTTCCAAATTTTTGCAATCTAGTTAAATCCAATCATTGATTTGTTACATTTTACCTTAACGAGTGATCACTCATTTATAGATTTACCGTTGTTTGAATTCTTCAGAAGAAGAAGCAGATTGCTCTTGGATTAAGAGGATTATCTCCTTTAAAGCTAGTGGATCATCCTTGCGTAATGACATTCCAGCACCTGTTGTGACAAAATAATGATAAAATGTGTGAATGATATCAAACAACCATACCAAAGTCACTTCATTTTATACTTAAGTGAAGTCATTTTCCAGTGACTTTTCTGACTCAAGTCAAAGCATTGACTCAAGTCACTGTATGGAGAGAAAACTTTCTTGGGAGTCTCTTCCCTTTAGAAACCTAAAGACTGAAGCCATACTTGTTACAACACTGTTGTGTAGTCATTGGAGCACACAATATCTACATGAACAAGAATTTTCATACTTCTTCAACCAAAAGTACAACAAATCTAACATGTTCTATAGGTGACATTACAAATTTTGACATAGTACTGCATTTTCAACAATTTGAACTTTTTGTAAGAGCAAAACATTGATGAAGTAGATCTATTCCCTCCAATCAACTTATAACATCGTATGTTACAGGATTCTAAAGTAGTTTCAAGTGGATTACCAGACTAACTAGACCAAACAAATCATAGTTACTTACTTTTCAGAATCAAGAGTAACATTTCAATGTCTTGTTCAGTGAAACTGTTTATAAGTCGTCTGATGATGTCATAAATTAGACAACAGTGAACAATCTGCATCACAAAGGAAAGGAAAACGTGCAAGTAAATAATAAACAAATGGATACTCTAAATTATTTGTCGTTTACAAAAATTAAATCTTCCATCAAATAAAGCAAATGACATGACAAGAAATAATAAAAGTATTATGAGATTTTTGTTCCAATATTTTACGGTTTTACTTCAAGAATGGTTCCATGCCAAATTCTTTTGGAGACTCAAAGTATACATTTGTCCTTTATTATTTATTTATTTATTCATTCATTCATTTATTTATTAGTGCCATCTCTTACCTTAAAGTTATACATGTGAATAAGGATGAGCAACGCATTATCACACGACTTGTCCTCTGTGTCATGTCCACACAAAGCCTTGTGTAACTCATCAAATTTCACAGCCATTGATTGCAGAAAATGAGCACCTGTAGATAACAAGAGAAGATGAGAAGGTTAACACAAGAAAAATACTGAGGCGTATGAGTGAAAAATGACAGAGAGAATGCAGTCAAGTTATATTATCTGTCGCTTAGTATGGGTGCCATTTGTGACAAAATTGTACAGAGGTAGTTCCTATGCATTAAAGTTAAACTTCAACTAATATAGGTTTGTAAAGCAACATCATAAATCATTTTATATTTGTCAATAACAAAGATTTTTTACAAATTTACAATGAAAGATATCTCTTTTATGAATAGCTTATACAACAAATGCCTCCTTCACTTAGACAAGAGGTGGTTCCACAAATTTCACTTTTCCCTCTCATGATTCCAAATCAACAAAATGGACAATGTTTGTCAACTAGCTGTTGTCAACGAAGAAGAGGAGGTGGCAGGGCAGAACTGTTCACTCTTGTCGAATAAAGTAAATGCCATGTACATATTTTGTGAGGGTTTCCCTGCCTACACCCCCCTCTCCCCCAACACACACATACATCACAAGCACTATGTTCCATCTTATATCAAATAATTCTGAGAGAGACAGACTTACCTACTTCACTACCGACATTATAATGCAGGATTGAGATAAGCAGGACAGCTTCCATGACTAATCTGTCCCCTGACATGGTGTTGATAATCAGGGCTTCTTGTAGAATGTTGCAAAGAGACTCATTCATATCTACATCAAAAAATATAAGAGAGTCAGTTTAGCACTGACAACATCATTATAAGTAATGATAAAGGATGGAAGGAAGCAAAAGTGGCAATTGAGGGATATGTAGGGAGGGGGGGGGGGGGTAGGCACAATGCTGATGAGGAGATACAGGGTAAAGGGAAGGAAGGGGCAAAAGAGGCTATTTTGCCACCATGCATGCAAAAAGAAAAAGAATTATCTTCTAAGCTTACAAACAGCTACTAAACTGAATCAGGGAAAATTTATTTGACAAGATAGGACCCTATAACAATTGCTTTAACAATTGCATCACTGCTCAAACCAGTTTGAAAGACAAAATTCAAGAATACATTTGTTCATACATACCATTTCTGCTCTTGGTCTGGTAAAGGTTTTCGATATCTCTGCTGATGGACAGAACATTTGCTGAACTCAACCTAAGCAAAAACAGACAAAAACAGCGCGATTAGGGAATGAAATTCAGAAATGAATCGTAAAATTGCTGGATATAAAAATGACTTGAGCAACACAAAGAGTAAAGAGGGAGAGAAAGAGGTACACAACTGGACCCCTCTGGAGCTACTAATGCTAGACAAGCAATTAAATTGCTTGACAAGACAATCATTAAATTCCAAATCATCTTCCAATTTGTTACATGTTCTTAACAGAACCAGGCACAGAAAGTTTAGCTGTAACATAGCATCATACTGCTAGGTGTCAGGACACTGTCAAGAAGGATCAGCGCTGTGGGTGGTGTAGAAGCTAGATGAATTGAAACTCACCTGTTTATCAAACCTTTCAGTTGTCTCTTGAGTTTCTGCAGTTCGGCTCTCCGTTTACTGTCCAAGTTCTCACCCATCATCATGGCCCTTTTATGAGGAGGAATATAACTCCCGCTTTTAGCAATCTCTCTCTCCTCTGGTGTGAAACCATAAGGGTCCATTTTGGGTTTTTTCTTGTTAACAACTAATTGATCATACCCTTCATCCTCATCTTCTACTGCGTTTAATTTACTCTCATCGATACCTTCGTAAATTTGGTTCTCATCGTCTTTCCGCGTCCATTTCCTCTTGGCTTTATTCCCCCGACCTTCATCCTCTTGTTTGAGGTTCTTTGCCTCTGATCTTTCTCCACTCTGTTGTCCCTGGACTATTGATGATACATCTTCATCTGAAATATCATCATTTTCTTCTTCTTCTTCCTCCTCCTCCGCCTCTTCCAAGTCAGGCTCATCCAGACCTTTTGTAAAATAATTGCTCATGTCATTCATATCATGTTCACCCTCATCTCCAAAATCCTTCTCATCTTCTCCACCACTATCCTCTTCTGAATCTTCATCTGAGCCATCATCACCATCATCACCTAGGTGATCAGCCAACTTCTTTTGACGATCTTTGACTTGCTCCAAGTCCATTTCCTGAGCAAGTTCATCATCCTCTTCTTTCAAGGCTTCTAATTTTTTAGAATCAACAATATCCAATAAATCTGTGTAAACGTTGAAGCGTCACAGAAAATATGTCACCTTACTAGACCAGAAATTTGCAGGTTTTAATTGATCATACTAAAATATGTTTTTACATATGAATAAATGTGATTATCTTGAATCTAAAAATTTGCCTTTTAATCCAGATGCTCACTGACACCAAAGGAAAGGTAAATTGATAACTGCGGCAGCAAAAGTTCTTTACAAACAGCTACAGTAAAACATTCATGCCAACTCCATAGTTTTAATATCTGTCTCTGATAGATGCAATCCTGATGGAGAAAATAATAGAACCACAGTTGGAAAATGATCTAAGAAATATTTATTAATTTTTCAGAAAGGATACAATCCAAACCATCGTATTTAAATTGCCCCGGAATAATCACTTCTTTAGTTTTCTTCTTTTTCCTGAACCTTAGACTCTTCTCCAGTCGTTTGATATTCCTGTCTTCAATCTGGTTTGCTTCTAATAAATCTTGCTTTCTTCTGTCTTCAAGTAACTATGAAAAGAATAGAGAGCATGAAAAGTAAAATAAATCAGTTTTCATCAAGGAAACTAATCATTAATAGCATAACCTATGTCCAATTATGAATCCCTGCTGATTCAGAAGCATCTAATTTTTTTCTCACATTCTCTATACTCTTGGTGCAAAAGGATAATTAATAATCATAAGTATTGTCCACAAATATGCTAGGGAGTCAAAAAATGGTCACCTAGACAATTCATTGTGACTGTCACCATCAAATCATATTCCTCTTGGCTACATGTCATTGTCTATTCAATCACTGAGCAAATTTGTGAAAGTTTTGTTAAATTGGAAAGATATATTTATATAATTTTAGACTTTTAATGATAGACAGATAATTCTTTCCTTTCTGATTTTCTATATTTTCTAACCATTCTTTAATTTTCCTTCAGTTTATATTTTCTTCACCTTTTTCCTCCTTTCTCTCTGAATGGCTTTACTTTTTTCAGCTTCCAATTTTTGTTGCTTCCCTTGATCGTCTTTATCAATGATTGGTGAGTGCTTACTCTTCTCAGCTGTCGTAGGACTCTCATCCTCTGGGTTTGCTTTCACTAATTCCTAAAAAATTAACAGAAAAAAACATTGCATGTTAATAACAATAGCCACTCTGTGGTACAAATGTAGCAACAAAAAAAACAAAAAAATTCCTGTTTGTAGTACTTAATCTTACATTGCAGTTCACTAAGTATACTGATGTACTGTACCCTCTGATCTGTCTATACATGAAGCAAGCTACAGGTCAATTAATAACAGGCATGCAGAGATTCCATCACATAAATTTTTATATTAATCCATGTATACACTAACCGTGACTGGATGTAGTTACCTTACATTACTGTTTACTAAGTATACTGATGTACCCCCTGCTCTGTCTACATGAAGCAAGCTACAGGTCAATTAATAACAGGCATGCAGAGATTCCATCACATAAATGTTTATATAAATCCAATGTATACACACTAACCGTGACTGCACCATTTTTGTTTGAATGGAAAGCCCTCTTCCTTGCTTTTTTGGCCTCTCGTTCTTGTTTCCTTCTTTCCTTACGAGACACCGGCCTGCTTGTTATGTTCTGAAACCTTGGGTCTTCATTTTCAATTTTATTGGCCTCTGAACCTTCCAGAAATTTCTGCACTGCATTGTGAGCATTAAAAAGGTCTGCTTTCCCTTTCTTCGCTGGCGTAGACTGTTTCTTTCGTCTGGTCATTTTTCTGTGGAGATAAAAAAAAATAATTGATAAGTTCCTAGTTAATGTAAAGGCAAAGCTGTTAACTTAATGTTTAAAAATTTATGCGACGTCACATGGAAGGAAAACTGAAAAAATGATTTAAATCTGCTAATCGGTCCATTCCACCACCCCCCCCCCCCCCACCCACACTTCAAATTTGAGGTACAGTAGAGCTTAATTGATTATTCACCAGGAAGCTGGGTAGTACCCTCACTCAATGACAGCCTGTAAATATTCATCTTGGCTTTTAAACATGTATTCCATTTAAATCTATAATAAACATGGATCATGTTCCACTGGTCAGTAACTTTGAGCTGAGCCATCATATGTGAAAATTTTGAACTCTAAACTCAATTTGAATATATAACTTCTGGGCTAGTTAAGTACTTATTGATACATTTTTATTCATCCGGCTACATGCAAAAATAGCATTAACGCAGTTAGGAGAAAAGCTCTAACATGATTAAGGAGGCCATGGCATTATTATTTATGATGTGTAATCTAACTTTAGATCTGACGTAGTGATATGAAGTTCGTGTAACTAGCATATTCATCTATCATAAAGGCTATTTCATTAGTTTCCTGGAGGAGGTCTGCGATGAAATGATTTCGTTTACGTAGTAAATCTCTGCGAGGCCTACTGTAATAATTATATTTACAATGATATACAGAATAGCGAAACTAGGCCCTATAAAGGATGCGTGCATGTCCACTTAGTAAGAACTACGAGAAACTATGGTAAAGTATTGTGTAATTAGGCGTAGATTAGGCGTAAATTAAGCTGCGATGCATCCCTAACGTTATGACTTTGCAATATAGTTCTATGAACTTATTAGATCAACGCTTTTGTTCAAACGAAAAAGTCTCGTTGTATGTGTTACCGTTCTTTGGTTACCATTTAAATACTAATCTTCATCCGCATGCTGTAATGAGTTTACGTGAAAAGGGTGTATGGAAGTAAACATTGAATATTCACTTCAATGATGTTGCTGTCACGGCAGGTCCGGATAATGGTCTGTTCAAGATACCGTACTGGAACCCCTGATTGACCCTTGATGCCGACTTTCGCCTGCTAAAGTTAAATTAAACGATGAACGCGTTCCAAAAGTGCATGTTGTGAACCTATTGTTATGTTTTAGTATAAATTTGACAAAGTATCCTAACATGTTTTATGTACACAAAATATTTCACCTCAAAAAAACTTTTTTGGCAAATAAGAAAGGACTAAAGGTTACTGATAATCATTTAAATGTCAGTTTCATTGATTTCCAATGAGAGAAAATTGAATTAATGCAGCATATAAGAAAACAAAAATCAGTTTGAACTGAATAAAACGATCTATGTACGGATGTTTATAAGTCTGAGAAGTTAATGGAATATTAGATCGCTAAGTGGCCAATTTCCTCATTAGATCATATGAAGATGTTGGAGGATTTATCAATCGACAACATTCTTTCAAACAAAATTTTCTTATTTTTAGTTGGGTCCCATGTCCTTAACAAGACGTTGTCTGATATCAATTGTATGTAATAGCAACACTTTGACTACTTTGGTAATGCGTATTATCGTCTGGTAGCTAATAGTAAGGTTAGTAGTGACGTGCACTATACGGTACAGAATTTGCGAAAAAATGGCGGAGGACGCACCGAAAGATATACCAGGATCTTCAGAAGAAGACTGTGAACGCATTGATGTGGAGTTTCCTAAATTGTTCTACGTTTCGAATATGGTTGCCGTTAAAGATGTCATTCAAAATTATGAACTGCGGACTAAATCTCAGTTTGCGGCAAACAGAGAAACTAAAAACTTTGCATCTAATTGGTCAATTTTCTCTGGTATGTATTGTTATTGTACAGCTTGTGTTGGTACCGATTCAGCTACAACATAGGCTAGACGAGACCGCAGACAAATATTACTTTAGGTGTTGGCCTAGGCTAGCCTAGAGCTCGTACATTGGTTGTGTGTATCCTATCTTACCTAAATAAATTGTTATAAGGTTTTTCCTAATAGGTCTCCTCTTTCCATACCAACAGCTCTCCCAAAACACCGCATCACTTGGCAAGACAGGGAAGGGAGGTATGAAAAGATACCAAATGATGGTATCCCATTTATTGTGGTTGGGAAGAGATCTATGTCCTGTACATTTGGTCCTACCTACAGATCCAAGGCTACCGAGAAGATGAAGAATACAAATAAATTAAAGGTAGGCCAACATAAAACATGTAACGTAGATCTGTCTTTGTTTATTACAAAGTTTTCTTTCATTCATCCAATTTACACATCCGTCATAATATCTTACATCTAAGCATTTGCCATTTCGATATGTTAGTGATGAACAGTTATCAGGATCCCCCCCCCCCCCAAAAAAAAAAAAAACATGTTTGCCATCCACTCGCCCCTACTCTGAAAATTCTGGTGACTACACTGGACAGCAGTAATTTTTCCAACTACACATTAGAGTGAATCTGATTAAGTGTCCAGAATAATGTGAATATGAAATGAAAAAAAAAGATGTTTTAACTCAGGTGATTGTGGGGAGGTTGAAGGGGGAGTGGAATTCCCAAGGTTTTCAAACTTAAGTTCTCTTTTAACTTCATCATTTGATCTTTTTCTGCAATTTTTTTTTCCAGGGAAAGAAAAATCGAACTGTTGCACAAAGGAGTGTCAACTGTCCAGCCCAAATTAGCATCAGAGAGATTCACAAATTTCCAGAGTTTTCTGTAAGCAACGAATATTGCAGGTTAAACATAAGCGTAAATCATTTCTAACTTGTGCACTGTTTAGTTTTATTGCTTGTATTAGTACTTCCATTTGTCTATTGTTATCCAGTTGGCAGCAGAATTCTGCTACAAATTCTTAATTTTCTTTCTTTTTTAAGGAGTTTATGTGCCAGTGAGATGGTACAACATTTATAAAATAGGTTGAGAGTAGGCAGATACAGTATGTCATATTCTAAACAAAAAGACAAATTGATTGTCAGAAATGTTTCTATATTCCTTGCTAGTGTGGTTTACAAGATATCCACCTTTAAAATACACTAATTTTCTGGAAGTCTCCTTAAATGCTAAATTAATGATGGCATAGGCTCTTCAGTGCAGGCCTTAATATTAAATTTAAATCCATTGTTTTATCAATTTTAATAACGCAACCCTTACATGTTCTTGTAACTGCATATGAACAACAGGGCACTCTTGGATGAAATTAGGCACCATTAGTCCTTGGCAAATTGCATTTGAAATATGTCATTTGACATCCTAAAAGTCATTTTTGTGTTAAGTCTGAAAAACTGCTGCAATGATCTGTTAATTAGACAAATGTCCAGTCACTTTTATTGATGAACCTCAGTCCTTCATTTCCCAAGGTTCATTTCCCAAATCTTAAAAAGTGTGATAAAAATACGACCTGAACTGATCTTGTGGTGTTAAACTGTTTCCAATGTATCACAAGTAGTTTTATGCTATATTCTAGCTCCTAATTTAAGTGTATCCTTCAAAGTTGTTCGGACTGAATAATCAATTTCAAGCTTTTCAATGATAGGACTTTAAGTTCAGTAGTTAATGTGGTCTGTTTTTCTTCTGTCATAAGAGCTTTCTTTCATAAAGTAACGATAGTTGGAATTATACTTCTAAGGCCACTGGTCTATCTAATTTGAAAAGAAAGCATTTCAAAAATTCTCTATATATAGCCTATTGACAAATGCAATATCAGATTACTATAAATTATTTTTTTATATAGAGCAGTATGTAGAGTGTTCTTAATGCTAAATTTAAGTATTGAGTTGTAACTGAACGATGCAATGCAATACGGATGTTTCTTCAGAATTTCTCACAACTTTTTATAGTTGTGAAAGATCTCAGATTTATCTGTAATCTTAGAGTCATGTCTCAAATCGTCTCTTATCTTTATCTTTGCTTAATTGCAGCTTGATTCCGATCGGAACACTAAACATCAACGGGAGAAAATGATGCGAGAGTTAAAACACGCACTCATCAAGCAAAAGCAGATCGGAGAGAGAAGGTTTTACGTCTCCCTGCCAAGAATGAAGGATCATAAGGGTCATGACTTTGAGAAGGTGAGCATGTTTGGTCATCTGACAGCAAGTTTGTCTTCATAATTCAATTATTTAGCTAATTATGTGCTAATTATACTGATGACCTTACACTGAAAGCTGACCATAAAATTATAAATTAATTTTGAAAGAGCTTAGAAAATAGAAAATTAGAAGGATTTGAATCACTGACAGAGATATTATGTTGCAGCACTGTTAGTCAGACTGTAAGACGTCTGTAGGTCTTTAATACAGCGATTGTCTTTGATATTTAAATCGTTTTTTCTGCAGTTGTGTATAGACCCTCGTTTCTGTGTCACTTATTCTATGTTGACTATGTATTATTGCTGTTTTAATATTTTATTTTATGGCTGTGCCAATTTTATGCTTTATCGTGGAGTGCTTTGAGATCATATTTTGATGTTAGACGCCATGAAAGAGTCAATTATTATTATGATTATTATATTATTATCAAACCAACGATATCTTCTTTTATGAAGCTTAGTGTGATGACCTTGCCCCTTTACAGGCTTTACAGGCTCATAGTTAGTTTACCAAGTTACCTCTGAACTGAAAACAGCTGATTATCTTGCCTATTGAAAATTACTTGAATTAAGGTTTTTTCTGCTAAAATTCAAAAGTAATTAAAGGAAGGAAATTGTTAATTGTTCGCCCTTGCGTAAATGTTACAGGGAGATATTTATATATGTTTAATGGTGTGAAGATGAGAAGATGAAGAAGAAGAGGGATTTTTCCAACTAAAAATTTTGTTGTTTATCCTATTCTCATTGAAGGATATCTGCAAACTCCGAACAGACTACAGAGTCATAAGGAAACTCACCGATTTCATCTACCGACGTATCTTTGACCCCAAAAAGCTCAGCGAGTTAATCGCAAAGTATGTGCGAGAAGAACTCTTTAAAGATGGTCCGGCGCCTCCGGTATCCGATGCTAGGTTTTATCCGAGTAAAAGGAGAATTCTGAACATCAGTTACAATACAAGAGTGAAAATGCAGTAAGTATCTAGGTTACAATTTTTAGATGAATTAAAGCCATGCTGATGAAACAGCTGTCTGCAAAGGGACCCAGTAATATTGAAAATACTCCAATGAGACCTGCGGTAAATTCACTTCATGGCGATAACAACTGCTGTGACCTAATCTTGCCATAGGCTCCCTCAAAATTATCTCAATCAAGTCTTTCAATGAACACAATGAACACATTTTATGAATCATTGCTGTTCTATTCTGAATTTGTATTTGACTCCATTTTGGATCCAAATGTCTTGGTGATCTTTCAAAAAATTTTGAAACTTTGCTTGGTGCCCTCTTTGAGAGCTGAAAAGTTGCTCTCATGTTCTGCTTCTACAAAGAAAATTGAAGGCAAATCTGACTTGACCTAAAAATTGTTTCCTCGCCCATCTCAATCGTTAGCCCTATCCCAGGATCTGTAAATTCATGAATTATTAACGGTTTCCATACAGTGTAAAAACACTGCAAGTTACACAAATTTAAATTCCATTGTTGTAATGGCAGTTTTGTTTTAGATTTCTTTGGGACCATTTTGATAGAATAAGAGAAACAGTATAAATGTTTTGAGTTATCTTGTCTTTCCTCAATGGTGTAGTAGTACCACTAGTCTTAGGTATTGACCTTGACTCATAATAAGGCATAAAGGGGTAGAAGGGGCTAAGAAATACGGTACATGTTGATACAAGCCGTAACTAGAAACGTTTTCATCGATGAACTTTTTGACAATCGTATTTGGACAATCGTATTAGATTAATAGTTCCTATAACTTACAGACCAAAATATGTAGACATTTGTTTCACTATCTGCTTATTTTGATAACGCAGGGAAGAAGGCATTGCAGTCCCGATTCCTCTCCCGTCTTCTCTCCCAGGTGATGGAGAAAACTCAAAACGAAGAAGAATAAAACCGTGAGTGTGCTGTAGGAATTTGGTTAAAGTAGAACTTACAGAAAGTAAAGAACACAGCACTCCTGCTTTGAACATGTTCATATGGTCTGGACTAGTGTCACCATTTGACATTTCAGAATATTCTCATTCTTATGTGCTTTGCGTATGAACAGTATCATATAAAAGTAAACATAATATTTTGCCCTTTAGTTGCATTCTCATGCATGTTTCCTTTATTCAAACAATTTTGAGACCTAACTTTGTTAAAAAATTAAGAGAAAGTCGTTGGTTAATTAACACTACAACCTGTTCGTTGGTATTCCAAATTTTGTTGTTTTTCATCCAAACTGTATGTAATTTTCCGTGTTCTCCTCCCCCACCCCCCCCAATTCCCCTTCTAATATAACATTGACTGTCAAATTCCCATTCCCTACTGTGAAGTTCTTGGCCTTTTTTTCTTTCAATGCACAGAGAGAAACGTTCTTCCCCGTCCGATCCTTCTGAACACAACAAATCCAAGAAGAGGAAAGAAGATGTTTACGATACAAAGACGATGAGAGGTAACGTTGCCGAGGTGTTACTCATGTTAGATAAACATGACATAGCGATCGCAGGAGAAGAGGAGGTTGATGGTTCCTCCAGGGAAGCAGAGGCGGTCGTCGAGGGCGACGGCAGAATAAGAAATTTAGAAACAGAGAAGACATTGTCGAGTCACTCTGAGAACATTCAAAACATTGTAGTAGATCCCAGCGAGGTGACGGAGTTGCCCGCCGAGAAACAGAGCTGCCTGGATCTGCTGGAGAAGGTCAAACCTTTGATCGTCTTTTCCAACCAATCGGCACCAGTAGCGAGATTAAAACTGACGCTGGAACAGAGCATAAAGGAACTAGAGGGTTGCTTTGGATGACCAGATAATGCAAGGTTTATTTTGTTGAAGTCGTCTTTGCCAAAGTTTTGAGAAGTTTAATAAGAATTAATTTACAGAGATGCATGTAGACATGATCGAGGAGAAAGAGGAGAATGGAGAGAGAGCTGAGAAAAGGATTTAGAGCATTTTACCAGAAAAGAAAAAGAAAATTATTTACCGTTATCTCTTCAAAAAGCAGAACGTGATTAAATTTGATGCAAACTAAACACTCAGTGTTTATTTAATGACTTCGTTTCAACCCTTATGCATATTTAGTGAATCATAGTAAAGTCAAGTTTGTAGTTAACTTTTCCTTCAATTATTGCCTACACTTGGTATTAATATGATTGTGGTAAATCCAGCCAGCCCCAGAAGTCCATCAGTCAGAGAAGCTTACACAAAGATATTTGTCCTTGTTTCTCCTGTCAGCTCTGCAACCCCACAAAGAATTATCTCTAAGACAACTTTATACTACAAAATGGCTTTTGACAGTTAGCTTAGCTGCTTCATGGTTAAAATCACATCGATGTTGGTTAATGTGCAATGTTGATGTATCACTTGACGCCTGAACATTGACAGTTTATGTAGAATCTGCCAATAAAAATGATTTATTTTACACCATAGAATTTCAAAGCAAACATACTGGACTCACATTAACTTTTCATGTTATGCCCAAGGCTAGTCATTGTTAAAGGAATATTCCAGGGACATAGAATGTAACAAACTATATGGAGGGGAAAATATATTGAACACTGCTAGTTGAAAACCTCATCTCAGTATCTTATCCCCAACTGGATATAAGATTGATTGAATGTAACACTGGCTGAAACTGCTGTTCCTCCAAGTAATGGATCACAATAGGTGGTCTACGATGTCTTTTGCAAAAGCTTTTCTTTACTATTAATTAATCTTCTTGTTAGTTCATCCCTGAAATTGTGTTACCCATCTTATTCCCTACGCTGTAGCCAGATGTGTTCACAAATATATCACCAAATCAAAAATAATTCATATCGTGATACAAGATGCTGTGAGGATGTGGTATTGACCTAAAAAGGTGCAGAAAATGTTAAGCAATTTTGTTAAGCAGGCAAGTACAGCCAAATTTAGAATATCCCTTCAAACATATCATTAAATATGTCTGCTAATTAAACAGACTGTCTCACAAAATATTATATCACTTGAAATCAAAACTGTTTGTTTCTTCAGTTCATTGAACTCCATATCAAACCATGTATTGCTTTCATAGCCCTGTATTAGAAGTACCTATAATAATACTAATAATTATCAAGAAGTTTAACCCAAATAGACCTCGCGAAAGGGCCTGCGAGGGATAATAGTTTTGTTATCAAAGAATAGACAACCCTTTTCCCCCCTTTTTTTTAGGATCAGTTGTCTATGTTGAGCCAGGGAATGGCTGATAAGTGAAGTATTGTTACAATAGCATTGCATAAAAGCCATGGGTGAATGAAGGAAAGAACCCCAGGTCAGGAGACAAGACCCACGTACCCAATTTATAGGGATCACGTGTCATATTTTTGTAATTCGTGATACGGTACTTGCAATACACTATTTAAACTGTTATTGCAATACACTATTTAAACTGAGGGTTAGTTATTGCAATGAGGGTAGTTACTGAGAGTAGTTATTGCAATACACTATTTAAACTGAGGAGAGTAAGGTAATGCTGCCCAATGCCCTGGGTCAATTGGGGGGGGGGTGTAGAATGAATGGTAACTTATTTCTTTATTTTCATAATATGCTTAAGGAAACATGATGACTTCAAGAGGTTGCCTAGTGACATATGTTTCTTCGGGGCCTGCGCCTGACTCTCGCCACCACAGAGGGTATTGAAAACATCCATGGCTAGATACGGACATAATCTGTTCTTGCAGATAACTCTTGGCATCCATTCTTAGTGAGACTAAATATCGCCCCATTTTGTTTTTCTTTTAGACTAGTTTTATCAACAGAAGAGTGATATATTATAACCACAAGTCGGGATTGTTTACTTGGAAAGTATGACAAAATTTATCGCATATTTCTGACACGTTGGACAAGGTAGTATTATTCTCTCTGTAGGGTTATGCTTATTGAATTGTGTGTTGGTTTGGTACTTGCCACTTAATTTATATGTTAATCTAGTACATGTTTTCAAAGAACTCTCCGGTCCAAGATTTAGCTCTTCAGCCTTCTCGGAGGTTGGGGGAGGGATGGGAGGGGGGATGGGGGAGGAGGAGTTGGAGCATGCTGTTTCTTGTGACTAGTAACAGCGACTTTCTAGACTTGATCTTTCAACCATATCAAGTTTGATATGTGACGCCCCCCCCCCTCCTTCTTTGGTACGGTCCTGTTTTAGAGAGGGAGAACATTTAGTTCGCAGCTATCGCATTGTTTGAGGAAAAGTTAAGGGAAGCCAAAGTAAGCATCAACAGCTCTCATCATTCCGTAAGACATCCTATATACCGAGCAGAGTTGAAACCTCTTGTGAGGGGTACCGTACTACCATATGGTCTCCGACCTGAAACAAACACTTGTAATTTGAAACCAACAGTGATGATTGGGTTTGGATTCAGGCTTGCAAGCCTCAGCCTGGGGTATCTCCACTTTTCAGAAGAGTGAAGTTTACTCCAATTCAAGTTAGCTCTCAAACTAGTTATTGCTTTTCACTATTTAAGAAACATTTGCCAGGGTTCACTCTTAAAAAAAATTAATTTTCTCCTCACGAATGGCCAGAATGTCAATTTTAAAATTAATACAAGCAAACAAAATCCGTCGTTAAGAAAAAGCGTATATTATTGTATATTAGAGAAAAGTCCATTTAAATACGAAATATGAATCTAAGATGAATATTAGTCCTTCCAAAAAATGTATGACGCAATACGTGACACGTCATGTATAGCATTACAAATCATTCAATACGGGGCTGGGTCCCTTTATATGGGGCAATGGGAGGAGGTGTTTATATATATATAAGGGTGAAGGGATTACTGCGTATGCAAGACCCGTGTTCTCATCCTATCTTTTATACGGTCCATCAAATAGTTTTTTTTTTTTTTTTTTGTAAAGTCAACGTAGTCTTTAACGGGTGGCTATTATGGCACAAGAAAGGAAATGCCTCTACTCATTATTCTATCTTAAAACTATTCTTACTTACATGCATGCGGTAGGCGTTACCACCATCCAAGAACTCAACCAGACAACATTTCCTAGACCTTGCCCTATTCATTGATTTTTGTTGTTGCTCCCGTCTGCATCGCGGTTAGCAAAGCGGGGCCAAGTTTTCTTACCGACTTGTCCGCCCACTGTCTTAAGATTGGAGTTGTAAATAAGATATACCAAAAAGTCTGACTGCTAAAATTCTGCTCGCGGCATGGAGAGTAAATAAGTTAGTTTTCCCATTATGGGGCAGTTTAAGTGAGTCAAGTTGAATTAAATTCTGTTTTTCTTCGAAACAAAAGTAAGTATCGCGCCAATTTCACTCTTTCCTTCTTGTTACCCTCTGTCATCTTAAGGAAAGCCGTTCGTTCTACATTTATACGATATCCTTTTATTGAGTTTTGAGGACTTCTCTCTGAAATATCTGGGTTGTCCTCGTTCTTGATTTCGATCGTCGAAAATCATAACAGCAGAACGGATACTTGTTCGAAAGTATCTCTAATTTTGGCGAATTTCTTTGTCCATGTGTAGCCCTATACCTCAAATGCACATTAATACGACGCGCGCAATCCACTGCGGAATACGAAGAGAGATGGCGAAAGCGACACGTGGACAGTATAAGAGTGTCTTCAATACACAGAGCAGACTCTGCATATAGTTAACATTAAAAAAAAAACGTATTAAAAAAAGGCTACGTTTATACATCATAACCAGGTCGGGGTCTGGGGTTCTTCTCACCCCTCCCCCAAAAATCAACTTTAGAGGTCAAATGGCGTAAGTCCCGGACATGCATACTTAGACTATTCACCAGGTCTATAATTAAGTCTGAACGCAACGTTGTACTAATAAATACTTCTGACTTTTGAAATTTCCCTGACTGAATGTGCTTCTCCCAGCGGAAGAAGGAGGTGCCCCCCCCCCCCCTTGCGCACGTCATTGCAATGTGTCACGTAAAGTTCCTTCAAAGTTTTTGAAATATAAAATGTTGACTTTGGCCGTTTCAGTATTTTCTGAAACTGATATTTGATTACAGAAAAGCAATAAGCGTAAAATGATATTAACTTTATGCATCATTGGAGATTGTAAGCTTCATGAATCTTGTAATAACTTCTCAATTGAACGTGGCCTAACTACTTGCATGGGAGTAGGGGAATCAGGGGTGGGGAATGATTGGTGGTGGGTCAGTGATGGTTTGGGTACTTTTACGCCAAGGCAAGACACGGAAACTCTGTCATCAAGATCTCATCCGTTTCCCCCTACAATCAGTCATCACCGTCCCAAGTTTCGAGTTATCCCTCCCCCCCCCCGCCCGCTTAAAATAATTCAATGACTATATGCTTCCATTTACAGACTTGGGGTCATTGTTTCAGGATTGGAACTGTCACATCAGCTTGACAACAAATCGATGAAAATTAAAATATGAGGCCTTCATGTAGATTCTTAGAGCCATAGGAAATGACAGAGTCGAGAAAAGGGGCTAAAATTCTTTCAGCGATATGGCCAGCTGTTTCCGCTCTCGACGTACCTGGCATAGTTAATTCTCAGGTAGACAGAGGCTTAAAAGGTGAATATGATATTAAATGTAGGGTACTGGTTATGAACTGTTACCACGGTGACAGTAAACTTATAACTATGACTAACTTAGTAAAATTTTAATACATATGCACGCGTCGGTACTACTTGGAAACATCATGGGCATTTTGTTGTAAGTTTAAAATTTGCTTTTAATATTAAAAAAGAATTGATTCCTTAAAATAATTATCAAATTAATTATGTTTTTATCAATAATTAAAAGCAGTACACGATCACGCTAAGGACACTTAACAAAAATTGGTATTACCGACTGAATTCTTATATCGCTTAATTAATTCATCTGAACGATTCAAGCCTATTTTGTTTTTCACACAAAAAGAGCAAACCCAAAATTGGCACACTTTATAATGTTTTATCATTATTTGGAACGAAAAGAGGAGACTGTTGACTATAATCGAGGATCTGCAACCTCTATATATACTCTCATCAGTCACAAAGATAATTAACTAAATGCATAATGATACCTTGCATGTGATCACTTCATATTAACGAAATATGTTTCAAACCACACACACACTCACATCAGATTGACTTACTTTAGTGGGCTCTTTCAGTGGCGTAGGAAGGTACTTTTGAGTGGGGGGGGGGGCTGAAGACTGATGGCCGGCCTGGGGGAGGGGTCTAAGGGGAGGGGGTGTCCCCTCCCCTTTGGAATTTTTTTGCATTTCCAGGTAGCCTCAGATGCAATTTGGTGCAATATAGCACACTTCAACACCCACTCCATTTTGTAAACTTAATTTTGTATTTTCACCAGGCCTTAGATGCAAGTTGGTGCTCCAAATGAGATTTTTTTCTCATTTGGAAATGAAAAAGGGTTTTTTGACTTGCGAAGCGGGGGGGGGGCGGAATGATACTTCCGCCCCTCCACATTTTTCACTGGGGGAGGCTGGCGCCCCCCCAGCCCCCCCCCCGGTTCCTACGCCCTTGGGCTCTTTAGTGGATAAGCAGTTTGCTAACAGTTTTGTTTTATTTATTTTTAAATATTAGGGAAAGGTTTCGTTCAGGTGTGAAGAGGACCTTTAATTCATGAGTGTTATATCTATTTCTTTACTTATGAGCACCCTTACATTTATAATCACGGTTCGCCCTATCTGTGTGATTACGTAACATTATAAGGAATAAGGAATTTTTAAAATGCTTTCTCTTACAATGGTCCTTAGAAATACCATTCACGTTAGTTAGCCCTTAACGCTATATAGGGCGAATAAAGTTGATGCAAGGGGACTGGGGTTAAGTTGTTCTGTATATGTTTTAGGTGACTTTTCATTTGAAAATTTATAACTGGAAATTCCGATCGTTAGATTTCAAGGCCTATGTGGCTTCACATATTATGAAAACAGAAAGTCTTAATTCCTTATTGTTTGTCGTTACAGAATTCAACAGATAATCCTGGTCTATCACGTGTATACATTGCTGTACATTCATATCACATTCTAGCGGATGTTGGATTTGTCAGTTTTCATGATGTATTTGTGAGTTGCCATGGTTTCATGTTTCTACTCTATTTGCTGCCAACTGGATACACATGGAGTGGGTCAACATTGACGCCAAATCACGGTAGGCCGAAATTCTAATTCTCTTCTACAAAATGTCAGCACTCTGCCTCGCTTCACTTCAACATCCCGTGTTTTGCTCTTTTTTTTTAAATGAGGTGTAGGCCTAACCAAGGAATACCGTTGTTCGTTTCGCAGTTAAAATGAATAAAAAAATCGTTTAGTTTGTTGGTTGTCAGGCGTCAAGGAGACCGATGCAAAACGAAACTTTTCAATTTGCATTTAAGTTTCCCAACGACCACAATCGTCGTATGTTTTCACATTGATGGATTATATGTATAATATGTGTTATATATGTGTTATATGTGTGTTATATGTGTGTCATATGTATTGAAAGAAAGAAACGCTTCTGGCCAGAACTTGCGAATGCAACATATCATACAATATGGTATCGACAATGGCGAAGCGATAGGCCCGTTGCCGGGAGGGGGGGGGTTCATTGAACTAGGGCCCCAAATGTCCGACCGTCTCACCGCAAGGGTTGTTTCCGACAAAGTTTGAGCCAACGGATCCAGACTACCAGTCGAGTGTCAGTTTGTGTGTGTTTTTACATTTTATGTCCCGTATCGGCAGTGGCGTAGCTACGGGGGGGCCTGGGGGGGCCGAGGCCCCCCCATGAAATCGGCTGGCCCCCCCACTGGCCCCCCCACTGGCCCCCCACTGGGAATGTTGTAAAAAAAAAAAAAAAAAAAAACTCATCAGTGCCATTCACTAATATTTTTTGTTCAATAATTTGGGAAATAGAGTTACACAATTTTCTCGTCTGCATCTGGCAGAATAAGAATTATACAATATCTGTAGTAATCATGAGAATGGTCACACAGCATGGCATGGCAATGGTCGATGCGACGATTGCGACCATACACCACGAACCTTGTTGTGCTGCGCGATATCGATATCTACCAATACATGTAATCGGTCATCGATTGGCACAAAAACCCAGATTCTGATGACAGCTGCCTCAAGAAACCCAATAAATGGCCTAATTAGCACCGAGCCACCAATGTGGACCATTACCGAAACATCGATGCGTGTTAGTCTTCCATCCACAAGTCCACATGTGGGCATATCCTGCAAACCTACCGGTAGCCCACAGGGGTTTGAGTTGGAAAAAAGGCCTTGACACCTTGAAACGACAAATGATGCCAACCATAGGCGTACGAGGCGTGGGGGGGGGGGGGGCAGACTGCCCCCAAATTTCCAGAGGACAAGAAATTCGGGCAAAAGTCCTGAAAAATTCGGGCAGCCTAAGAGGAGAATTTTTTTTTTCTCCTCTTAGGCTGCCCGAATTTTTCAGGACTTTTGCCCGAATTTCTTGTCCTCTGGAAATATATATATATATATATATATATATATATATATATATATACAGTATATATATTCCGGGGGGAAAAGGGGGCACGTGCCCCTCCCCCACTTTTCCTCAGGTTAAAAATGTGCCTTTTTTTCTACATAAAAATTGAGGTGCCTCAAGTTAGCAAGAGGCCAGGGAACCAGAATGAACACTCGGGAAGGGCCGTTTCCGGCCATCTGAGGGGTTTGTAAAACCAAAAATTTGCTAGTACGCTCCGCGCCAACCGATGGTGGCGCTCCGCTCAGATAGTCGTGCATACAACTTTGCAAATCCTGGCTAAGCCCGTGACTTTTAACGAATTTCTGTGAGTCAAACTCAAAACATTTTCGAATGGAAAAAATTTGTTAAGATATTAACAAGAAAAAAACTCTTAATTCGGAAGATTCCTACATTAGCAACCAGCATGATTTCACCTCATTTTGTCTCAAAAGAAAACTTGTTCCTTGTTTCCCAATTTGCGCATTGGATATTGCAGTGCTAGTATGCATATTTTCCTTGATGGGGGGGGGGGGGGCGTTGTTGGAGTGATGTGTATACACAACTAAGATAATACAATAAGAGTTATAAAGGGTACTGAATATAAGGCTGCATCATTCCAATCGAATTTCTGCAAAGTGCCCTTTGATGTCGGTGCCCCCCCCAGATTAAAAGTGCTTCCGCCGCCCTTGACCTGGATATCCCCGACATGAGTGTATAAAAGAAACATTTTCTTTTTCATGGATGGTGGGGGGGGGGAGTGCCTACAAGCCTAGAAGTACAGGTTTATCATATTCTTTGTTATATTTTATACTTTTTTTGTGAGACAAATTGCAGTCTCACCCGACACAGCGACATTATCCCGCCTACGTGTCGTTGAACAATGTATGTTTTTCTGGAGGTAGCTGAGTACTGTGTTAAAATAATAAATAAGGTAACTAAATATAGGAGCTTAAAAAATATACTGTCCCATTTTTCCCCTTCAAAGTGATGTTACCATTTTTTCTTCTTCTAATTTACCAAATTTTTGGGGAAGTGTAAATTTCTAAAACGTGAGATTATAAAATAAAGAATGTTTAGATGCAACTTGCAAGGCCTCAGAAGTGCCGTTTCCGGCAACCTGAGAGGCATTGTGTGCCAAAAATTTTCTTGTACGCTACGCGCCAACCGATGGTGGCGCTCCGCTTAGATAGTGTCACGGGAACTTTCAGGCACAAAAAGTTCTGCCCCCCAAACTGAAATGGTCCCGTACGCCTATGATGCCAACTTCCCTCAAGTTAAAAGTCTGGCTGAGTTGGCAAGGCCAGTCAGCATGAAAGAGAAAATTTTTTTTTGCATTTCTGTCACCAAATTTGCACATCTTTTTGGTTGCTATTTTGCCTCACAGGTGCCATCTCCTGCGATCTGGGGATGCTGAAATCTCAAATTTTCTCTGTACGCTCCGCGCCAACCAAGGTGGCGCTCCGCTCAGATAGTAACCTCCGGCCCCCCCACAAGAACGAACAGCCCCCCCATGGCCCCCCCACTCAAAAAATCCTAGCTACGCCACTGCGTATCGGCATTTTATTTCCGGTATATATAAAGTGCAGGATCATATAGTATATGAGTGAGTTATGGTCACTACCGGGCATTTTCACCCTTGAAACTGGGCCTGTCTGAAACCCCTAGCTACGCCCCCGATTATCGATGAGCAAAATTGTTTTAATCACTATGAAGAAGAATAAAATACTAACACAACGTTGAAGGTATTCAGGTATATACACCTAAAAGTATGGTCTGTTTCGTAACTTGCATTTTAATTACATGGTCAGTTTTACCATTATTTTAAATGAGACCTTACGGAAGCTGAAAAACTCCATCATTCATGCAAGTTGCTCGTGTACCAGTATATTTTGTCCCCTATAGAGGTTGTGTCCGGCTGAACATAATTCTGGTTAAATACCGGTACTCTCCGGCCGGAGTAATTTTCCTGATAAAGAGTGTTCTGCCGGATATTATCGACAGGGGACGATATACTGTTACACCGGCATTGATACGAGGAATTGTTGTCAAACAGTCCAGCAGTGTAACAAAATTATGTTAATTTTTAATAGCCCCGCCCCCTAAAGAAAAAGCGTGGCACTGTATCTGTTATCCAATTAAAACATATCGTGTATTAGAATAATTAGTATAATTAAGCTAACCAATGGAATAATAAGCTTAACTTCCGTGAAGCTGACCAATGCTGGAGTGTAGGTGAAGTAAATAACCGTAAATCGACTTCTGTTTGTGATATATGTTTGTAAAGCCATTGAAATAAACTTATGGAAACATTATCCCTGATTCATTCGGTATGGTAGCATGTGATATGAATCTGACGGGGATATCTGTATTCATGAAACCAGCAAACATTCTTAACATACACCACCCGTGAGGTAGACATACACTTTTAAGTGTGAATTTTAATTACTTTTAAATGAGTTGTTACTCAAATGATAACAGCCTGCGGTTTTATTTTTCATATCAATTTTTTTCTTCATATCAGGCTAACGGCGGTTCGCGTGAATACATTATTATCTACGGAAACTTTAAAGAGACATATATATTTGGCATGTAGTATCATTTCATAAGAATTCCATCGCAATTAATGTTTTGAAATGAGAACATATTATATACCTACAGATGAGAATTAGTTATTTATAGTACATACCATCTAAGCCAATCAAATCCAATCTAATTACGATGGAAGAAAGACACGAGACACTGAATTTGTAGTTGAATTATTTTCGCTCAAGCCGGTCCACAATTGCTTTATAGAGTGAAAGGTCATGAATTTAGTCTCGATATGTTCTAGTCCAACGAAAATGCTGTACTTCTTTTGCCGTTCATGTTTACAAAATAGTGAACCTTTATAACATGGTAATTGTCTTCAATGCTCCTTAAAGGTGTAAGGTAAGGTTAAATTGGTGGCGCTGTTCATCCACTTTTCAGAGAGCCGTACATAGACAGCTCTAAAGTTTCCTATAGACCAACGCATGATATGTTACCGTCATAGAAACATACAAGAAAGTAACCTTGAATATCATTTAACATTATATTTTGTGACCAGTTCATTAATGTAATGCCGGTGTTATTTGAGTCCATACATTCGTGTGTTTTCCCTCTGTGTAATTTGATGTCGCCTCTGAGGAAGTGATCTAATGAGTTTTTTTGTGTGTGTGATAGAAAAAGTGCCTTAGTTGTCCTTGCAACATTTTAATTAGTGCATATAGAGTAACAGATTTTTAAGGATCATGTCCCAAAACAGTGAAAGTGGTATAGAAATTAAACGTGAACTGATAGAAGTGGTTTTGAAAAAAAATGATTTCTATGGCCTAATGTTTCGCGCGCTTTCCCCTCTTTGTTCCGGACTTTTTTTTTACTCTTGCGTATACTTCCTGAAGATCCGTTATCGTACGTCATTGCATTCGACGCATCGACTTTAACCACGATTCTATCCAGAATACGCACCATACGGGTACTCGGTGACTCCTCATCCCTGAATCTCCCCCTCCTCCTTTGGGGTTATTACCCTGCAAGTGACACTGTTATAGCCTCGTCTGAAGCCTATCATTGTGACCTGTTACCTTAATTTGATCATTACCTTGTTAACACTCCTTTCCTATATTTCTCATTTGTTTATCTAACTTTCCACATTCCTCTTTCCAGACAGGCCTCTCCAACCGTCCTCATCCCCGTCCTCTCCCATCCCCCCCCCCCATCCCATTCCTTTCAAATATCAATAAGGTTGCCCTATCGCCGATCTCAGAGGCCATATATACATTCGACACACACAACGTCGCTAGGTCACATCTGCATATGTGATATTTGTTCACCTTAAATAAGACTTTCCGTTTAATACGTTATTCGCCTTGACGGCTTGAGATGGACAGATTATTATGAACTTGTACGTATCAGAGTACCAACCTATATGACCACATGTGTTTATGTATCAAATATTTCTCATAAACGATATCCCACAGTGTAGTTTGATTATCTGTTATAATAACCATGTAGTCAGTTAAGACATCTATAGGGTTGAATTCCCTAACGATGTTCGCCATTCCTCGGCGGACGCCCGCCCATTGTACTGACTTGACGAGATGGGAACATTATTCATGCTGGGAGCACTAACGTGTTAAATAGTATTTCAACTATTTTCGTGGTTGTCAAGTATAGTCAGAGTTGTAAACAGTTACAAATGATGTAATTAATTACAAACGTAAAGTGCGCGCCTGTTGGTATTAAATAGATTACACCTGTTTTCGATATATTCCCCGTCGGTCCGTTTAAACAAAAATAAAAATTGTTTCTTTTTTCTTCTTAGTACTGACTTTAAGACATTCGTGACAACGACTAACATACCGTAAGTTGTCAAGCACACGTGATGGAATGTTATTCAACTTTTCATAGTTTGTGACGATGTGTCGTAGTTTTATTGATGTCATATCATGCGTCGTGTTTGTCACGTCTAAGTTGGCGCTGCATGCATCCGACAGTATATTGTCTTAAGTCGTACAAATATTGCACTAACTTTATGAACTGTCGTCATACCTCTATGTGCTGTAGCTGTATGATGTAACATTGGACATACCTGTTTAGCGATGCAACGGTGTTGAATAGATCTTCTTCAGACGTTAAAGAATTGAAGATATGAAAACACTGGTGTAATGAATCATAACGAAAAATACCATAGGCTATATGAGACTATAAATATATTGGTTATTGTAACAGACACAATAGATGAGTTCTTCTATACATTCAAATTTTTGTTAGATGTTTTTTTTTTGAAAATTAATGTCTAAAAAACAAAAGAGTAGCCTAAAAGTAAGCGTTTCTTTCACTATAAAGAATTACACAGGCATTTCAATTTATAATTGTTAAGTGATAATTGTTGCTGCAATATATGCATCTGTGCATAGCTCAATAGGATATGGAATTAAGACTTTCTATCGCGAAAGTACAGTTCGTTATCCATGTCATTTTCTTATAACTAACACAGACATTTTCATGTTTTCATGTTTACACTAAATGTATGAAAAGGCGGAATTGGTCAATAAAATACATGTGTATAAGAAAGGTTTTTAATTATTTGTAGAGGGGAGGAGCGTGGCGAGAGAAGAGTGAGAAGGAGAGGGGATATTTCGGAATACGTTGCTACCTTCCCCTCATATCCTTCAGGTAACAGATCCACACATTTAGATGTGTGTATATACCTATCACTTACCTGTCTGAACTTTTAAGTCACGTGTATATACCGATCGTTCTCAGTGTATATACACAATTGGGCGGTATACGAAGCAACGCAATACAAAAAAGGCGATGAAAAGAATAATTTATTCATCATTTATGACATCGATAATTACAGTCGTATTTACATGCTTTAATTTACATCTCATTTCCAACTTTGTACATTAAGGTACATTATTATAAAGATATGCTATTTTACACATTCCATTATGTCATTCATATTACTATTATAAGCTGCAACATTTCCCACAGCACAACATGCATATGTTTATTTATAGGGTTATTATTATTATTACTTGGGGGGGGGGGACCTTTGAGGGGAACGGGACATGAGACTTTGATTTGAGGGCGCCATCCACAAAATCACTTGAAAAATTCCCAACGAAATGGAAAATGGTTTACAAATTCCAGTATTTGAATGTTTTTCAACAACATCGGACATTTTGATGACAATTTGTGTTTGGTTCTCAACAAACCTTGTAATATCTAATTTCTAGTCCTACAAAAGGACCCTTATTATTAATAAGGGGTTTTCTTTTTAAGCCAGATTTCAATATAGTGAGCTTCCTTTCTACGGTACCTGTCACGAAACAGTACTATATACGTAATAACATATCATTTATAACCCAAGCACGTAAAGTGTGAATCAAGACAGTGTTTGGTTCATCTTATAAAGGATCCTGTTTTACATGAAAAACGTGCTTCAAACTGTAAATAAATTAATCAAATAAATAAATAAATATATAAATAGAAAAATGTAATGGTAAATCGAGTACTATAATTTCGAAAGTTATATTTTAGCTTTTAGTTCAAAAGATATATAATTCCAATATTAATGCAATATTAATATTTAACCGACTCATATCTTTATCAAATTAAATTGAAACGAATCACGATTGCACATGCAGGCAGTGAATATTATATATTATGAAGATATAAACTACAATTTATTTTGTTAAACTGAAACTCAAAATATATTACGACTTTTATAATAAGATTTCTCGATACTTCTGTAAAACTATTGTTATGATCTAGTCAAAGGCGGGGGTGGGGAAGGAAGGGTGCTACATAGGGCTACTATCCCAAGTATACCCACTTACAGTCCTTCCAATTTTACAAAATGATGAGGCGAAGAAACAACAATAAAAACACATGTTCAGAAAGCCTCTCGGCGTATCAGTTCGTTGAACCTATCCCCCCTCACTCCTATGATTTCTCCCATTCTTATGACGTCACTATTTTTGTTAATTGAAATGTCAAGAATGATTGTATCTGCCTATAGTTCCTGATTCTTATTGAACATGTTTTCGTTTCGCTGGTTATCACCGAATGGATATATTCAGTTGTTTCAAACAAGTACATATATAGTAATAGGTATTCGATTTGTTTATTTTCATGATGCGTTCACCTTTCGTGTAACCGCTACATGTACTATAGATTAAAAGATTAACTGTGCAAGATACACATTGCTGAGTAACCTTTACTATCGAATCAATCCTTCGGATCGGTGTTTTCTGAAGAATTGACGATCTTTGTCCGTTTCGTATCATATCCCGTATCGGTGGTTTTATCTTTAACAACGTGATCCAATGGCATAGTCTCTTGTCGGACTATCGAATATCTGCAAAAGAATGGACACGCGTAGAAAAATCGCTCTCGAAATTTCCCTCCAACGAAAGCGTAAACAATCGGATTGACTGCTGAGTTAGAATAAGCTAGGCAAAGGCTGCACAAACGAACGTAATAGAAGACTACAGTGGGCGGAGGACGAACGATGAGTAACCAAATTTGGAAAGAATGGATGGGCAACCAACAAATAGCAAAACCTAGAACCACTATAAGAATCATAAAAGTAACGTGTCTTTTACGTTGCATCATTCGAGCCCTTGCTTCGCCACCGTTTCCAGTCTCCCTGTCGCTGATACTGTACTTCCAAAGCTTCCGTAGTAATATCGCGTAACAGATACCAATGATAGTAAGAGGTATTGGATAAGTTGCAAAGAATGTTCCTAAATTATAAACGGTCTGAAGCTCAGTTATAGGCCAATCGACAATGCATATAGTCATGTTAAATTGGGGGTGGTAAAATTCCTTCTTGAAGAGTAACATCGGCAGAGCTAAGAAGCAGGACCCTGTGAAGAAAAATAGAAAAAAGATAGAAAAATAAATAAATAATGATTTATAGGCTACGACGATACAAACCAAGGTAGAATAGAAAAATATTAACGCATGGGGACATTTATAAAGGAATACGTTGCTGTATTTTCAGTGTATTGCTCTCTTAACGGAAGCAAATTGAGCCTAAAATATATAGTTACTTGACAGAATTTCGACGACGCTGTGACAAACGTCTCACTTGAGCAATAGCCTTTCACTGATTGGATGTTTCGACTACGCGTCTTAAAGAAACTCTATAGTCACGTTGGCATATAAATGCATGTTACTACTAAATGTCAGCATTTTAAATCTACTCACCTGCCCAGATACATAAGCTGACGGTTATGGCGGCTCGAGGGGTCCGAGACTGAAGGGAACGGAAGGGGTGCACAATGGCCCTATAACGATCAATAGTCATCGCTGTGAGAGTTGTGCAGGTAGCAAGACCGGTTACCTATAAAGTAAATGAGAAAATACGGTGGAGAAATTATATAAAGAAATGTCATTAAAGAAAACACAAAAGTACGCAATGAGTCCTCTAAAAGCTTGCTGTCGTCAGTCGTAAGAGATCACTACATTATTAAAGATTTGTTATATTCACACTAAGTTTTCTTGTGTAGTGGTATTCATCTCAGCAAATGGTTTCCTGTACTCAGATCAACAGACATTCGTACCTAATTAGTATTCAATACTATGACTTAAATCATAATAACAAGTATATAACAGACACAAATTGGAAGACATTCACCGTGGTAAACTGAACCTGAATTACCGCCGTTTGGAGCCCGACCGACTCACGCTACCTCCCCCCCCCACCATCACAATCACTGCGCCAACCCCCCCCCCCCCTTCCCACGTCACCTCACCACTCCTCGTGTAATCAATCGCCTTATATGTTTTGTTGTTTCGAATGCGAATGCCAGATGGTTCTAAATGTTTGGCAGCTTCATCTCCTTACTCGCAATTAATATGAGAGGATATGTGCTATGTACATTTCCCATCAATACGGTAATATATAACTTGTTGACAGGTTAAAGAGGACACACACTACTAACAGAGAGTGACTATGATTGGTTACACGTTTTTGATATGAGAGGTATACATCTGTCCTTCATAAGATTTAAATGTTTCTTTTATGTATTTTTTTAATGCAGCTGTTTGTGTGGAAACTTTAAATCTCGCGCCACGCAAATGCACGCTATATTTATTGTCGTATAGACTATAGTTTGCTAATGTCACGATAGACTAAATAGAGAACAAATTCCACAGCCTCTCAAAACAAACATCGGTTATTATTTGAGGCCTAAAACACTTCATTTATATATCAAAAAATTATCTCTAAGGTATAAGACTATTTTGCATATAAGCATCTGGTAGAATTTGATTCTGTCGTGAAACCATAAGGTTGAGTTACAATTAATTGTGATATTTTATGGAGTGAAAAAGTGAAATAAAGTAGTCGTATGATCTTTAGCGTGTTAGAAATTTTGTTTTGAACTATCTCTACATCCAGGCGAATTTTCGTGGAAGTAGAACATGGTTATATTACATTTTTGGGAATATTTTCTAGGGGCAGGCAGAGTACTGCTGAAACCTCGTTTCTAAAAGAAATAACCAGATAATTTTAGGGGTTAGGGAGTAGGGGGGGGGGGGGTGCAGTCCCATCTTCTCCGACCCCTAAGCCACTGGTTTAACTGACGATTATTTGTACTTCTAGCATATTTAAAGGCATTCCTGTTTGACAACCTTTAATAATTAATTAAACCTCAGTTTATCGAATATTTCAGTTAGCTAGAATCCATTGCTTAACAAAGGTTCTGGAAAGTTTCTTCCATCTTTTACTATTCTCGATTTTCCAACGCACTAAAACTTCACAATTATATATATATATATATATATATATATATATCATTTCTTGGTAAGAATTGGACATTTTAGGAAAACTGTATTTATCTTTAACAGTTTTAGTATATAAGTCAATATGAAAAACACTTTGTCAATAAAAATTGACAGGAATTTTCATTGGATTTTATCATTATAATCTAACAATCAAAGCTGCCCAAAACATGACTTTCTTGGGACTGCTTTGTCGTTGTGTTGTTGTAGGAGTAGGAGGAGAAACATGACCATACAATCCAAGTCTGGGGTCACGGAAGGGGAGTTTATCGCAACCGAAACTCTAGGCGTCCATTCTTTACGTTAGCCTGACAATTAAACTGAATGGTGAATTTTCATATGGAACGTTCCTCCGAAAAAAAAAAACATTTCTATAATTGCGCCCTCGATAGAAGTGTTAACGTTTTTCTTCTTCTAATGGTTAATGTACCCCCCCCCCCCCGGCCCCACAGTCTTCTACATACTTGCTGTGTCTACCGCATATTTATGTCCTTCACATACATCCTCCAATGATTTTGACCCACCATTTAATTTCCACAGCTGGAGCAGTTTAAACTAATAAAAAGGTAATTATCGGATAGATTTACACTTCTATGATTTAATTTGAGGTTTCCTTTAGTCACCTAGAGAGAGAGATCTTATTTGAACTTGAGTTCATTGCATGATAAACCACAGAAAGTTTCTTTATTAAAAAAATGGCGGACATACGCCTCAAAAAGAGAAGGATTTTTTTTTTGTCTACACACAACTGATGCATCTTAGGTAGATGGATGATAGGCTATCAGTTGTGAAATGTATTGTATTAAATTTTAACAAAAATAACTTACGAATGACCTTTACAGCTAACTTGTAATCGGGGTATCTCTGCAGTGAACTCATTGGACTCCGCCCGATATTTTTTGGGATGGGGAGGCCGGGGGGGGGGGGGGGTGGGAAGGAGACGGGCTACGTGTGTGTGTTTGTGCGTTACCCATAGTATCACTAAAGCTGTTTTTAAGAGCGTCACATTTCCTTAATTTGTGTACTCATGCCTTTGGTCATTCTTTGCTTTAATTATTTCCACGAAAAACCATGCATGAGAAACTCTAATTTCTATTACTCAGATGACCGAACTCTCTACTAGGCTATATATAATTTTAGAGTTGTTTAGATTAGCATTGATCACGTGTAAGGCTATCCGACATACTACATCAAATACAGAATAATACAAAGCTTAATAATTGAACTGTAACTGCTATTAGTGAGTTCATCGAAACTTGATCTTCAGACTGCAAGCAGCCTTGCAAATACTAACAAGTCAAAGCAGCCCCGGTTAGACCCCCACGCGAGTATGCATTGGCTGTTCACTATATCGCACACAGCAATGATGTATTTATTAATTGTACATTGGATAAGACCATTGCATGTACCGCGTGCTCAGCGACTTAATGAAAGTTCGTTATACCTTTTAACAATGTATATATGTAAGAGTTCCGCGATAACCTGCAGCAACAATTAACGTGTTGCCGTAATGAATGAAACAAAGTACATTTTCAGACCTGAATATAAAGCACCTTAGCTTCCTGAGCAATTATTTGCGTTTGTGTCAGTCCAGGTCTTTACGAAAGCTTAATAAAACCTTTGTAAAGTTTGTCTTCATTCGCATCCATTAGATAATTCTAAAGCCCCTGGTGTCCCTCTCATTGCATCTTTTTCTATACGTGACAAACATACTCCCTTGTCCAATTATACAATAAAAGAAGTGGACACATTTTAGAGTATTGCACCCAAATGTTACAAGATAGCCCCTTTTGCGCATGTTTAAAGACGTGTACCCAATAATCATCTTTATCAATTCATCAGATCGAGAAGATAATACCAATTCTCCATCAAATTAAAGTCTTTGTTCGTTATGTAGACAACATGTGTTCATTTCCTCCATATTAACAATGCATTGCAAATCGACTTGGACAAGTCTAAAATGACATCACAGAGCCACTACTACATTACTGATTGATAATATGATAATGTTGTTCCTTCATTTATCAACTAATTTTTATTTTCTGTATATATAGTACAAGTTTGTTGACAAAAGGTTTTACCGAATACTGACATGCATTGGTTGATCAGCAATATTTTATTTCAGCATGTTTGCATAGATATTTGAAAAGATAAGGAAAGAGAAATAAAGCCATTTGCTAGTGGTTCTGTTTCATCACACACTGGACAAAATGTCAGGGTGGCATTTTATTTTATTTTCAAGTTTTAAAGAAACTGTAGATTTTTTGCGTTATTCGCACGATCCAAGTTGTCAAACAATGGTCTTTAATGTCAACCACATGAACATGAACCATTTGTTTATTCATTTGACCACTTTCAGCCTCTTATGTTTTGAGGCAGGTTCTGCATCAAGTGAGTACATTATGAAATTCAAAATAGGTATATGTTTCCATGACTACGTTGCTCCCTCTCTATAATGCTCTTTGGAGAGCATGTTGAGTGGATTATTCACTGCTAAGAGCGAATATACCATTTGGTATAATCTTGTCTATAGATATGTTGACAGTATAGCATTGACAGAACCGGGAGATACACTCAATTACTCACTAGAGCCAAAAATGCCCGTCAGACAACCAAAATAACAGGAAATCAAATTTGGTCTTCCTTTTACGCGTTCGAAGACTAAATTCCAATGTTCTACTTGGTCAAGTATATGATTCTTGGGGCTGTATACGTTGGTAAAATTATTCTCTTTTGTTTTATCTTCTTTTTCCATGACATTCTGATGCAAGGGTTATTAGTCCTCTTCTTACAACTCATCAACTTGATATGTCAAAGAACCAAGACTTCTTCTCATTTATTGTTTGAAAGTAATCCTGTTTTACATATGAATGCGTATAGGAATTGTTAGTTCAACAGCTATATACTGTTAGCAAACTCTTCGTAAGTTAATGAAGTAAGTCAAGAGATTTGTTAATTTAATTTGTAATATAGCAAAATGATTTTTCTTATATGACATTTACAAATACTGATGGAGTTTCAGATTCACCTGCCAAAAGAGACGAGTACACCTGTAGCAATTAAACTCATCGAAAAGATATATAAATGTTATCTGGAAAACATTAATGGAACTCCAGCTAGAGAAATATAACTCGAAAACATTATTGACCGATTATACGGAATGGCTTCATGCTTAATTAACTTTGTTGGACGGAAGAACATTCTGTTTACTAACGTTCATTAGTTTTTGATGTCCACTAACTTTAATTTTATAACAATAATTTCATGAGAGATTATAAACAACAGTGTTATATATCTACATGTGGCAAAATAAAGACAAACAAGCGATTAATAGGAAGAAATGATATATTATTTTTTGTTAAAACATACAGGCCTAGTCATTTTAACCTTCGCCGAGTAAATATGCAACCAGACGGAATATATTAAGTTTTAAGTATAGAATATGATCCCTTTGGGAGACTAACTTCAAACAAACCTCGCTGAAATTACCCAAAAAAAGACGACCGTATGATCAGAGTCACTCATTTTGGTCTATTTTTTAAGTGCTGGTCTGTCTGCCCTATAAACTATCGGTTTGACACAATGTAGAATCCTTGTATGTATTGAATATATACTTCAGTGTGTTTGAGGAACGGATCTTCTACCTACATCTTAATGTCAGCAGGCAAATAGATAAGTTGAAACATTCTTTAAGAAGTGTGTGCAAACTATACGTGTCAAGTGTGGCAAGGGGACCCAAGAGTTTCATCTATAGGGCCCCGTAAACGAATCAATATATCTTTTCAACTGAAAAAAAAAAAAAATCGACAAAATTCAATATCATTTAAATACGTGAGTAGCGTAAGAGTGTATATATAAATGACACCATCGTGAAACACGGTTTACTGACCTATACAACATGATCGGGACATTAACTTCGTTATCAATGTAATTGTACCTCTCACATCCTCACGTGACAAGATAACAAGTAAGACATCTTCAAAGGTACGTCATATGTTCGGCTAGGAAGATTTTTTAAGTGGAGCTTGTGAACATTCGAAGTTGAAGTGAATCAGCAATATATGGAATATCTGGGAATTGCAATGACGTATGGAGACATTATTGAAATAGCTTCTTGTTTAAACAACTATCTTCATTTTCTTGCATGGCAACAACTCCCCACAATTGTCAATTGGAGTCAATTTGTGGCCACCAAAACGACCCCCCAAAAAATATGTGTACCATGAGCAAGTTATAAGTAGAATATATATGATCCATTTGGGAATTTTTTTTAAATATCTGACAAGATTTGGGACATAATTCAAATTTATAGATTCGTCGAGTACAAACTTTATCGATTGTAAATCGACGTTGTTTAAATAAATATATCCTGTGATGTTGTCTGATTGATCTATTGATATATATATATATATATATATATATATATATATATATATATATATGTATATATATATATATATATATATATATATATATATATATATATATATATATATATATATATATATATATACACTAATGTTAACTTTTGTCATTGGTTATGTTGATGCTGCCATGTTCAATGGTTTTAAACATGTATTATTGATTGATTGGATTAGTGATTGATTAAATAATCGATCGATAGATTCATTGTTTTAGTATTGAAATATATTAACATAAATACGATTTGCTAGAATTTTATAGATCACATACAAGTGAACTTGTCGACCCCCCCCCCCCCCAATTCTAAAGAGCACATCATGCTCGATTTCTCTAGTCTATGTCTAGTCTAGGAGTCTAGGTAGATGACCGCATTTACTCTGTAAGATGTTAATGCCTGTTTGCTCGCCCCCGCCCCCCCCCCCCATGGTATAAAAAGTCTTAAGAAAGATTTTTTTAACACACTCTTTGAAAGTAGCAGTTAAAAGTTCCCAAGACAGCTGAAGCCTCAATAGGATTAATAAACACACGACGTCATTAGGTGAACCTTCCCGTTTAGTTACACTGATTTAATAACCAATCTACAGCTATATCCACGGGGACCAGACTTTCAAGTCAACACAGTATTTAATAGGTTTTCTGAACAGCAAATATAGACGCTGTTTTATATACAGGCATGATCGCAGGTTTGAACAAGCCTTTTACCCAAACGTATATCTTAGTATAGCTATAGCATTTAATGAGTTACATTCAATTCTAAGGAATGTATCGCATTTCAGGTAAGGATCCAGGAAGTGGTGTGTTTGTGTATGTGGGGGAGGGGGTGCGGGGGGGTGCGGGGGGTGCAGTGTACACTCCTTTTCAACCCCACACAACCATGCAGCCTGTAGATCTTATTTCAGAAACTATAGCCTAAGTATGTAATATACACCATTTCTCCTTCTAAAATGTTTTTTATCTGGACCAGGATCCTCAGAACCACTACGTGGAAGTCGGCTTATTCAACGACATCAGGAACATACATAGCCTTCTTTTCTTAAATTCTGTATCCGCTTGTGCTTCAATGGATTACATATTATATGCCTACATAATTTGTAATGTATAAATTCCTGTAACCTGAAACGAACATTGAGTCCTATCAATTGTTAATATTTCTTGATAACTTGAAAGTTAAGCCTTTTTTCGCTACGTGCATGGGACCAACTGTTTCAGATACAAACTGTGTTACTTTAAGAATTAAGAATTTAGTCAGCCCCACAACGGTATATCAGAATGGGCCTTCTATAGCAACATCTTGACGTAAATCGAATTCTCCTCGTTGTATGTAAGCATCTATATCGAGTGATTTCACGCTACATCCCTCTGTTACATAAATTAATATTGCCCTCTATAGTAGAAGTTTACTGCTCTCGCCCTATTTATGTGTTAATGACCTGTGGATATTCTCCATTCATTTGAGCAGCTGCTTAATTCAACCAGCTAGAATCCATAACATATGACATGATACTAAAATTCGGAGACGAAACAGTCACACAATATGACAGTGAAAATGTAGCAAAATGATAAATAATAAAGTAGCATATAGTATATATATATATTTAAATATCTATACATTGAAACCTAAAGGAAATTGCTTAATTTTTTCCTTTGCATGTTCAGAACAAAGAGAACTTCACATGAACCTATATATTCACATCACTAAAATTACAATAACAATCCTCTCTCTCTTTCTTAAATTTATTTGTGCCCCCCCCTCCCCCAACCCCTCCTGCTTATTGGAAACCGTTGGGTTAAGTGTTTACTTAACCATGTCCCAGTGTTTGCTGTATGTTTAGAGTTTTCCAATAGCATATTGTCTTCAAAGATCGGCTCTTATACCCCATATCGGGGCTCTCTTAACCCCATATTGGGCGATCCGTATCCCATAACGGCATCTGCATTAAACTATTTACTCCAGCCACTTTCATTGATGAGCCTCAGATATTTAAAGGGCCTTTCCTTCAAAATTTCAAAGTGGTATAGATATACAACCCGCTATCAGTGCTTTCTAAATGATCTTCTTCAGCATATTAAAATTAATTTCGTGCCTATAGAGTCATCCTTTAATTTCTCTACTCGTATTTTTACCTGTACTCGTCACTAAGGATAAATTTGTACTCGTATCCATGCTGCTGTACTCTGAGTACAAATATCATTTGCATATACAGAGACCAAGTATCAAAATTGTAAGACATCGATTGTGCATTCATAAGAGTATTCACCGAATCATTAATGACGTCACTATTTACCGTTCGTTACGCTCAATCAAGCACAATAATAGTACAAAACTCATATCGACTCATGCATGTAAATGAAAGCTATGTATAGCTATACCCAGATATGTGCATGGTATCAATACGTCTGATCTGTGCATTCTGCCCCGTTACAACCCTTAAAGCGTATTAAATCGAAATATGCCTACATTTTAATGTTTTCTAGCAAAAACAGGGCTCGAAAAGGATAGTGCTTATGTAAATAGCTCCGTTATCACTTGTCGGCGATGTTATTGTGAAACCATCACCAACGGCGGTTGCAAGACATTATTTTACGCATTATCTGTCGTAATTTCACAAAGCCTTGAGCAAATTAAGTGAAGAAAATGTCAATCATCTTATTTTTTTAATATTTGGTTCCTACGGTCAGTAATGACCCATAATGCACCCCTAATTTTGAACGCAGATTATGTCAAGCTTTCGCTGTATATTTTTATACTGCTTAAATTATTTTTACAAAGGTTGATGTACAGGTATATACAAGACTTCGATCGAAACATTTATAACAATATGTCAATATCATCTATACGATATTGTTAACGCCCGTGGATGTTCGGCAATGGACAATGCATGCACGTGGTCACTTTTGTGGAAAGAAATTGGTTGTCGGTTTTGGATATGTAAGTATTTCGAAGTGCTAGTGACAATGTAGATAGCAGTTTCTATACAGACTGTTCCTTAATTGTGATAAAAGCCTATATAAGCTGTTTTTAAGGTATTTTAAGAACATTTAAGTTGCATTAGGCCTGATCGATCATTTAAAAAAATCTCTCAAAGATTAAATTGATCCCTTCATACATTTCACATTCGGGAATTGACAGTTTTCACTGTGAAATCGGTAATGGGTTAGTGGGAGGGGTTACATAGATGACTATAGGAAAGTGAATACAAGAAACTTTTAGCATAAGCCTACCTCACTATCCCATCAGATGTACCTGAACCATAGCATATATTCCATACCCCAATCGTTAAAAATAGTTTTTATAATTACGATCTACTTATGTTAATTCAATAGGAACTTGGTTGTGCTATTTTATGTGAGAAGATATACGATACTTCGTATACGAGGAACAACGCCTCAATGACATGCCTGACGAGAGGGGATAGGGGTAAAGGGGTGGGGAGATTTACATCCGCCCAGGGTCAATTCATGGGATCCGAGGTAACATGAGATGAAAAATAACGTATACTCTCATTTTCAAGACTTCAAAATGTGGGTAATTATACCGGTAATCATACCCAAACTGACCGGAAATTATACCCCGGACTTATAGCTGTCTCTCGACGGCCATTTATACGGACTGAGTAAAATTTGTAGGACAATTGAAAACAGTGGCGTAGGAAGGTACTTTTGAGTGGGGGGCTGAAGACTGATGGCCGGCCTGGGGGAGGGGTCTAAGGGGAGGGGGTGTCCCCCTCCCCTTTGGATTTTTTTTGCATTTCCAGGTGGCCTCAGATGCAATTTGGTGCAATATAGCACACTTCAACCCACCCACTCCATTTTGTATATAATTTTGCATTTTCACCTGGCCTTAGATGCAGTTTGGTGCTCCAAATGAGATCTTTTTCTCATTTGGAAATGAAAAAGGGGTTTTCTGACTTTCGAAGCCGGGGGGGGGGGCGGAATGATACTTCCGCCCCTCCATATTTTTCACTGGGGGGCTGGCGCCCCCAGCCCCCCGGTTCCTACGCCCTTGATTGAAAACACATAGTTAAAGTTGCCCATATAAAGGAATATGCGTGACTACAAGAAAGTGACACTACAGATCATAATTCCAAATATATTACTTACCTGTTTCATAAAGCTCGAGAATTTACATAGGAAATCACCAAATATCCACTGTGGTAGTGCGTATTCCGCCGCAGTGAAAGGCGCGCAACATATCAGGAATGCAACATCTGTTACAGCAAGGTTGACGATATAATAATACGTCACGGCTCGGTGAGCTTTCTGGCGACAGACCGTAAAAATGACCAGAAAGTTTCCGATAAGACCAATGAAGGCTATGCATCCTAATATAAGTGGAGCTAACCACTTGGCAGTTAATGCAGCTTGCTCTAGCTCGGGTGTGATATCCGTCAAATTCATTTTCACTGTTAATAGCTTAAAATAGCTTAGGCTATACCTTTGACTATAACGTAATTAAATATATAGGGGATATAGCGAACTTTGCCAAGTTTATCCAAAGGACAGATTGTGATTCATATGAAGTTTTTTTAGTTAATATCTGGTTTCCGAAGATGATCGACACAGAAAAAATCTTAAGAAGACGGTTATTCCTTTAAAGAGTACATCCGGAAATATGTTTAATTCTCCGGTAATCATGGATTAAAATGCGTGTATATCGGATCCCATGAAGATAGATAGCGTGGGTGTTTGTTCCAACAAGATAAAGGAAAATAGTAGTAGGCCGAGAGGAAGAGTTATCACATGTGATCGCCGACAGCTCTTAAAAATACCATTCAGAGAAAGAAAAAAGGATTTTCCGTATTAAGTCACTACGGTACCATATCATATATGCATAACGTAGATCGAATCTTCAGCCCTATGTTTGAAAGGATAAAATTTCCCAATGTCCAACTTCAAATTCACTCGATATTAAAATCAAAATAAATCCAGTCAACGAGATGCAGAGTCTGGAGATGCAGAAGCGGTTAAGTTACATTTATAGCGAATTATACTTGAGTCACTCAGGAAATATAATTATTCCATCATATTTTGTTGTTGACTTCAAAGCAAAAGTAAACAGAAACGTATTAAATTATTCGAAATGGCTGAACTATTTAAAACTGAACTTGACTCCAAGTTTGTATTTGATGAATTAATTAAAACCTTTCAAACTTTTTGTGTCTACAATCAAAGAATATGACTCATTAATTTCTCTGTGATATCTTTCAATGTTTTACGCGTGTATCTAGCCTTGTCAACAACCGACTTGTGGTCCGAGTCAATTTCGAATACACGTACTAAACTCACACACAGTTGTGCGATCTTCCCACGAAATTCTCCTGTATAGATGATGAAAGAACAATAGCATATTGTTAATACCTGCGCACCTCTACACAGAACAATAGTCCATTGTGATGTATAATATAATGTATAATTAACTGACTTAAAAAAAGCCAAAGTTGATTCCAAGATCCATATTGCGAAGGAAGTATAGATGATAATGTCAAGTCCTTTATTTTTAGAAAGAATATTTTTTAAGATGATAAAATTATCCAATTCATTAGAAAAATAACGAATTTAATATTCTGCGGCCAGAGTTTCTCTCTTCTCTGACGTCAAACACGACATCTTAGTCTCCTTGTGTTACACCAAAATGGTAAAAATAACCGGTTTTACCGAATCCAGTTTGTCAATTTCACTTCATATCTATGTTTACCAATAATATATGAGTCTAAATATTTCTTACTCACTTCGATAGCCGACTGACTGCTTTATTTTTCGTTTATATCATTTAGAAAATGATAACTTAAAAATACGCGTGTTGCTTCCACTTAAGCACTAGACTCTTAATCACTTGAGCGCGTGGTAAATAATGGTTCGTTCATAGTAGCCAAGTAACTATTCATCTCCCCACTTAGTTTGAAACCAGTGTATTCTACGGTGGCGTGTGGAGGCCGTATTTTTTTTAATTGCTTTAATAGAATGACTAGTGATTAAATGGTATACGTACCTATCATTCAATCAATCGATAGAAAGGTGTAATTTGTTCCCCTCGTGACATCCTTGTAAATGAATATTCGAAAACAAACACCTTGATTGGCACTTGCTTCTTTCACGTTCGATTTGTTGAATATTGCAAACGACATAATGAACTTGATTCCACCAATCAGCGTCGTGCCTCGTGCAGTCTGTTTTGACATTGATTAGAGAGTATAACGGCTATGGCCAGAGTTATTTATATAAAACATGCCATTAAGAAATAAGTGGGAAATTGATTGAAGATTTAACAGTACTGACCAAGTGGATTGAGTATTTATTGTCAAAATAGGATATTTGCCTGATCCAAAATGCGATATTCCAAATTATTTTGCCAACATAATTATTCAAAATACACTCTTGCGAAGTCTCGAACACAGAATGCATCGACTGCTATTTGGAAGGTCTACGGTAGTACTGAAAACTTCTGATAAACAAATCTCAACTATTGTGTACATGAATTATAGTTGTCCCACATATCCACCAACACCCCTCCCCACCAGCGCCCCCATGATCAAGGGCACGGTCACTGTCGATGCGAAATTCCTTCAAAATCTTTATATATAACTAACATCAGAAAATCACAATAATTGATCAAAAACAAAATGCTACACTGTTGTGTTTGAAATTTTGTTTTCCAGACCATGCCTGTCTCTTGAGGCGATCAGCTGTATATTGATTTAGGCTCATAGGGGGGGGGGGATGTGTTTCACCCCAGGATGTGTCACTGACAGATCACATGCCTCTTACAAGTGTATAGTGATATTAGTAAAACACTACACGGAGAAGAAGCTTGGTGTTAAAACTATACCGCGCGGGCCAAAAAATAACAAATAAAAAAAAATAAAAAAATCGACCTCAAAATGTGTTATTTTTCGGGTAAATGACGCGATGAGGTTCTTAAAGGTGGTCAGTCGATACAGTAGTTCGTGACTGCTTTGCAAGGTCGTTTATTTCCTCGATTCAGGACGTGTCTTATTACTTATGGTGGTATAGTAAAATATAGGCTAGTGTCTCACATGAGCCTATATATATAAAGTATACCAACCTATACACATAAGAAGTTATGCGCTGCATATATATATATATAGTTGGGATTATTGCCGCAGAGCCGTCTTTGAAATGTGGTTCACGGTTGCAAATGAGTCATTTAAATATTCCCGTGACGTCATTTGCATCCCGTCCTCGTACTTTTAACAAAATATAGGTATACGAGCATTTTATTATACTAATAACTGATAATCTTGTGGTTATGGAATTTGTGAGTGAAAGAGAGGTGTTTCTTATGACAAAGTAAGTAGATTTACCATGTACCATGCTAGTGGTATGCGATTTGATCAGTCGAAGCGACTGGTATGAGGGACTATACACATTAACTAAATTACTTACTTTTCATCTACCTCACTTGACATGAGAACTGGGTCACATGATTTGCATATTTTCTGTAGTTAGGATAGCCAGAGTTTACCGTGACTAAGTCGCTGCGAATGGCGTAAAAATATGTATTACTTGTGTGCATATAATGAACGTTAAGCTACAAAATTGTGCCTAACTATTGCGAATCGCTGATATTTCCTAACTATAGTATAAATATAGCTTACGCTTTCAGAACGTATAAAGAAATGGACAAATACTCTACGCAAAGACCGCTATAGGCATACGAATGTCACGAAAAGCGGGAACACTCCATGACGGGTGGGCTAGGTATATTACAGCGTTAACATTACGTTTAGTCAATTTATGTATCGTTTTCGTCTTGCTAGTATATCAATGCATTAATGATTACTTGAGGCGTGATCTAAGTTTTGGACTAGTGAGAAACTATAGACACAGACTTGGCGTACATAATGAATGAAAGTCCTGATCTTTCCGAAAACTACCTGTTTAACCATTTCGTATACATACACGTGCAGCTCACTCCACAGTGATTGCACTCTAGCCACATGACGTAATGCAAATTATACAGGAAGAGACGTAGGTGAGACAGACAGCATATGGGAACATGGAGCGATAGAATTAATTTTCACCAATTGAGATGCTGTAAAGTTTATTTTAATGAATTGTTTAAGTAATACATTACATAAATCTTCATACATCAAGTCTATACTAGTGCGCATAATCTATGCAGGAAATCTATGCGGTTATATGTTTGTGAATAATTTCATATAGCATGCTTTTAACAGTTGAATCCATACACATTGTGTACCATAAACTTATGGTATGACATGAAGTTTGTGTTGTTTGCAAATCTCCGAGATTTACAAACTTATAGTGCGAATTGCGTCGGACTTTGATAGACTCAAATGTGGACGTAAGTGGACTCAAAAGTGACACATAATTATTTGAAATACCGCTGCACCTTTCCTTTAACGTTCGAGTATCTGGTGCAATCAGAATATGGAACACTTCAACGCACGCAATATGAGGCTTTAAGAGCCACATGAAAAACTCAATGGGTGGCGCGTCTATATAATATATCAACATGCGCTCATATCAGTTTCTGTTATCTCGAAATGTATGCATTACTTTAACGTTGAAAGCGATGTGTGGTATCGCTTTAGTCATATACGTGATAAAGGCTATAAACAATATATATTAATATATCATTTACCGAGCAGACGGGGCTTATAGTAGGAACATATGCAGGGAGTAAATACCGATGTATAGGCTAAACCTGTAGGCTACTGTGGGGCTACCTCAGCACTGGAGACTGATTTGACCACGGGACATTCCATATAGCGACAATATAAAAAGATCAATTTATAAAGACCTAATTCCTGAATAATAGATCAAGGTATTACACGTAGAGATATTGCAGGAGATAATCATCTGAAGTTGAAAATTCATAAATGATATTTCCTCGGCCTGGTAGAAACCCATTTTTTCACTATAACCTTATTTCGATTATCTTCATGTTCTAGTTAATTTCTATTCCATTTACATCACTTTATATCGTCTTTATGTGTGCATCATAATAAATCAGAAAGTTAATTTGAAAAGTAGTAAGTATTTAATCAGATGTTAACAGAACCGCCAAGGGTATCGAGGTCGAAATATGGACTGTTACCCGGTACTTGAATGTGTAAGAAAAATTTCTTGTTTTGATATTTTGCTACACATTCAGGTTCTAAGTCCTACAATTACTTTCTTTTTGACAGAAACGCCGTCAGGTTAAAAAGTACGAGGGGGGGGGGGAGTGGAGAGGAGTGGATTAAGGGACGTTTAGGGAGAAGGGTGAGGGTACGAACGGGGAGGCTATACAACAGGGGGAGGAAGAAGGGTGAGGCTACAACAGGGGAGGGAGCAGGGTGAAGGGAATTAGGTGTACTTATACGCATACTTATTTATATCATATTCTATACATATTTAGTCATGCACGAGGCCTACTTGACAGAAATAACCTGACAAACTAAACAACTAATGTATAGAAGTATTGTTTGCTAATGGTTCCTCGGCGAACTGTACTTTCTGTTGAACTTTCTATTTACATCATACTAGTAAACGGCTCACAAATTAACACAACTTATGACTGACTTGGTACAACCTATGACTGACTCGGTAGAACTTATAACTGACTCGGTACAAGTTATAACTGACTCGGTCACATTATAACTGACTTGACTTATGACTGACTTGGTACAACTTATGACTGACTGGGTACAATTTATAACTGACTCGGTACAATTTATTTGACTCGGTACAACTTATAACTGACTCGACTAATGACTGATTTGGTACAACTTATGACTGACTGGGTACAACTTATAACTGACTCGGTACAAGTTGTTACTGGCTCGGTACAACTCATAACTGACTCGGTACAAGTTGTTACTGGCTCGGTACAACTCATAACTGACTCGGTACAAGTTATTATTGACTCGGTAATGTACAATGCATATTGCTTGGGGAGGAATGTCCGGCTGGAGATGGACCTGACGATGACCAGAGACCTGATGTATGGTAGGGGAATGGTCACGTGAGGACATATAGCCTCCGAGAAAATGTTCATTTGTACGATGGTGTGTTTTATGCTTTAGTATACGTGGAGAGGAAAAACAATTGAGAAGAAGGGGTGGGGTGGGTTTGGGTGGGTTTGGGTGGGCTGGGGTGGGCTGGGCTGGGGTGGGCTGGGGTGGGAGTACAGACAGGGAAGGCAGAGATAAAGAGGGAAAGATATGAAAGTCAAAGACGGTGGAGTTACCGTGAGATTCATGACGTTTCTGCATGGGCATATATATACTTTATTATGACGAATCCTTCGAAACATAAAACAAACAAGGAAGTGGAGTGAAGATTATTCAGTTGTTTATCCTTTCGTATTATCATAGAAGAAGTCTGTTTTACTATATCTGTATATCTATATAGCCTGTAACTATATTCACTTTAAATAAACCAAAAGACTGAAAGGGATTTGACGTTTATTTTGAGATGAGGTGAAATATCAGATTAGAAACATCGAACAAATAACATTAGTAAACCAACGTCACGCAATATGACATGAAACATTATTTTAAGTAAATCTGACACGAATAAGGAATGGGAGGTGGGGGTGGGGTTGGGGTGGGGTTGGGGTGGGGTGGGTTGGGGGGATGGCGTTGTATTGTTCCTCCTGTCTCTATAGTGACCAACCATTCTTATAATAGTTGCTTGCAGGCCTGTACTAAAGTATATATGCTTCTAATTAGGTATACGCCCACATAATTATGAGACTTTTATTCTAAACAGATCTACCATGGTGACTGATTAAGTGTGAGGTTATAGACAATATATGCACCATGTCCCATCTGGACGAAACTTCATTAAAACCTGTATAAGCAAAAAGGGGTAACACTTGAATGATATCTAAATAAGAATTTTCATCACCACTACCAACCAACCAAATGTCAGATGATAAATTACAAAATATCCGACATTTGATTGATCATTACAGCAATTAACTGCAAACTACCTTGGACTCGTTCCGTTAAAGAATTCTAAACAAATCACTGGTCCCATACAACGGTTTACTGAACAATCACTCGAAGCCTTAGTTAACTTGGGTACTATACTTGAAATTGTGTTCGCCGTGATATGTTTAAGGCTGCCCGGCGCCCGTTGTATCCATAAACACCGTAAAGAGGAGCCCTGCAATGTTGATTAACTTCGTAACCAACTTGTTAAAGTCAATTAAAAAACAATGTTGTTTGTTTTGAATGAAACATTTATCACTGTAAATAGCTTCGTGCCCTTATTCTCTCATCCTGCCAGGACCATCCCTGACATATTGTATAATTTGTCTTAAACTCCCTTATCCGTTTAATAATCCTACGTATCATTATGCTTGTTTGTATTCCTGTTACAAGCCTTCTATAGTTACGAATATAGTAATGTCCACCCGCGTCCTTTTGGTTCATTTCTTGTGCTTCCCACATCTGACAATTCCTACCGTTTTACATATTTTCGATTCCTTTAGCATTTTGTTGGTTTCTTTTGCTTGCGTACCACGTTTCCTTTACGTTCCGTTTATCATCTTTTCGTGTTCTTAATTGTATCTACCCTTTCTTTAAATTCTTTGTCTTTCAAATGCTCGTTCGTCTTGCCCTAATTCTGTTCTTCCTTGTCGATCACCCATAGACCCACATATTGGATATATGGCAATGTAAATGCATGACATAAAATGATATAGCAACAACAGGTTAAAGAAGATATGATGTTTTCACGTGTTGTTGTGATGAAAGATAGCCTAGAATGAATGCTATGGCATTTTTAACAAAAGAGCATAAACAGTTTATTAAATCTACCCAAATTTACACTTATCTGCATACTGACATATAGTGAGTTAACTACATCAATGACATTCTGTTAAGCCGTAAAAGGAAACAATCCAAACAATAAATTAAGGAAAGTAGATGTAATAAATATACAACAGATGGTACTATTGCTACATCTTTAATTTGTAGCCAGTTGAAGACATCGCGGAACTACTTACATGCTGTCGTAGGGTATAACACAGACCTATATCACTGTTAGTTTCTGATGTTTGACAATTCAGTGTTGGCGTATAGAAGAAAGAACTACCTTAATGAAATGTGTCAATTTAAGTGATAAATTAGATTTAGCCATTATGTCAAGCATAACCTTACTAATTCACACGCAAGTATACTACGATTCAAAAAAAAAAGATAAAAAAGATGAAACATGTTGGCCTGCGGGAAAGTGTAAATCACGTATAGGGTTTTTCCCTGTAAGTCTGTAAGATGACATCTAAAACAGAATGAATTGGATGGATTGTAATTAAATGCCCTAACAGCCTGCACAACTATCAATAGAAAATGGATAGGTTTGTCTTAGAATACACTCGCGAATCACCGTGGGTTCCATTAAAAACAATCTATTAATAAGTACGCTAAAAACAGATTCGTTCAAAACACGAAGCCTAACGTGATGGAGAGATAATTAAACCTGAAGTATGAATTTGAGTACCATTTTCTCAAAACATCTTCTTCCATTAATTTGATAAGAACTGTTTAATCCTCCAACCAAGACTAAGTACTTAAGGTGTCAAGGACCATCAGTTGGTTAAAGCAAAACCTAAGGAGGGGGAGAGGGGGGGAGGTAAACATTGTTAAATGACACGCAGCGGTCATCTATACCATTCACAATGATATTACCAAGCGGTGAAACAATGTCTTTCATTTTACTTCAGACACCTTTTTTCTGTGGAATTATTCAGAAATAAAGGTATAGTTTTCCAGAATTTTTAGTAATCCCCCCCCCCAAAGAAATGAATTTATAATAAAATGATTGTAACCCCGTCTCAAATAATTTGTTTTTAATACGGTATGTCACCAAGTTTGCAAATCTATGCAGTGTAAAGGCAAACTATATTATCAGTTTATCGTAGTGTAAATGCTTTCTTATTCTTGTTAGTTAAAGCTTGTTAAAACTGTTAAAAATGAAGAATAAGAAGAAAAACAAACTCCTGGTCCATGTATACCCAAACTGCCAAACTCGTTATGGCGATCGTGCATTTTCTTTCGCTGCGCCTTCTCTTTGAAACGAACTTCCATTTCACGTTCGTGACTCTCCCTCCCTCTGTGTATTTCAATTATAAGAGACAACTTAAAACATTTCTGTTTGATTCCTATAGTTTCTTTTCTATCTTTAATTTCATTTGTCTTTTTCCTACTTTGTAAAGCGCTATGAAACGCTGTATTAAGCGCTAAATAAATGTAATTTATTATTATTAGTAGTATTATTTATTAAAAAAAAACAGTTTCAGACTTGCTATACTTCCATTCGTTTATAAATTAAGAAAGCTTGATTCGCTCGTTCTTTCGTTGATTGGTTCTTTCGTAAGAATAACAATTTACATAAAACGATGTTTTAAATTAGATCACTATAATCTTCCAAACAATATCAGCCTGTTCTTTTTTATTTAGAATCGTACGCATAACGTCATGATTTCATGTATCTTTTATCTTGTCACGGTTAGCGTATAAGCTGTTGGAAGACTCCTACGTCATGCTTATAACTTATAAGTACAAACCACTTCTAATGTCATGACAGAGAAAATAAAGAACCCCCCCCCCCCCCCCTTCGTAACTTATTCTGACTAACAGCTTTTAACGAAATTACCTTCTCGTGAATTTATCGTAACAATAACGAAGTGACATGGAGTGACCTAAGTATTATTACTCCCTATCTCTCTATTTGATGAGAAAGACTAAACCACTCTTTACCAGTAGTATACACAATGTAGGTCAGTATCATTGCGCCGTTTCGAGGTCGGTCTGAAAATATAGAATATACGTCAAACCAATCATTTTTTACGACAAAAGTATGATTTCAGTTTTTCTTTATTTTCCACGACAAATGTCAATTTTCCCAGAACATATACTTCATTCCCATAATGACAATACAACGTGTGCTCGTAATATATGCTGAAATTTATTGTAACATTAGGGTTTTTTAATTTATTTTTATTATCTGTGAATCGACTTTCCTTCCTTTTTTGCTCGTACCGTATGTGTTCTTTTATGAAACAAGGAAAATAAGAATAGTAAATATTGCAGGAAAACCTGATACAATCTGTGGATAATATGAAAGTACCAAGTGAAAGTTGAGAGCAAAACTTGAAGGAATACGTCAAACATGTATTCCCAAATTATTCAGCGTAGGTCCAAATCAAAAACTGACAAGCAACGGAAGAACTCGAAGACTTTGATTTAATTCACTGAAAAGGATAATTACTGAATACTTAATTAATATGTAAAAATCAACTATCCTGTATATATGTATAATATATACATGCAACTCGAAAAAAAAATTAAAAAAATAAAAAACGAAGAACGTTGAAGCACTTCTTATGCAAAATCCAGAAAAGAGTAAACTAAAATAAAAATGATAAATATGTAATTATTTGAATGACTATGATGATTTGTCTTTTCGTCATGTCCATCTAAGTAGTTTCAATATTACTTTGATAGAGGTCGACCCACCACCTCCCATCCCCAGTCAGGGGAATGTGGTTCATTTGTGGGTTTTTATTACATTCAGCCGGGAAGATTTATACCACTGCTTTATGGGTGTACATCCTTCCCCAATTTTTTTTTACAACTTCATACAAAAAATAAGAGTATTTATTAGCACAACTTTGCGTTTAGAGCTAATTATAGACATAATTTATAGTTATATAAATTACAGTCTGCCTCATGAAGAATGCACCATTTAAAGTCTACGTTTTATTGCTTTTTACTTCGGGGAGGAACTCAGAGCACCCCCCCTTCTTCATGGGAGTTCCAACCCCACAACACTCCTTTGTATAATCTTTTATTCCGGTCTTTGCCCTTCCATAAAGGTTCATACCCCTACCTAAGTCAGTGGAGAGAAATTTAGAATATGCACCCCTCCCCCACCCCACCTTTGAAATCCTGTGCACGCCACTGATTAAATCCACGTCAGCAGTTTGACACCAACATTTCAGCATATTGAAAATAATGTTAAAGAAGAAATATGAAAGTGACTCCTTGACGGTTGTGCCTTCCTTAATTATAACATACGATGAAGATCGAACAAGGGAATACGTGTTGACGGCGGCCATTTTATATTTTAAACTTGAGCAAACTGAATGACCATTGTTTTATTTTTCTAGCAGATTGAAGGGCTATAGTGGGGATAGTTAATGAAAACGTGTTTAATCCAGTGCATTTCACAACT